>NW_006408519.1:26381568-26385147 GCF_000296735.1 Chrysochloris asiatica
ACTGAAGAAAAAATTCAAGCCTCGACTTTCCTTATTGAAAGATTCTCTGAGCAAATTATTGAATGCTGCCTTTTGATCTCAAATGACTGTCTGTTCTATGTTGAATGCACCTCACTAGTGTTGCTCCCCACTGCCAATATACCTATCTATTGCTTGGCTGAAAATTGAGCCACAGGGGTTATTTCAGTTCTGTTCTAGACCTGAAATATGACCAAGGGCCATAGTCTTGGGGTCCCACCAGTCCCAGAAAATCATTCCCTCAAGGTGTTTTGATAATGTCTAACAGGAGCCCTGGTGTGGTGATGTAGGATAAGTACCATACTGACTGTAAGGTTGGTTTGAAATGCAAGCTCAGTGGTTCAAACTCACCAATCGCTGCTTGAGTTACATAGTCACTCAGGGTTACTATGAGTTATCAGGAATCCTGGTGTGGTGCCATAGGACAAACATTGGACCAAAAGGTTGGTTTGAGCTGCAAGATTGGCAGTTCAAACTCACCAGCAGCTCCTTGGGAATTATACAGGGTTGCTATGAGTCAGAACTGACTCGATGGCACTTAACAACAACAAGAAGTTTTCTAGCAATTGATTTAAAAAAAAAAGTTTTTATTGTGAATTGAGTGAGAGTTTACATGGGAGAACATCAATTTACACTCATCATTTCACGGCAATGATTATAATCTCCTCCATGCATTATCATTCAACAGTATTTGCTTCCATTCCCTCTGTTTTTTGTTTTTTTTTCGAGGGGGGGTTGTTGGGTGGTTGTACACAAAAACACTCAGGAATATATAATATGATCATTCAAACAACTAAAGAGTACATTCTGTAAGCCTGCCTTCTGGCTGCCAGCACTCACTCTTTCTCTTTCTATGAGTCTAGAGTCCTCAGCTGCTCTGTCTCTTCATGACATCATCTCTGCCTCCATCTCTGGTGTCACTGCCTCTCTGGATGAGGTCCCACATTCCACTTGTGCTCTTCTCCCTTAATGGTCCTAGGGTCCTCTGTTTCTGAACTATAAGATTAACTACTCCCCCTTTTTGTTACAAAACTTCTACCTTTACAGTTGTGACAGTCGCAGTTAGTCATGGTAACAATTACTCCTATTGAATCATAAGAATCTTATCCTCATCTCCTTTCACCAGATCCATCTAGACAAGATGAAAACTATTCAGTGGGAATTCTACCTTCCCCTGCACACTATTTAAACTCCCTCTTGAAAATGTGTAAACAAGTCACTTTGTGCCTTTATCGTCCCCTCATTTTAGGTAGCCAATGTCTAAGTTGCCTGTCCCTATCAACCTGAGGGGATAGGAGTGATACTTGATGTAAAGACTCCTTCCCTCTCATATGGTATTTTGAGTTACTACATCCATAAGTGTAGGTCAAGTTCATCAAATTGTAGCAATTTACACTCATTTCCTTTATCAAAAATAGTTTTTTTAAAATCTTCTTCTAGGTGAGTTCTGATCATCAAGCCATTGAGGCTAGGTCAAATGGGTACTATCTCTAGTAATTGATTTTTAAGATCCCTGTTTACTACCAACAAACAAACACATAAAACATTTAATGTAAAATGGAGAAAACATATACATCCATGAAGTGGTTTCTACCAAGTTATCAAGAACAATGAGCTTTCCATAAATAATTTCCCCTTGAACTTCTAAAGCCAGTGAAGATGAAATAAGGTTTTTCAATGGGGGTAGAGAAGGTAGGGAGATGGAAACTAAGAATACAGCATTTTATGCCTTTGCTAAAATATACATGCACACAGAACTGTGAGGTTACAATAGCCTTATTTCATTAAATTGTTATAAACATTAGAAATGACTTTAAAAGTAATTTACAATTGATTCAATATGGGCTAATGTCTATAAACACGATATTAGGTTCTTGGTTAGACCTATAGACTGATTTTCATATTCAGTTCACAAGGAAATTGGAATTGGTTTACATAACTTTGCCTCATATCCCTTTTTCTAGGCATCAAGTACCATGTTGCTTTATCTAAAGGCCTTCTCTGTGAAATTGCACAAGAGGCCTATTATGACTCATTCAATGTTTCACAGTTTTTAAAGATCAGCTCAAGGCTAACTTCCTCTCCAAGATTTCTCTGAGATCCTCTTCATAGCTTTCTCTCCTCCCTTAATTTTAGATGAGTTATTGTGGCGTGCGAGAGGAGCCCTAGTAATGTGAAGTGGATTACAAGCTGGGTTTCAAACCCTAAGGTCAGCAGTTTGAATCTGCCAGCCACTCCATGGGAGAAAGATGAGGCTTTCTATTCTCATAAAGATTGACAACCTCGCATATCCTATTCAGAGTTGCCATGAGTTGGAACCAACTCCGTGGCACACAACAACCACCACCTTTGGAGTTCTGGTGTGGCACTGTAGGATAAGCATTGGACTGCAAAGTCATTTGAACCATGAGTTTGGTGGTTTAAACTCACCAGCTGCTCCTCAGAAACCCTATGCAGGGTTACTATGAGTCAGAATCAATTCAACGGCACTTAGGAGTCCTGGTATGGCACTATAGGATAAGTACTGGATTGCAAGGTCAGTTTGATAAACAAGGTCAGTAGTTCAAACTCACCAGCCATTCCTCGAAAACCCCATACTGGGTCACTGAGTCAGAGCCAACTTAATGGTACTTAACAATATCAATTGTGGTGTGGTGTTGTAGGACCAGCACTGGACTGCTAAATACCAGGTCAGCGGTTCAGACTCACCAGCTGTTCCTTGGAAACCCTATACAGGATCACTATGAGTCGGAACTTTACAACAATTGTTAGGTAAGGGTCCTTGGATCCTGCAAGTGCTTAACATATTAAGCTGCTAAGTGAAAGTTTGGAGGTTCAAGTCCATCCTAAGGCTCCTCAGAGAAAAATCTAGGGATCTACTTCCAAATAGTTGGTTGATTGGTTGTGTGCTGTGGAGTCGGTTCCAACTGATAGCGACCCAATATAGGGTTTCCAAGGCTATAAATCTTTATGGGAGCAGAAAGCTTCCTCTTCCTCCTGTGAATTACCCAGAGTTCATGGTTTAGTGTATAGTCCCTTCTGACACACAAGGAGTTGCCATGAATCCAAGTTGAATGAATGGAACTGGTTTGTTTATTGCTGGGTCTGTATTTTGATTCTCCATTAAGTTCAGTTTTCAACCAAACCATCTGTAGTAAGATCCTTGGCACTTCATGGGTTTAATATTCATAGTTTTTAATGTAAATGACTCTGAAAGCCAATGATTTGTAACAGTTCCATATTTTATAAATGCCAGTTCTGAACATGTGAACCTAGCTGACCACCTTCAATAGGGTTGTCAACATGTCTCTTTTGTTGTCCCCTTGTCTGATGTCATTAAAGGCACACTCACGCCCCACATGTAGGTTCCACTGTTTTTCTTGTGATCAAATGGCCTCAAAGGCCAAATGCCAGAGTTGGTGATGGAAGCTGTATTACCAAAGACAGAAATTTGAGGTAAATTACCAAAAAGAATGTTGAATGGCTCTGAGCCACATGCTAAGTCAGGACTGTTGTTGTTGTTGTTAAGTGCCGTCGAGTCGGGTCCGACCCAGAGCGACC
>NW_006408519.1:26386242-26404885 GCF_000296735.1 Chrysochloris asiatica
TACCTATTGTTTGGCTGAAAATCGAGCCATGGGGATGATGAGTCCAGTTCCAGACCTGAAGAGTGACCAAGGACCACTGTCTTGTTTTCACCAGTCTCTACTCAACCAGAAAGCTTAATGTTTTTTATTCCACATATTTCTCCCACTCTATTCAGGACCTTTCATTGTGATCCCTTCCAGAGCAGTTGGTAGTGGTCTAGTTCTTCTGGTCTCGGGGTCACTGAGACTGATGTTCACATGGCCCATTAGTTCACTAGACTGTTTCCATGCATCATTGATTTTCTTTATCATTCTTTCTTCTGGACGGGGAGAGACCAATAGTTGCACTTTAGATGGCCACTCTTGAGCTTTTAAAGCCCTGTCCCTAGGGAAGAGATTAGAGTAGGAATGTTGAACATCGTCTTGGTGTACTCAGCTTACTCTCAAATCACTCTGAAGACATCATGTGAAATTGTACTTGATTTCCTAGAAAGACATGTTGCAGAGCCAACTGGCAAGAATGGATGCATGCTCCGACTACTACCATCGGTTCACAAATTCACTTGACAAGCATGGATTAACCACCTACTGTTTCCTGAACCTTGGGCACTAGAGCTACAGGCATATATGTATGACAAAACTTCTTTGCTCCACAAGAGCAGAACATATTTTAGGGCGTCTCTCTTGAATCATTACAAAAGAGACCTGACTGTGATAATTCAGAGATTCCTGCTTGGCCTTAGAGGCTCCGGAAAGATTTTCACTGTCCTGTGGATTTGGCATTATTAGACATGGCTGTTTTTCATTCAAAGTTGAGAACCCTAGGCAAATTGTTATGTCTAGCTCTAATTCTAAATAAAATTGGTATTAAAAAGTTCACATTTATTGACTTGATAAAGGTATTGACTATACTCTCAAAATCGGAAAATACTAACTTAAATCCAGGGATCACCATGCTACCATGTGTGCACCAAGTGGAAAATGGAATGTGCTCATTTGCACTGCCTTTTACATATTGCAGCACAGTCTTATTAGAAGCAATAAAATGCATAAACCAAAATATAAAGATGCAAAGAGACTCTGAAAATGACATTTGGGATTTAAAAATCATTAAAAAATACGTTTTGCATGCTGTAAAGGAGTATGGAGTGAGTAAATGGCAGAGTAAATTACTACAGCTAGACTACAGATGTATATAAAAGTAAACTTCTAGCTGAAATCTATACAGAGCTCTGGTAGTGCGAACAGTTAAAAGTTTGGTTGTTAATCAAAACGTTGGTGGTTTGAATTCACCAGTGCTTTCACAAGAGAAAAGACTTGGTGATTTGGGGATTACAGGTAATCCTAATTTAAGATGGCTCCATTTCAATCTCTCTGCTGTAAATCAGTCATGACATGAGTCAAATACCACTTCTGTTTGTTTTTTTAATGTTCATAAGCTGCTATATAGCCGTGTTTTCAACAGTGTATTAGAGCTTACATTCTAAACCGCTTGGTTTATGAAGTTCTGTGGTCTACATTGAAAGTTCTAACTCCACTGGAATCTTAAATTCAAAATCCATTTGTGTTCTTTCTGGCCATTCAGCCAGCAATGTGGCTAAGATGACACTTAGGCAAACCTAGGCTGGGGCAGTTTTGTCCTCAGGCTTGGACAGAGGACTGTGGCGCTTGCCTGGGCATGTCCTTAACTATTTATCTAAATTAGCTGCAAGGTATCTAGCTTAGGTTAAAAGTTGAGGTCAGGACCACATGCTCCAATTCCTATATACCCAGCTGGTCAAAAACCCAGAACCAATCTTGTAAGCTTTTAAAATCTGCAGTTGTGCACACATCCCAAATATGGTCCACTCCCCATTTCTATAGTCCCATCATATCTCTGATAGCATAGTGGTTACGAGTCAGGCTACTAACCTCAAGGTCAGCAATTCGAAACTACCAGCTATTCCGTGGGAGAAAGTTGAGGTTTTCTGCTCCCGTAAAGATTTATAGTCTCGGAAACCCTATACAGGGTCACTATGAGTAGGAACCAACTCCATGACACATAACAACAACAACAACCACTGTTTGGTGTGGCGCTGTGGGCTAATGTGTCAGACTACAAAGTCATATGAACTGCAAAGTCAGTGGTTCAAGCTCACTAGCTGCTCCTCAAAAACCTTGTACAGGGTTGCTCTGAGTCGGAACCGACTCCACGGCACACCACCGCCATCTTTCACCGTGATGGAGTCTATCTACCACTGATCATGATCTTGTCATGATTTCTTTCGTTTCCTATCATCTATAATTTGCTATGGAGTCCTCGTGGGGCTCTGTGCCTTAATGCACTAGACTGCAAAGTCGGTTTCAACCACAAGGTTGGCGGTTCAAGCTCACCAGCTGCTCCTTGAAAACCCTACACAGGGTCACTATGGGTCAGAACCGACTTGACGGCACTTAACAATAACAACAACAACAACATAATTTGGTACCTGGTCATGAATTAGCAGATTTCAGTTTGGCTTCATGCTGATGGTTTCCCTCATCCTGTATAATTTGTCTTTGTCCTGTTTAAGGGTTAATATGTTATCACTGTTAAGTACCATTGAGCCCATTCCAACTCACAACGACCCTGTATTGGATTTACAAGGAGCAGCTGGTGGGTTTGAACCACTGATCTTGAATATAAAGGTCTCTATAAAATATGTTCAGAGTCCTGGTGTGGTGCTCTAGGATAAGCAACGTCAATTTGAACCATAAAGTCAGCAGTTCAAACTCACTGGTTGCCCAGAAACCCTACAAGGGGTTGCTGAGTCGGAACTGACTTCACAGCACTTAGAAACAATGACAACATTAAATATTGCACAAAAATAAATCACAGCATTGAAGACCTGCAGGTAAATGTCTGAGTGATATTGTTGTGGTGGTTAAGTGTCCGTGAGTCGGTTCCTGTCTGTATAGGTTTTCCAAGGAGCAGCTGGTGACTTTCAACTGCTGACCTTACAGTCCAAACTGACCTTATGTTCCAGTGCTTATCCTACAGAGTCACACTGAGTGACAACATCAGCAAATTACCGGCAGCAACATTGTGGTAACACTGTATGTAGCAAGTATTACTAATGATCATATATACAAAGAAAGAAAGAAGAAACAGATGAAACTTTAAGAAGTTGATGGCTAACCTGGACTGCCAAGATAACTCTCTGGGAGGAGTTCTGCTCTGTCATATGGGGTTACTATGAGTTGAAAAGGATTTGGTGGCACCCAAAGGAGCTCTGGTAGCGTAGTGGTCACAAATCGGGCTGTGAAACACAAGGTCAGCAGTTCGAAACGACCAGCTGTTCCGCGGGAGAAAGATGAGGCTTTCTGCTCCCGTAAAGATTTACAGCCTAGGAAACCCTGTACAGGGTTGCTATGAGTCAGAACCGACTCCACGGCACATAACAAAGACAAATGAAAGCTATAAGCTTCATTATAACACAGAACCAGACACTATCTTTATGTTTCTCCCACCTAATGGTTCCATGTATATCAGCTGGAAATTGTTTTTCACAGGGCATATGAGTGTTTGCAGTAAATATTGGCAGTTCCCTGCCAATTCCTTTACTAGTTTGGTGCCCCAACCTCACCCGCTGTCCTGACTACTCACAGCTTACCCCTTTATCCATCTCTGGTGGACAGCTTTTGGATCACAGGAGTGACCTCTTTCTACCTCTATGGTATTGTTGTTAAGTG
Source organism: Chrysochloris asiatica (assembly GCF_000296735.1). Taxonomy (NCBI): domain Eukaryota; kingdom Metazoa; phylum Chordata; class Mammalia; order Afrosoricida; family Chrysochloridae; genus Chrysochloris; species Chrysochloris asiatica. Next base: position 26,389,933 of record NW_006408519.1, read on the forward strand.
CCATCAAGTTGGTCTGTCTCAACTCATAGCAACCATGTATAGGGTTCCTGAGGAGTGGCTGGTGAGATGGAACTGCCGACCTTGCAGTTCAAACTGTCCTTGCAGTCCAGTGCATTAACCCACAGCACCACACCAAGACTCCATGGTAGCCTATAGCAAACAGCTCTAGACGAGGGTATGAAATCCTGCCTTCACTAACTTAAAGCAGAAGAACATTGGACTAATGAACACTCAACAGCTCCTCGTGGTATCAGTTGAGGGTTCCTTTTAGCCCATATCGCACCTTTGTTTAGCATTCTCTCCTGCCTGTCCTTGCTTCTCTCACTCCCTTCCTTAGAGTTCTTGTAAGTCCTCCTGAATACATCACTCCTGAAGAATTTCCAGCTCAGACTCTGCTTCTACAGAACCCTAGGATGCTGATCAATAATGGAAATCAACAGAGAAATAATTTCTTTTTTATGAAAGACAGGCAGCTTGTTTAGGAGCCATCTAATTCATAAAACATGGGCTATCTCCAGTGTAAAGGAGCTCAGGTAGCGTAGTGGTTGCGAATCAGGCTGCGAACCGCAAGGTCAGCAGTTTGAAACTACCAGCTGTTCCAGGGGAGAAAGATGAGGCTTTCTGTTCCTGTAAAGATTTACAGTCTCGGAAACCCTGTACAAGGGGTTGCTATGAGTTGGAATTGACTCCATGGCACATAACAACAACAACAATCTCTAGTCAGTCTCCAGTGTAGGAGTCCTGGTGTGGCTCTATAGAATAAGGACTGGGCTACTAAGGTCGGCAGTTCAAATTCATCAACTGCTTTTTGGAAACCCTACACAGGTCTCTATGAGTTGGACTCGATTCAACAGCACTTTACAACAACATCTCCAATGTAAGAAATCTTGGGGGTTTAATGGTTAAGTGCTTGGCTACAAACTGAAAGATGGTGGTTCAAACTCATCCAGAGGCTCCACAGGAGAAAGACCTGCCAATCTGCTCTGATTAAGAACATAGCATAGAAAACTTTATGGGGACAGTTCTACTTTGTCACTTGAGGTCACTATAATTTGTAATTGACTCATCAACACCTAACAACAACCACATCTCCTGTGTGTAAGATGAGAAAAAACAAAACAAAACAAAAGCTTAAGCAGTCTGAAGTCCACATAACCCGGTATAGAGAGCTTTCCATCTCAGATTGTTCAACCTGCAAAGAATGCAGAGGTCATGCCTGCTGTCTCTTCCATGGGAGGCTCTGGCATACTCTCTTGGTGAAGCAGACACATTATTAAAGAGCGCATAAAATCAAGCAGAAACATGGGCATATTTCCAATCTTTCATATGGCCTCCTATGCCACTCACCCAACCCAAAAGAAAATCTCTACTGTTTGAGTTGAGAGAAGGGAAGATAGGGGCTACTCAAATGAATTTTATAGGACCCTTTAGTCTAAACACTGACAGGAATATAACCAAGTCATTGCCAAGTTTTCCTCAGTCTTGCTAGGTCTCAGAGGTGATTCACTCAGAAATTTGATGACAGCCTTTAAAAGCAACTCAACAGGCCTATTAGCACTTAACTGCAATAGCACTCTGTGTCTCCTGCCATAACAAACAGTCTTGGTTTAGGGATGATGCAAGCCAGGGGACCATGGACAGAACTATTTCCATTTCTTATAGTATGGAAGTTCCCTCAGGTGAGAGACTATTTTCTCCCTAACAAATGCGATGGGGAATTCCACTTCAGATGATTTTTAGGCAGATGGTGGGACTGATATATTTAGAGATTTCAGAAATATGATTTCATTAATTACACTGGCAAATTCTTAACTTTATCAGCAGCCTGTTTTATTCTGGCCTGGGCTATTTGACATTCACCCTTGAGATTCTTCCAACCTAAGTGGACAATGTCACTTGAACAAGGGAACCCAAAAACTGAGGCAGTTGGCATAAACAAAGCAGCTGCCCCAGATCTAAACTCAACTCCATTCTGAATCCAACTGCAGCTTGCCCTACCATCTTGGCTCCTGAACCTCTGAAGAGACACTTCAGCTTCTTGTAATAGTTTAACTATCTATACCCAAAAGGAGTAAAGATCAAGATGTGAGTTTGTGTGAGGAATTGTTTGTTAAAAGATGTTTGTGGAGAGTAATTGAGCAGGCTGATCCAAAGAGAAATGTCATGCTCAATAAGTGCCAGGAGATTAGGATGCAGAAATAATAACATTAAGGAGAACTGTAGCTTTAATAACCTTTTGTAACTTTTGTCATATACCCTCCTTGTGAGCAAGTATCCCTTTGCTTACTCCACCAGTGACAACCTATTCTTGCAATTTGGAACAGTACAGTACCTTGCCTGGGTACTAATGAGACTCCCAGTTCACAAATATCTATACATTTAAATACAACTCTATTTTTACTTCTAACAGTGTGTAAGAATAATACTTCTCTTAAGTCTGTACTTGCAGATGAGCAATTGATGGTCCATTCCACAGTTCCCTGACCTTGTTTTGGCTGATGATATGGAGATTTTCCGCTGTCTCTTCCCATAGATGTAGTCAATTTGATTTATGTGTGTTCCATCTGGAGAAGTTCATATTTATAGTCATCTTTTATGTTATTAAAAAAAGGTATTTGCAACTATCAGTCATTGGTATTGTAAAATTCTAACATGCTATCTCTAGCATCCACTACTGATCTGTCAGTTTGTCGTGCTGTGGTGACTTGTGAGTTGCTGTGATTCTGGAAGCTAAGCCAGTGGTATTTTAAATACCAGCAGGGTCATCCATGGAAGACAGGTTTCAGATGAGAATCCATGCGAAGAGAGATTAGGAAGAAGGAACGATGGACTCCATATCATCAGCCAAAACAAGGCCAGGGGCAGACTGTGGACCACAAAAGTTGTGGGATGACATAAAGAATATTATACAAGAAGAAAGCAACAAGTCATAAAGAAGACAGGAAAAAAGGAAAAGGCCAAAATGGATGTCAGAAGAGACTCTGACACTTGCTCTCCAGTGTAGAGATGCTAATGCAGATGGAAGAAATGAGGCAGTGAAAGAGCCTAACAGAAAATTTCAAGGAGCAGCTACAAAAGACAAAGAGAAATATAATGAAATGTTCAAAGACCTGGAATTAAAAAAACAAAAAGGGAAGACTATTATATACACTAACCATTTCTCAAGTTGAAGGAACTGATGAAAAAATTCAAGCCTCAGCTTGTGGTATTGAAGGATTCTATGGGCAAAATATTAAAAAATGCAGAAAGCATCAAAAGAAGATGGAAGGAATACATAGTCACTGGACCAAAACAGAAATGGTTGTATTCAGCCATCTGAAATGGTAGCATATGATCAAGAGCCAATGATATGAAGGAAGAAGTCCAATGTGCACTGAAGGCATTGGCAAAAAAACAAGGCTCTGGGAAATGATGGAATAATAATGGAAATATTTCAACAAACTGATGACACATTGGAGGTACTCACTCATCTATACCAAGAAATTGGGAAGACAGCTACATGGCCAACAATCTGGAAGAGATCCATATTTGTGCCCATTCCAAGACAGGTGACCCATAGAATGCAGAAACTATCAGACAATATCATTAATATCGTATTCAAGTAAAACGTTGCTAAAGATAATTCAAAAACTGTTGCAAATGTACATTGTCAGAGAACTGCAAGAGGTTCAAGCTGGATTCAGATGAGGACATGGAATGTAGGATATACTTGCTGATGTAAGATGGATCTTGTAAAGCAGAGACTACCAGAAAGATGTTTGCCTGTGCTTTATTGACAATGCAATAGCTGTCAATTGTGTGGATCATGACAAGCTATGGACAACATTGTAGAGAATGAATATTCTGGAACACTTGATTGTGCTTATGAGGAACCTATACATAGACCAATAGGCAGTGGTTCAAACAGAACAAGGGAATATTGAATAGTTTTAAATTAGGAAAGGTGTGCTCCAGGGTTGTATTCTTTCACCATACTTATTCAATGTATATGCTGAGCAAATAATCAGAGATGCTAGATTTTATGAAGTAAAAGGTGGCATCAGGATTGGAGGAAGACTCATCAACAACCTATGATATGCAGATGATACAACTTTGCTTGCTGAAAGCAAAGAGGGCTTAAAATACTTGCTGATGATGTTCAAAGACCACAGCCTTTCATATGGGTTACACCTCAATGTAAAGAAAACAAAAATCCTCACCACTGGACCAATAAACAATATCCACATAAATGGATAAAATATTGAAGTTGTCAAAGACTTCATTTTACTTGGATCAACCATCAACTCTCATGGAAGCAGAAGTCAAGAAATCAAAAGACATACTGCATTAAGCAAATCTGCTTCACAACATCTCTTTAAAGTGTTTAAGAGCAAAGTGTCAGTCTGAGGACTAAGGTGTGCCTGACACAAGTCATCATATTTTCTATAACCTTATAAGCATGTGAAAGTTGGGCAGTGAACAAGGAAGATTGTAGAAGAATTGATGCATTTGAGTTGTGTGTTGGAGGAAAATCTCAAAAGTACCATGGACTTCCAAAAGAACAAACACATCTGCGTTAGAAGAAGTACAGCCAAAATGCCCCTTGGAAGCCAGGATGGCTAGACTCTGTGTCACATATTTTGGACATATTGTCAGAAGACATCAATCCATGGAGAAGGATGTAATGTTTGGTAAAGTGAAGTGTCAGAGAAAAACAGGAAGACCCTCATCTGGATGGATGGGCACAATGGCAGCAGCAATGGACTCCAATGTAGCAACGACTGTGAGGTTAGCACAGGAACCAGCAGTGTTTTATTCTGCTGTGTATAGGGTCACTATTAGTCTGTACCGATTCTATGGAACCTAACAACAGCTTTCAGCATTGTTTTATCACCAAAGTCATATTTTCCTACTACAGATCATTCCTCTTTGTTTCCAACCTTTGTGTTCCAATTACTACTAATTGTCAATACATCTTGACTGCATGTCTGATCAATTTCAGCTGAAAAAGTTGGGAGAATTTTTAAATTTCATAATCACTGATTTAAGTGGTTGGTGCATAAATGTGAATAATATTGGTATTAACTGGTATTCCTCATTGGTGTATGGATATTATCTTACCCCAAACAGCATGATACTTCAAGATAGATCTTGAAATGTTCATTTTGATGGTGAATGTAAAAATTTTCCTCTTCAATATATCATTCCCAGCATAGCTGACCTTATGATTGTCATATTCAAAATGGCCAATACCAGTCCATTTCAACTCACTAATGCCTAAGATATCGACTTTTATGCATTCCATATGTGTTAATGTACAGCATCTTCCAATCTTTTGGATTCATACTTCCTATGGTCTATATTTCAATTATTAATGACTGTTATAGTTGTTTCTACTCATTTTGAGTTGAACCCCCATTAGCAAACGAAGGTCCCGAAAAACTTTACTCCATTTGTGTCACCAAGGTCAACTCTATTTGGAGGAGACACCTCTTTCCTAGTCCTATTTTGAGTGCCTTGCACTATTCTGTTGCTAGTCATCATGTTTCAGTATTGAGAACATGGTGCTATCTGACAGTGTCCCACTGCTATTCATAAGGTTTTCACTGGCTAAACAGGCAGAAATAGTCCAGCTCTCCTTCCTAGCCTGTGTTAGTCTGGAACCTCTCCACCGTGGGTGACCCTGCTGGCATTTAAAATACCCCTGGTATAAGTTCCATCATCACAGCAACAAGAAAGCCACCAAGTCCAAAAAACTGACAAACTAGTGGTGTTCATAAAGTGAAAAAGAGGAAGGTCTGCAACAACATGGATTGACCAGTGTTGGCAACAATGTGCTCAAATACAACAATTGTGAGGATGGTGTAGGACCAGGCAGTGTGTTGTTCTGTTGTGCACAGGGTTGCTAGGAGTCAGAACTGACCTGACGGCACCTAACAACAACACTTTGCACGGTAGTGTTTTAGGGGGGGAAAGTTCAAATATGTTTTGTAGAGACGTTTTTTATTAACTCTTAAATAAGACAAAGCCAAATCGTCTAGATGGGAGAGATGATTAGCATGAGGCCATGCTGGTGTCGAAGGGTTTTCGGACACATGTCTAATTATAGAAAACAAAGTTAACTGTCGCAAACTCATCATTGGCAGCATAAGAATTCATCACTGTTGCAGGCGGGACTAAGGAAGCAGGGAGAGTATCATGATTGGGAGACATACGCAGATGGAAATTAGAAAAGGTTACAGGATTGGCTCTGGGGCTCTCCAATCAGTAGGCTACCTGGCTACTATGGTGCCTGGATACTCCAATTCCTATTAAGGGCTTGCCCAGGCAAATCCTGTGAGGGCAAGACTGTCCTTCCCTGGGCTTGTTAAGGGAGTTGTAATCTATTTTCTATTCAAGGGCAAAGCTTTTTACAGTGTTGGTTTATAGTCAAAATGAACTCACTGGAAGCTAAATTTAGGACAAGACTCAAAATGGAATTAGAGCTTCCACTGTAAACTGAAGCCTTCCCAAACCAAATGCTTTAGAATTCACAACAACAACGGAATTTAGGGCTGGTCCCCAAAACTAACCCTTAAGTCATACAAAGTGATCTTAATAATCAATTGAAAAAGCAAGAAATGTTCCATGACTTCAAAAATCTTTGTCAAAGCATTAAAAATTTATTTGTTGTTACAGGAAGATGAAAAAACAGTATAACTAGTGTTTATTTAACCAGTTGTTGCCAAGTTAAGTGATTCATGGTGATCTTAAGTGTACCAGAGTAAAACTGTGCTCCACAGGACTTTCAAGGCTGATTTTCTGGATGTAGATTTCTGGACCGTTCTATTATGGTGAGGCCTGGTGGACCTGAACCTCAAGCCTTTTGGTTAGCAGTTGATCTCCATAACCATGTGTACCGCTCAGGGACTCAGACCCTAAACATTTCTCTGGAGACATTTTTCAAGACTATTTCATTGAGAGAATTATCCTTAATATTAAAGATTTCTCTTATGTGATGTTGAGGAAGTTTTTACAATTTTCTCTAAGTTTTTAAAAGTAAAGTTATTATTTCATTTCATAATGTTTTAGTTCATTTTATGCTGGTTCTCAAAATTTGAAATTAAATATAAAATTTGTATAGTCTTTCCCCAGAGCTATTGTGATTAATCCACAAACTCAAAGCTTAATATATGAAAAAAAAAAACCCGGCAGACATCAATTTAAGGTAAATCACTGCTGAGTATATAAGTATATATGGGATCACATCTTCGATCTTTACAAATGCCAAGCGAATTCACTGATATTTGTGATCTTATAAGAAAGCCACAGCACTAAGAATTTGCCATTCATTGTAACATTTTTGCCACAATTCACTCATATGTCTCCTCACTAGGGTCCAGTACTAAATGTTTATTTTTTTAAAATAAAATTCCACTTAAGATTTATTCTCCTGGACTTCATCTATGATAATATTTTAAGATGTTTTGAACATGAAGGTAATAAAGGACATCACTTCCAATAATTTTGTATTGTAAGTCATTTGAGTCCTTGTAATCACTGCAAGGTCGGTTTGAACTGCAAAGTTGGCAGTTCAAACTCACCAACTGCTCCTCGGGAACCTTATACAGGTATACTGTGACTCAGAACTGACTCAGTGGCACTTAACAACAACAACATCACACAACTTGTAGAGGTTTCTGTAATGGTTATCTGAAATTTCATCAAACAGCAAAAATATCCCACAAATTAAACTTTAATGTTCATTTATTCCATGGGGATGCCTAATAATGTACCTGCTGATAATTTAGGATAAGCAAAGGGCATAAGCAGATATTTTACAAGTGAGAACACAGAATTTTTAGGAATTTTTTTCAATATCACTAATAATGATGCAATGCCATTTTTTATTTATCAAAAACATAAAAATATAATTTTTTGTTTAAAGACCTGAAAGAAGAGTAACTTGGAGGATTCAGACCATCTCAGGTAGTTGGATGGTGAAGAGACGTGTGTGGGCCCCCCCTGCTTTTGTGGCTCTGGCCCCAGTCTCTACTCCTGTCTGCTCCGTCCTGTGTCAGAGGCACTGATCTTCACAGAGTACATCAGTGGGGTGGGCTCCCAGCACTCTGGTTTCCAGGGGCTTCAGCCAGTGGGAGCCCCCCAAGGTAGATCAGAGGATACAAAGACCAGAGTTCCTAATGAGTTACTCTTTTCTCTACTTAGTGCAAATGGTTAACTGCTGGACCACTAATGAGACGATCAGCAATTCAAGTCCATCCAGAGGCACCAGGAAGAAAGGCCTGATGATTTAGTTCTGAAAGGTCACAGCCATGAAAAGCCTGTGGAGCACAACGGGGGTTGGTTTCTACAACTACAAATCTTGCCAGTTTCAGATAACTGTTACTTCCCCTTGCCCTCTCAGGAAAAGCATGGTGGTGACCCCCTGATGGTGTCAGCACTGGGTGTTTCACTGTCTCTCATTCATTCCCTTTGTCTTAACCACACTCCAAACATTGCCCTTGCCTTAAATCTTTTCCATTCAATATTTTGAGTGTGCCTCCCATTAACTGCTATTATCTTTGTTACGTGCTGTCTTGTCAGTTCTGACTCATAGTAACCCTAAATAGGGTTGCCAAGGAGGGGCTGGTGAGTTTGAATAGCCAACCTTGCAGTTCATTGTGGTCCAGTGCTTATCCTACAGCACCATACCAGGACTCCCATTTACTACTGTTGTGAAGTGCAGTAAAATCAGTTGTGATTCATACAGGGTTTCCAAAGAGATGCCCATGGCTTTGAACCATCAACCTTCTGGTTTGCAGTCCAGTGCTGATCCTACAGCACCATACCAGGACTCCACTTACTGTTGTTGTTAAGTGCTGTCAAGATGGCTCTGACCTATAGTGACCCTGTATAGGGTTTCCAAGGAACGGCTGGTGAGCTTGAACTGCCTACCTTGTGGTTTAAACTGACCTTGCAGTCCAGTGCCACACCAGGACTCCCTACTTACTATTAAAACCCTGAACTATATAACATATGTCCATTAGGACATATGGGGATCAACCAAGTGGGGACCAACTCCTCCCAAATTCTCTTCTAGTGAATGCTGTAATCTTTGCTTCCCTAGAATCCATTCACCCTTCTCCTGGCATGTTGTCATTGTTAAGTACCGTCGAGTGGGTTCTGACCCATAGCGATGCTGCATAGGGTTTCTGAGGAGGGGCTGGTGAACTTGAACTGCTGACCTTGCAGTTCAAACTAACTTTGCAGTTCAATGTGTTAACCCACAGCACCACACCAGGACTCCTCTCTTGGCACAGCACCCTAAATTCTCATTAGAGTAGAACCCTTCCTCATTTCTCAGAGCACATGCCTTGAGTGAGGCTAATCTCAGCACCAACCCAAGATGATCCAAATCAGTCCAATTTAACTTTGTCTCACGACTTTTGCTAGAATTATTAAGCAGAGAGGTTCTAAGTTAACTGTAAGAAAAAACAAAACAAAAATACTCATGCTTGGAAGTGGCAGGCCAAGAGGAGAGGGCCTGACTAACAATAAAACCAATGAGCAAAAGGCAGACAAAAAGATGAAGAGGAAGGTTTTGTAATGTTATTTGAATCCCTGGATCTAGCCACGCCTTATGTTTATTCTTAGGCCTTTAAGTTAGCTGCAGTGGTCCACCCCAATTTTTACTCAAGCTAAGTTGTCACTTGCAACTGAAAGATTCTAAATAGACCTCCAAATAAAAACACGTTTATTAGTAGAGAGTGAAAATTGGAGAGTGTTAGAGACTATAACTTTAAAAAAATTTATATTTTGATCCTGGATTTTGGTGTGGCCACTACCTGCATTGTGCTTTCAGGTGTTTTGAAATCTGTGAGAGAGCAATATCAAACCAAACAACCTATTTTGTGTTGACCTTTGTGGCTAGACCCATGGCTGGTACAAAGTGATGCAAACAAAGAACAATGGAGAATTCAGTGTTCTTTTCAAGTGCCATTTGACTCAACCTTCTCAGATGACAAGGTCTATTGGCAAGAAATCTATTATTGTGACGATCATTATTCCCATTTACCACCTATTAGAATGTGAGTCACTGGGAGGTCAGACCTTCCCCAAAGCCCAATGTTGCTGAGCACACAAGGTCAATTCAAGGAACAGCAATCAGGAGTAAGGACAATGGCAAAGGTCCAATCCTTTGAAATGTAGACAAGGATTATGTCCCAGGAGATGGCTGCAAAGTGAGTTTTACTATCTCCCACATGTCACCTAACTTGGGGAAAGAAACCAGAGTGGCAATGTCAATATGATGCACAGAAGCTGCCCTCCCTGAGGACAGTGATTACGGCTTTATTCATCATTACACATTCTTCTTAATGTGTGCCTAGCTCCGTGCCTCAACCCACCTAGGTGCTCATTTATGATGACTTTCAAGGTCTGCTGCTTAAGAATACACATATGATGGGGTTCAAAAAGTTCGTGGAAAAGTGGATTTAAAAGATAATGGAATTTTTCCACTAGCTTTTTTTTAACTTTCTTGTGAATTGAGTGAAGGTTACATCATAGATCCTCAGTCCCACATTCCACATTCCACAAATTTTTGGAAGACCCTTCATATAGTAGATACTCACTGTTATTGGGGTCGATATTTATAAATGCATGATTCACTGAACCCTAAACAATTTGTGCTCATCAGAACCCACCCACCTCACTGTCACTGAGTGGATTTTGACTCACAGTCACCCTACAGAGCAGCCTTAGGGTTTCCAACACTTTAAAACTTTTTAGGAGCAGACAACTTCTCTTTCTCCCTCAGAGCAGCTGGTGGGTGTAAACCACTGACCTCACAATTAGTAGCACAAACACACTACCATGGTTCCTTTCAAACCCCCACAAACTCGTTTTTAAGGAACAATTTCAACTTCCTTACTTCCCAAGGCAACAACTTATTTGTGTTTGAGCTGTTGTTCCTGACCTAAGACTTGTTGGCGGAGCCCTCATGTGGTGCTGTGAAATAAAGCACTGGATTGCAACCTTATATGATCAGAATCGACTCGACAGCACTAAACTACAACAACAACAACAAGACATGTCAGCACTTGACCACCACAACAACATACATAGAAGGAGTCTTGGTGTTTTGTTGTAGGATAAGCACTGGACTTCCAAACTCAAGGTCAATAATTCAAAACCACTAACTACTTGTCAGAAACCCTCTATAGGGTTGCTATGAGACAGAACTGACTCCAAGGCACTTAACAACACACATAGATAGCAAGAAGCCTTTTTGGAGCAGTGATAGCTCTGTATACGACACATCCTTGATGCTTGTTTAAAATGTATATGCCCGACAATCCCTGGTGTTGCTGTAGATTAAGCATTGGGATTATAAACTACAAGGTAAGTAGTTAAAACCCAGTATCTCCCATCACTCATCTGTCAGTGTGTCATATTGTAGTGGCTTTCGTGTTGCTGTGATGACCAGCAGGGTCATCCATGGTGGACAGGTTTCAGATGAGAGTCCAGATTAACATAGACTTGGAAAGAGAGACAGACTACTTCCAAATATTTAGTCACTGAAAACCTTATGAATAGCAGAGACACACTGTCAGTACCATGACATTGCATATTGAAACATGAAGAATAGCACCAGAATATTGTCAGATATAGTGCCGGGATATAAATCCCCAAGGTTAGAAGGCACTCAAAACACCACTGGTGAAGAGTTGCTTCCTCAAACTAGTGTTGACCATGATCATGTGAATGGAGTAAAGCGTTCGGGACCTTCATTTGCTAGTGAGGCACAACTCAAAATGAAGAGAAAAAGCTGTTGTTGTTGTTGTTAAGTGCTGTCAAGTAGATCCTGACCCATTGTGACCCTGTACAGGGTTTCTGAGGAGAAGCTGGTGAGCTTGAACCGCCAACCATGCAGTTCAAATGGCTTTGCAGTATGGTGCATTAACCCACAGCGCCACACCAGGACTCCAGCTGTAAACATCCATTGATAATTGGAACATGGAATGTGTATAAATTATGAGTCCAGAAAAATTGGAAGTTGTCAAAAATGAAATGAAATGCATAAACATTGATATCCTAGGCATTAATGAGCTGAAATGGACTGGCATTCGTCATTCTGAATCTGACAATCATATGGTTTATCGTGCAAGGAATGACAAAATGAAAAGGAATGGCATTGCATTCATCATCAAAAAGAACATTTCAAGATCTGTCATGAAGTACAATGCTGTCTGTGATAGGATATTATCCATAACCTACAAGGAAGACCAATTAATATAACTATCAATCAAATTTACACATCAACCACTAGAGCCAGTGAGAATGAAATTAAAGAATTCTACCAATTTCTTCAAGGAGCTCTGGTAGCGTAGTGGTTACGAATCAGGCTGCTAATCTCACAGTCAGCAGTTGGAAACTACCAGCTGTTCCACGGGAGAAAGATGGGATTTTCTGCTCCCGTAAAGATTTACAGCCTTGGAAATCCTGTACAGGGTCGTTATGGGTTGGAACTGACTCCACGGCACATCACCACCACCACCAATTTCTTCAGTCTGAAATTGGACAAATATTCAATCAAAATGTATTGCTAATTGCTGCCAATGGGAATGCAAAGGTTGGAAGCAAAGAGGAACATTGTTGTAGTTGTTGTGAAGTGCCGTTGAGTCGGTTCCGACCCATAGTGACCCTGTATAGGGTTTCCGAGGAGCAGATGGTGAGCTTGAACTGCCAACCTTGCAGTTCAAATGGCTTTGCAGTCTGGAGCATTAACCCACAGCACCACACCAGGACTCCAAAGAGGAACGTGAAGTTGTTAAGTGCCATAGAGTCAGTTCCAACCCATAGCAACCCTGTACAGGGTTTCTGAGGAGCGGCTGGTGAGCTTGAACCGCAGACCTTGCAGTTCAAACGGCTTTGCAGTCTGGTGCATTAACCCACAACACCACACCAGGACTTCTTAAAGAGGAACATAGTAGCTAGAAAATATGGCCTCCAGATAGAAATGGTGTTAGAAATCACATGATAGAATTTTGCAAGACCTGGATGCAAATGTCTTTTTAAAATAACATAAAAGATGACTATACACATGCAGGTGATGCATTGGAGTGCAAGGTCACTCTGAACCACAAGGTCAATGGCTCAAACTCAGCAGCCACTCCTTGGAAACTGTATACAGGGTTACTATGAGTCAGGGCTGACTCAAGAGCACTTAACAACACTATATGTGGACCTCACCAGATGGAATAAACAGAAATGAAATAGTGTACATCTGTATAAAGAGATGGTGGAAAGCTCCAAATATCAGCCAAAACAAGGCCTGGGGCAGACTGTGGAAGAGATCATCAATTGCCCATGTACAACTTCAGGCTGAAGATGAAGAAAATTAAAACAAGTCCAAGAGAGTCAAAATATGACCTTGAACACATCAAACCTGAATTCAGAGACCATCTCAAGAGTAAATTTTATGAATTAGTCACTAATGACCCAAGACAAGAAGAGTTGTGAGATGACATCAAGAACAACAAACAGAAAAAAAGCAAAAGGTAATAAACAAGACAAGAAAGAAAAGAACAAAGTGGATGTCAGAAGAGACTCTGAAACTTGCTCTATAGTATAGAGATGTTAAAGCAAATGGAAGAAATGAGGAGGTAAAAGACCTGAGTAGAAAATTTAAAAAGGCAGCTCAAACAAACAAAGTCAAATATCAGAATGAAATGCACAAAGACCTAGAGAGAAACACAAAGGGAATAACATGCTCAACATTTCCCAAGCTGACAGAACTGAAGAAAAAATTCAACCCTCATCTTGTAATATTGAAGGATCTATGGGCACAATAGGTGTCCTGGTGTGGCACTGTGTGTTAATGCTCTGGATTGCAAGGTCGATTTGAGCCACAAGGTCAGTGGTTCAAGTTTATAGGCTGCTCCTCAGAATCCCTAAACAGGGTTGCTATGAGTCAGAACCAACTTGATGACACTTAACAACAACAATGGGCAAAATATTGAATGATGCAGAAAGCATCAAGAGAAGATGGAAGGACTATACAGAGTTACTGTACCAAAAAGAAACGGTTGATGTTTAACCATTTCAAGAGGTAGCATATGATCAAGAGCCAATGATACTGAAGGAACAAGTTCAAGATTCGCTGAAGGCACTGGCAAAAAACAAGGCTTCAGAAACTGATGGAATACAAACTGAAATCTTTCAATAAATGGATGCAACCCTGGAAGCACTCACTCATCTATGCCAAAAAATTTGGAAGACAGCTACCTGGGTCAACTGATTGGAAGAGATCTGTATTTGTGGCCATTCCAAAGACAGGTAATACAATGGAATGCGGAACCCATCAGACAATATCATTAATATCACATGCAAGTAAAATTTTGCAAAAGATAATTTTAAAATGGCTTCAGCAATACATTGACAGGGAGCTTCCAGAGGTTCAGGCAGAATTCAGACGGGAATGTGGAAGAAGGGATATCACTGCTGATGACAGTTGGAACTTGACTGAAAGCAGAGAACACCAGAAAGATATTTACCTGTGCTTTATTGACTACACTAAGGCTTTTGATTCTGTGGGTCATGGTAAGCTATGGACAACAATGTGGAGCATGAGTATTTTGGAACACCTACTCCTGCTCCTCCACCACATGTTCATCAGTTTGTTGTACTGTGGTGGCTTGTGAGTTGCTGTGATTCTGGAAGCTATGCCACTGGTGTTTTAAACACCAGCAGGGTCACCCATGGTGGACAGGTTTCAGATGACTTTCCAGACGAAGACAGACTAGGAAGGAGTGAACGAACTATTTCCAAATATTTAGTTACTGAAACCTTATGAATAGCAGAAAATCACTGTCAGATATAGTGCCAGGAAATGAGTCCTTCAAGGTTGAAAGACACTCAAAATGTGACCGCCTCAAAGTAGAGTTGACCATGATGACGCGAATGGAGTGAAACCTGTGGGAGTAAAGCCCACGGG
>NW_006408519.1:26409318-26411272 GCF_000296735.1 Chrysochloris asiatica
AATACTGAAAGTGCCATGGGCTGCCAAAAGAACCAACAGATCCATTTTGGAAGAAGTGCAGCCAGACAGAGTGCTCCTTGGAGGCCAAGATGGCCAAACTTTGTCTCTCATACTTTGGACATATTGTCAGGAGGGACCAGTCACTGGAGAAGGATATCATGATTGACAGGGTGGAGGGTCAGAGAAAAAGATGAAGTCCCTCAACGAGATGGATTGGCGAAGTGGCAGCATTGATGGGCTCAAGTGTGGCAACAGTAGTGAGGTTGGCCCAGGATCAGGCAGTGTTTCATTCTGCTGTGCATAAGGTCACTATGAGTTGGTGCTGACTCGATGGCACCTAACAACAACAACAACAGTCCTGCTCCTGTGAAACCTGTACATAGACCAAGAGGTAGTCATTTGAACAAAACAAGGGGACAATGAATGGTTTTAAATCAGGAAATGTGTGTTCCAGGGTTGTATTCTTTCACCATACATATTCAGTCTGTATGCTGAGTAAATAATCTGAGAAGCTGGATTATATAAGGAAGAACATGGCATCCGGATTGGAGGAAGACCCTTTAACAACCTGTGATATGTAGATGGTACAATTTTGTTTGCTGAAAGCAAAGAGGACTTAAAATAATTACTGATGAAGGTAAAGGCCATAGCCTTTGGTATTGGTTGTATCTCGATGTAAAGACAACAAAAATCCTCACCAATGGACAAATAAATCCATATAAATGGAGAAAAGATTGAAATTGGCAATGACTTCATTTTGCTTGGATCAATCATTGACAGTCAGGGAAGCAGCTGTCAATCAATCAAAGGACATATTACATTAGGCAAATCTGCTGCACAAGACCTCTTTAAAGCATTCAATAGCGAAGATGTCAGTTTGTGGACTAAGGTGCACCTGCCCCAAGTCCTGACATTTTCAAGTGCCTCATATGCATGTGAAAGTTGGACAATGAATAAGGAAGTCTGTAAAAGAATTGATGTATTTAAATTGTGGTGTATTAGAGGAGAATATTAAAAGTACCATGAACTGCCAGAAGAACAAATAAATCTGTGTTGATGAAGTACAGCCAGAATGTTCCTTAGAAGCCAGAATGGCCAGACTTTGTTTCTCACACTTGGGTCATAATATCAGGAGGGTTCAGTCTCTAGAGAGGCTGCTTGGTAAAGTGAAGAGTCAGCGAAAATGAGGAAGACTCCCAACAAGATGGACTGGCACCGTAACAGCAGCAATGGACTCAAGCATAGCAACGCACGTGAGATTGGCACAGGACTGGGCAGTGAGTGTTTCTACTGTGCATAAATTGCTATGAGTCAGTTAGTACTCAGGGCACCTATGAACAAGCTGTAGCTTGAAGAAAGACGAGCTTGTCTGCTCCAGTGAAGATTTACAGCTTCAGAAACCCAAAGGTACAACTCTACCTTAAGGCAGGGAGCCTAGGGGGCTTTTTGGAAGGAGTTACTAAGAAAGCAAAGACTTGTCTCAAGGGCATGAGATATCTTTGCTTCTCTACAGTATCCCCAGCACCAGGAGCTCAATAAATGTACATTAAGTGGATTCTCAGTGGTGGATGTTTTCTAAGATGTGCAGCCCCATAGTCCCCTGTAGAAGCCCCCCAAGCAACTAAGATGGGCCCAAATGAGGTCCTCATGTGACCCAAGCCCCAATATCTGCTAGGTGACCTCTCCAAATCTTCCAGAGACGAGAAGCCTAGGGGTTGCTGGAGGATGAAAACATGAATTCTAAGGCCTTGCCCATTCCACAAAGCACACTTAAGATCTTTGTGTTTTACTTTCTTGTACAATCTAAATGGTTTTACCCACCTTGAAGTATAATCTTTTCTTGGGGGTGGAGAATGTCAGCCCCTGGGAGGGGCTGAAACCAGAGTCTGAAGAACCACACATGTGCAATATCCCATAATAAGTTTTGTCTGCTCATATGTGATGGCATTCATCT
>NW_006408519.1:26411800-26413604 GCF_000296735.1 Chrysochloris asiatica
ACCAGGATGCTTAGTCAGTGGTGGTGGTGGTGGTTATATGCCGTGGAGTCGGTTCTGACTCATAGTGACCCTGTACAGGGTTTCCAAGGCTGTAAATCTTTACGGGAGCAGAAAGCCTCATCTTTCTCTTGTGGAACAGCTGGTTGTTTCGAACTGCTGACCTTAAGGTTTGCAGCCTGATTTGTAGTCAGTAGAAGGGCAGAAATGTGGTGAACACTACCTGTAGCAGTTGATCCTATAGAGTTGCTATAAGTAGGAACAAAGTCAGTGGCAGTGGGTTTTGGTTTGAACGGACATCAATGTGAGAATCAAACTCTTCATCCTCTCAACAAACCATTAGTGAGCACCTGCACTTTGCAACATTTTTGGCAGATAGTGGGGAACCAAAGTTGATTAAGACAAAGTCCTACATGTGGCCTGTGACAGATGGAAGAAGATGACTGAATGAGAGCATCAGTCTACGTACGGAACAAGGCAAATGACTTCAGTGGTTTCCCCAAGCTCTGGGGGATCCCTGGGAGATGGAAGAGGATGACCGAATGAGAGCATCAGTTTACGTACGGCAGGAGGCAAATGACTTCAGTGGTTTGCCAAAGCTCTGGGGGATCTCTGGGAGAAATGACTATTACAGAGGGAGAGGATTTCCTTACCTTTTCTGCAAGCCAGCCAAGATGCCTGATCTCTCGACTCCCAGCAATGCCAGTTTTCCCCAGTTGCTGTCTGATCTCAGCAATCACTCGAGTTAGCAGGTCACTGACGTTGGAATGAATGGCACTGAACCAGGCCTGAGCTGTGGCTGAGTCCTTACTTCTTAGGATGACTGTATGCTTAGTATCTGGAGAGTGGATTTCAAGCTGCCTGGAGAAGTGAAGAGAGAAGGGTTAGAATGTTCTATGGCAGATCATGTGCCATCAAGACAAAGATAAATTCATTATCGTTTGTTTCTTATAAGTTTTTCCAGTTTCCCATGGTTTAGTTTAATGGTCCCATCATTCATTCATACATCCACAAATATGTATTGAACACTCTGTAAGCACCAGATATTGGTCTAGGCACTGGGGATAAAGCTGTGAACAAGATAGAAATGCTCCTGTTCTAAAGGTAAATGGAGTCTAGTAAGAAATAAACAAAAGCAAATGAATGAGCAAATAGTGAAATCATTTCAGAGGGTCATAATCTATGAAGAAACATAAAGCAAGCAACGCATTGAGGGGAAGGTGGAAGGATGAGAGGGATGACATAATCAGTTCTTACTGCAGAAGAGATCTTTAAGCAGAGACCAGAATGATGTGAAGGATGGAACTGTGAAAGAACTGGGAAGGCATCATAGACAGAGGGGGACAGTGAGGGGAAATGCCTTGTTGCTGCTGTTGTTTGGTGCCTTCGAGTTGATTTTCACTTACAGTGACCCCATGTGACAGAATAGAACTGCTACTACTCACAATTTTCTAGTCTTCCAAGCTGTGATCTTTACAAAAGAAAATTGCCTGGACTTCCTCCTGAAGACCAGCTGGGTGGGTTTAAACAGCCAACCTTGTGGTTGATAGCTGAGCACTTAAACCGCTGAGCTTCCAGGGCTACATGGAAGAGTTTTAAGGTCAGAGAAAGCCTTGGGTGGGAGAGGGGTCTGATGGTAAGCCACAGAATCTAGGTGACTGGGTAATGGTATGTACGAAGAAGAGTCATAGAGGACAAAGCAGGAAAGATGGCAGGGGCCAGGTCAAGAGGGCTTGAAGTCTATGGTGAAGGGTTTGGATTTTTTTTTTAATGTTTTATTGTGAATTATGTGATAGTTTACATGGGA
>NW_006408519.1:26414729-26417299 GCF_000296735.1 Chrysochloris asiatica
TGCTCCAGGCTGGTCTGCTCATCCTTTCAAGTGGAAATTTCCCATCTCTGAAGATCTGGATGTGGTTCAGGCTTCCTCCTATAGTCTTATGTAATGCAGAGGCTCTGCAGGAAGCCTCCTTCACTGGGCACATTGTAGCCCCATTTTGGGTATTCCAAACAATTATAGACAGAAGACGGACTTATAAGCTTTCTATGGTGATGTTTCTGGCTAATCCTTTCTCTCCAGTGTCTTTGCCCCAAGGATCCTGTGATGTTTTTCCGTGGTGTTTCTGCTCCCCCAGCTTGGTCTTGCCATTTGGTCTTGCCCAAGATGTCAGCTCCGGGCCTCCGAGCCCGGCTGGGCAGATTCAAAAGTACACGATTTTTTACTTCAACTCCAAGTCCCACAAGCTATAAGCCTTCAAACTTTTAAAATATTCCTATCTCTGTGGTTCCGAGTTTTGGAGTTCTGCCCTGGCTCTGCTTTGCCTGGTATTCTATGTTATTACTGATGGCGAACTTCACTGCACCTCCACCTTAGTCACCATCAAGCCCTATCTCCCCAGGGTTTGGATTTTATTGTGGTAAACAGAGGGCTTGGGCTGTGATGTGACCTAATTTGTATGTCCACCATGTGGAAAACAGAGTGTAGGGGAAAGTGTGGTGGGTGAAGGCCTACAAGAAGGCAGTTCAGATGAGACATAATGGTGCTGTGGGCTATAGGGGTGTATTGGTGCTGAGGAGTGAAGGTCAGCTTTGGAATATATTTTAATATAGAGGTGAGTTTGATGACTATTTTAAAAGTTCACATAAAAAAGCAGAGTACAATCAGTAAATCACTTGAAGGCTTATTTGTGGCGTTAGGTCAAAACTTCCAAGCCTTGAGCTGACACTAATTTGCCCTACCTCTCAGTCCTCAGTGGATCACATATTGCTGCTGTCAGGATACTTCCTGAATATCTAGTCACATACTTAATGTTACTGTTCAGTGTTAATCAAATGAGAGTATTTTAGAATCAAAGAAGACCAATTTTTCCATTTTTTAGGAATCCTGTCAGTGGGCCATTTAACTACCATGTAATCATTGGACTCGTGTTTGTGAGGCCCAGGGTGGGATAATGCATCAAGTAGAAGTTAAAAACGAAAACTTATGCTAGAACTCAAATTGGATTACCAGAGGTACAGCACATGAGTTCTGCATACTATGCATCATGGTAACTGGAGGGTATTCTAGAGAGATATTTTTTATTGAAAACTTATTTTGAAGAAATTATAGATGGACAGAAAGTAGCAAAAACAGAACAAAGGGGTCATTGGGTCATTTTCAATGGTTATAGTTTAGTTATCTGTAATACAATATCAAAACCATGAAAGTGACCTAGGCACAATGAGGTAACTTGGATGACTAAGGCCATCTTGACCCATATACTGTTCCTTTCAATCACTTCATGTGCATGAAAAAGCTGGCCATTGAAAAATAACTGATGCATTTAAAATGTAGTGTTGGTGAAGAATGTGGAATATATCATTTCTGCTGGAAAAACAAATGAGTCTTAGGAAAAATACAATGAGAATGCTCCTTAGAAGCCAGGATGGGGAGACTCTGGCTTCCTTTAATTGAGAAAAGACCAATCACTAGAAAAAGTCATCATGGTTGGCAGAGGATCAACAAGAATGAAGGTGACCCTCAATGAGATGGATTGGCACAACAGTCGAAACAATGGACTTCATCATATAACTCATGAAAATGGTACCGGAGGGATAACATTTTGCTTTGTTATATAGAAAGATGCCACGAGTTAGAGCCAACTCAGAGGCAATTAACAGCAGCAAAGTGACTGATCTGTACAATGAGCACAATCAAAGTAGAACAATTGTTAGATTGCCCTACAGAGTTACACACATACCCCTTCTCACCATCACAAGGAGCCCTAGTAACCAGTAATTAAGACTCCATCTATATTTAATCAGATCCTTTTTATTTCAGGAAGAGAAATAGTCCCATAACACTTTATTTATTCAGTCATGTATATTGTTGATGTTGTTAGGCGCCATCTAGTCAGTTCTGACTCATAGAGACTCTATGCACAATGAAATGAAACACTGCCTTGTCCTGCATTATCCTCACAATCACAGTTAGACTTGAGCCCATTGCTGCTGCCACTGTGCCAATCCATCTCATAAGGGCTCTTCCTCTTTTTCTCTGACCCTCCACTTTACCAAGAATGAATGATGTCCTTCTCCAGGGATGGTCCCTCTTGATATTATATACCAAGTATAAGAGACAAAGTCTTGCCATCCTGGCTTCTAAGGAACATTCTGATTGTACGTCTTCTAACACCCGATTTGTTTGCTGTTCGGGTAGTGGTACCTTTAACATTCTTCTCCAACACCATAACTGAAATACATCCATTCTTCTATGGTTTTCCTTATTCACTGTCCAACTTTAAATGCATATGAGGCTATTAGAAATATCCTGGCTTTGGTAAGGTATATCTTAATTCTCAAACTAAAATCTTTACTCTTAAATAGTTAAAAGAGGTGCTGTGCAACAGATTTGTCTAAAGAAATATGTCATTTGATTTCTTG
>NW_006408519.1:26418625-26424021 GCF_000296735.1 Chrysochloris asiatica
GAAGTTTGGCCATCTTGGCCTCCAAGGAACACTCTGGCTGCACTTCTTCCAAAACAGATCTATTGGTTCTTTTGGCAGCCCATGGCACTTTCAATATTCTCCTCCAACACCATAACTCAGAAGCGTCAATTCTTCTACCATCTTCCTTATTCATTGTCCAGATTTCGCATTCATATGAGGTTATTGAAAATAGCATGGCTTGGGTCAGGCACACTTTAGTCCTCAAGCTGACATCTTTGCTCCTCAACACTTAAAAAAGTTCCTGTGCAGCAGATTTGCCTAATGCAATACGTTGTTTGATTTCTTAACTGCTGCTTCCGTAAGTGTTGATAGTTGATCCAAGAAGAATGAAGTCCTTGACAACTTCAATTTTAGGCACTGTCAAAATTTGTATTATTCATAGTCGCCCTTTGTACAATAAAATGACACACTGTGCAATCCTGGGCCATCCTCATAATTCCTGTTAGGTTTAAGCACATTGTTGCAGCCATTGTGCCAATCCATCTTTTTGAAGCTCTTCCTCTTTTTCACTGAACCTCAACTTTACCAACCATAATGGTCTTCTCCAAGAACTAATCCCTCCTGAATCATTCAAAGTATGTGAGACCAAGTGTGGTCTTCCTTGCTACCTGGCAAAATGCTTGGAAGAGATCTATATTTGTGGTCTTTTCAAAGAGAGGTGACCTGATGGGATGCAGGAATGATCGAACAATATCAATTTGGAAGGTCAGCCAAGGAGAGAAAGACACCACCCCCCCCACGAGGATTGATACCGTGGCAGCAGCAATGGGCTCAAGCTTAACAAAGAGTGTGAGATGGCACAGGACTGGGCAGTGTTTCAATCTGTTGGAACCAACTTGAAGGCACCTAACAACCGTAATAACAACAGTGCCATTCTTTGAGAAATTATGGGTCAGACATAGTTTTAAATCCTCTTACATTATTTTATTTTATTTATTTATTCCTTTTTAAAGCTTTTTATTGTGAAGTGAGTGTAGGTTCCATACAAGATTTTCTTTTTACATTTAGAAGATCACACACTTGGTTTCATCTCAGTGATTGCAATCACCTCCATGTAACAACAGTTCTCCAGCTTCCCCCAGGGCTTCCTAGTCCCATTCCACCTCCTTCCCATCCCTTCTCAACTTTGTCCTTAGGGAAATGCTGCCTTTTAATTTTGAATGTTTGACCATTCCATGGTGAGCATACCTACTAATGTTATTTTCTTCCTGGTACACCTATCTACTGCTTGGCTAAAAACTTGGCCATGAGAGTGAGTTCCTTTCCTGACCTGAAGGGTGGTTGAGGGCCATAGTCTCAGATTCCTGCAGTCTCTTTCTGACCAGTATTCAGGTGTTTTTTAAAAAATATTTTTGTGTTTTGTTCTACATTTTTTCCCACTCTATCCAGGACCTTCTAATGTGATCCCTTTCAGAGCAGTTGGTAGTGATAGCTGCTGAGCACCTTCTAGTTCTTGTGGCCTCAGAGTCCTAGAGACTGAGGTCACATGTTCCATTAGTCTGCTGGACCAATTGATTTCAAGCATCTTCACATCTCTTCACTCATCTTTCTGTTGCACATGGAGAGACCAACAGCTGCATCTTAGATGTTCATTCACGCCTTACATTATTTTATGCCTTTTTTTTCTAGTAGTCCTAAGGATCCTAAAATGCAAATGGTTAAACATTCAATTACTAAATGAAAGGCTGGAAGTTCAAACCCACCCAGAAGTGCCTTGGAAGCCATGCCTGAAAATCGGTTTCTAGAAGGTCAAACCCCATGGAATAATTCTATTCTGCACACACAAGGTCACTAGGAGTCAGAGTCAACTGGATACCAACGAACAAAAACAACAGTCCTAGGATTAATATTGTTGTTGTTAAGTACCATGGAGTCGGTACTTAGTGACCCTGCCTGCACAGGGTTTCCGAGTCTGTAAATCTTTACGGGAGCAGAACACCTCATCTTTTTCCCACTGAACCACTGATAGTTTCGAACAGCTGACCTTGAGGTTGGCAGCCCGACTCATAGCCACTACTTTACCAGAGGAACAACTGAAGTTTACAGGGAAGAGAGAGAAGTAATTTGCCCAAGGCTACATGCTTGGGTAATATTGAAATTCAAACCTAGGTTGTTTTTGTTATTGTTATGTGCCCTAGAGTAGGTTCCAACTCATGGTGGGTGGTGGTGGTGGTGTGCTGTGGAGTAGATTCTGACTTATAGTGACCCTGCATAGGGTTTCCTAGGCTGTAATCTTTATGGGAGCAGAAAGCCTCTTCTTTCTCCCAGTGCAGTAGCTTTGAACTGCTGACCATGAGGTGAGCAGTCCGACTCGTAACCACTATGCTACCAGAGCTCCTTAGGTTCCAACTCATAGTGACCCTTTGTAGGGTTTCCAAGGCTGTAAATCTTTAAGGGTTAGGTTCAAAAATCTATGAATTAAAATACTGTATTACAATGTCTCTCTCTCCTTTAGACTCAACAGCAAACCTCCTTACTCCTATAGTATCCAATAGGATGCGGCTATCTGACATTCATTATCACCAGTAGAGTCCTACTTTGCTCCTTAGTTTCAAAAGAACAATTTTGCACACCACCTGAGAGCTAGAACTCCCCATGCAACCTGGCCTGAATAACACTTGAGACCAGTCTTTTAGAGTGAGTAAACCTTTTTACTCACATACTTGAACTGTAGAAAAGAATGATTTAGAAAGTAGGAGGTCTCTGGGGGAGTTTTAGCAAACAATTCAAGTTCTCTTTAAGAAATTTGCAAAACAAGGTTTCTCACTAAGCCTCCAGAGGTTTTATGTAATGAAACAGGGTTTTTTTTTTAGGCTATTTGCCCTCACCCAAAAGAAAAAAATAACAGCTTTTTGGCATTTCTCAAAGAAAGAGGCAGTAAATCTAATAAAACTAGGGTGAATTTTCATTGGTTCTCCAAGTTCTTACTCTTCAGCAAAGTTTAATACCAGAAAACAAACTAGGATTCTGGAAACGCACTCATTAACAAGAGCTCAACACACTTTTCAAATTATTCTATCAACAGCTATTATTCTAGGATGTAAAAATTGCAAAAATCACATTTATGAGATTCACCTTTGAAAACCTAGAATGGTCTTTTATAAAAATGATAACTTGGGAAGCAGCCACTCCCCAGGTATTGCAAAAAAAAAAAAAAAAGAAAAAAAAAAGAAAAAGAAAAAGACTCCAGCAGAAAAGAAAGTAAAACAGAATATTTTTTTTTTTATTCGTTTGCCAGCCAGCTGTTCGAGCAAACAGACTTGTAAACAGAGGTACAGGCTAACCATGGTGTGGAGGCCAGCTCTCCCAGGTTTTGACATTTATCATTGTTATTAATTTTTAAGTAAACATTTAAGCTAAATATAACGTACAGACAGAAAAGTGCATAGGTTATGTTGGGGGTACAGCTTGGATGCATTTCTACAAAGATAAATAAAACCACCACTCAAGTCAAGAAACAGGCTACTTCAAGTGAGAAACTTTGCATTCTCCTGGAATCCAAATTTTTAGGTGCCTGGTGTTGGGGTGACTTTTAGTGTCCTTTTGAGTTTTGAGTCTTATAGCTAAAAAGTTATCTATGAGTCAAAGAATGTTCTAGATAAAGTAGGAAGACTGTTTTGCCTTGGGCATTATGCTTTTTTTGAAGGAGTTTATCAGTTTTGGGAAACAGAGATTCCAAAGGTCAGGCTGGAAACTATGTTTTAATCAGTAGTTATTTTACATGTTCTTTAAGACCATGATGTATGAAATGTATATGGTCTTCCTAACTACAAATGATCGGTTCTAGTGGCTTTTTTCATAGTAATGCTGACAAGATTTGGTAGAGGAATTTTGGAAGTTCCTCTTATCCTCAAAACATTTTTGACTCTTGATTTAGGGGAGAAAAGAGACCCCCATCTTCAAAAACACATATCTTATACTCTTTATTAAGTCTTAAACAAAAGTAAACACAAGCCCAAAATACACATAAATCACCTGGCCAAGATGACTTTGCAAAGTTCTATCTCCACATGGTGACCTTAAGGGCATAGAGAACAAAGGAATCTCTCCCACAACCATGACTGAAGGCAGCCGCCATATGTCACAAATGCATGCCTGGCTCACAGAAACTAGGGACAGGACTATTGCAATAGGAAAGCTTCCAGTCTCTTAGGCTCTTGCAGGATGACATCACAACCACGCTATCATCAAGCACGTGTCCAGAAATGTTCCTGAGAGAGAAGTGGCCCCAAGATCACTTTAAAATAGACTCTGCTTCTAACTCTGGCAGTTCATCTGTCAGAGGTGCATGAGGTACTCAAGAAAAACTGGCATCGGAACACTTAAACCTAGGCACAAGGTGGAATTAAGCTCTAAGTTGGTGTAGTGCTGTGGGTTAATGCACCAGACTGCAAAGCCATTTGAACTGCAAGGTTGGCAGTTCAAGCTCACCAGTTGCGCCTCAGAAACCCTATACAGGGTCGCTCTGGGATGGAACTGACTTGATGGCACTTAACAACAAGCTAGAGACGGAATCCTGGTGTGGCACTGTGGGTTAATGTGCTGGACTGAAAAGTCGGTGTGAACTGCAAGGTCGGTGGTTCAAGCTCACCAGTTGCTCCTCAGAAACAGGGTCGCTATGGGTCGGAACCGACTCGACAGCACTTAACAACAATAACAACAAAGCTGGAGACATTCACAAGCAAAAAGCCTTCAAATGTCATGCTTTACAGCACTTTTTAATTGAAACGTTACTCCTATGTACTAATCTTTATTAAATACACTTCAATCACTTTCTGGTATAGCACAACAGGATAATGCCCTAGGTGCAAGGTAGGTTCGAACTGCAAGGTTGGTAGTTCAAACCCATCAGTTGATCCTTAGAAACCCTGCACAGGGTAAGTATGAGTTGGACTGACCCAATGACACTTACCAACAACAATCATTTTCTGTTATTGCTATTAATATGGTTTTTGTTTTAACACAGCATCCCAGAAATACCCTCTTCCAACACTCTCTTTCCAGTTAACTATTTCTATAAATAATTATCATTAGGGTTCTATCTGTGGATTAGACATTGGTCTGCTAACCTCAAGGTCAGTGGTTCAAATCCACTAGCAACTCCACTGGAGAACAATGAAACTGTCGGCTTCTGTCAAGATTTACAGTCTCAGAAACCCTATATAGGGTCACTATTGGGGTCCTGGTGTGGCACTGTAGGTTAATGTACTGGACTGCAAAGTTGGTTTGAACTGCAAGCTTGATAGTTCAAGCTCACTAGTTGCTTCTCGGAAAGCCTATATGGGGTCATTATGGGTCGGAACCAACTCGAAGACACTTAACAACAATGACAATGAGTCAGAAGTGACTTAACAGCGTGTTTGAGTTTTGTTGTT
>NW_006408519.1:26425521-26428750 GCF_000296735.1 Chrysochloris asiatica
GATGGCACCTGACAACAACAACAACAACAACATGCTAACAGGGATCCTTTTATTAATTGGTATAGTATTTGCCTATCACATCTTCCTATCACTTTAAATTATCTATAGATTACTTAAAATGCCTAATACAATGCTATGTAAATGAGACTTTATGCTCCTTCTTAACCTTTGAGGAATTGATTTGATCACTGATTACATTTTTTTTTTTTTTCTTTCTCTCAAATATTTGTGATTTCAGGTTGGCTGCTTTCTAAGATGAAGTTTAAATACCAGGTCTTGAACCCACCCAGAGACACTTGAGAAGAAAGCCTGACAGTCATCTTCCAAAAGATCACAGTTTTAATAACCCTTCTCTGCACACATAGTGTCGCCATGAGATTGGAATCGACTCAACAGCAAATATCAACATGCTTTATAATAATTAATGGTTCTCAAAGTGCGGCCTCATGCCAGCATCATCAGCTTCACCTGAGATTTTGTTAGAAATGCAAATTCTCTCTTATTTCTGACCCATTCCTTACAAAACAAAACAAAAACAGTTGCTATGGAGTTGATTCTGACTCATACTAACCCCATCTGTTTCAGGTTACAGCTGAGCTCAGTTTGTCAAATTGTGGTGGTCAGTGTGTTGCTGTGACTCTGGAAGGTACTTCACAGTCACAGGTATTTTAAATAGCAGCAGGGCCACCTATGGTCAGTTTCAGCTGAGCTTCCAAATGAAGACAGACTATGAAGAAGGAGAGATGGACTACTTCCAAATATTTAGTCACTGAAAACCTTATGAATATCATTTGACCACTGTCAGCACCAGATTATTGAATACTGAAACATGATGAAGAATACCAGAATACTGTCAGATATAGTACCAGATGAGCCCCTTAGGTTGGAAGGCACTCAAAATATGACTGGGGAAGCGCTGCCTCCTCAAAGTAAAGTTAACCATGATGACACTAATTGAAGTAAAGTCCTCAGGAATTCATGTGCTGATGGGGCACAACTCTAAATGAAGAGAAACAACTCTAAAAAATCCATTAATAACCGAAACACAGAATGTACAAAGTATGGATCTAGGAAAATTGGAAATTGTCAAAAATGAAATGGAATGTATAAACATAGATATCCGACACATTAGTGAGCTGAAATGGACTGGTATTGGCCATACTGAATCAGATAATCCCATGGTTTACTACGCTGGCAATGACAGATTAAAGAGGCATGGTGTCACATTCATCATCATAAAGAACGTATCAAGAGCAGTCATGAGGTACAACGCTCTCTGTGATAGGATGATATCCATATGCCTACAAGGAAGATCCTTTAATACCACTATTATTCAAATCTATGCAACAACCACTAAAAGCCAAGGAAGATGAAATTGAAGAATTCTATCAACTTCTTGAGTCTGAAATTGATCAAACATGCAATCAAGATGTATTGATAATTACTGGTGATTGGAATGCAAACGTTAGAAACAAAAAAGACTCAGTAGTTGGTAAATATGGCTTTGGTGATAGAAACAAAGCTGGAGATCACATGGTAGAATTTTGTAAGACCAATGAATTTCTCATTGCAAATACCTTTTTTAAACAACATGAAAGAAGACTATACACATGGATTTCACCAGCTAGAACGTGCAGAAATCAAATGGACTACATCTGTGGAAAGAAGATGGTGGAAAAAAATCTCCATATCTTCAGCTAAAACCATCAGACTGTGGAACAGGACCATCAATGGCTCATATGCAAATCCAGGCTGAAGCAGAATAAAATTAAAACAAGTTCATGAGAGACAAAACAAGACCTTGACTATATCCTATCTGAATCTAGCGATCATCTGAAGAACAGATTTGATGCAGTAGACACTAAAAACCGAAGGCCAGAAGAGTTATGGGATGACATAAAGAATATCATAAAGGAAAAAAGTGAATGGTCATTAAGAAGACAAGAAAGAAGTAAAAGACGAAAATGGATGCCAGAAGAGACTCTGAAACATGCTCTCCAGCACAGAGATGCTAAAGCAAATGGAAGCGGTACAAACGCTGAACAGAAAATTTCATAGGTCAGCTCGAGGGACAAAGTCAAATATTATAACAAAATGTGCAAAGACCTAGAGTTACAAAACCAAAAGAGGAGAACACCCTCAGCATTTCTAAAGCTGAGGGAACTGAAGAAAAAAATTCAAACCATGACTTGCGTTACTGAAGGATTCTTTGGGCAAAATATTGAATGATGTTGAAAGCATCAAAATAAGATGGAAGGAATACACAGAGTCACCATACCAAAAAGAAATGGTTGATGTTAAAACATTTGAAGAGGTAGCATATGATCAAGATCAATGATACTTAAGGAAGAAGTCCAAGGTGCATTGAAGTCATTGGCAAAGAACAAAGCACTGGGTATTGATGGACTACTAACTGAAATCTTTCAACAATGTGAGGTGGCACTGGAGGCACGCACTCATCAGTGCCAAGACATTTGGAAGACAACTCCTTGGCCAAGTGACTGGAAGAGATCTGTATTTGTGCGCATTCCAAAGAGAGGTGACCCCACAGAATGAGGAAACCATTAGACAGTATCATTGATATCCCTATGTAAGTAATGTTTTACTAAAGATAATGAAAAAATGGCTGCAAGTATACAGTGACAGAGAACTTCCATAGGTTCAAGCTGGATTCAGAAGAGGATGTGGGATGAGGGATATCATTGCTGACATCAGATGGATCTTGGTTGGAAGCAGAGACCAGCAGAAAGATATTTACCTGTGCTTTATTGACTACACAAAGGTTTCAATTGTGTGGATCATGATAAGCTATGGAAAATATTGCAAAGAATGAGTATTCTGGAACACTTAATTGTGCTCATGAGGAACCTGTACATAGACCAAGAGGCAACTGTGCAACTAGAACAAGGGAACACTGAATGGTTTAAAATTAGGAAAGGTGTGTGCCAGGGTTGTATTCTTTCACCATACTTATTCAATGCATATGCTGAGCAAATAATCTGAGCTGGGTTATATGAAGAAAAACGTGGCATTAGGATTGGAGGAAGAACATTAATAACCTGCGATATGCAGATGATGCAACCTTGCTTGCTGAAAACAAGAAGACTTAAAATACTTACTGATGAAAGTCAAAGACCATAGCCTTCAGTATGGGTTGCACCTTAATGTAAAGAAAACAAAATCCTCACCACTTGACCAATAAAGTCCTAGTGTGGCACTGTGGGTTAAT
>NW_006408519.1:26431210-26432671 GCF_000296735.1 Chrysochloris asiatica
GGCCAAACTTTGTCTCTCATACTTCAGACATATTGTCTGGAGGGACCATCACTGGAGAAAGATATCATGTTTGGTAGGGTGGAAGGATATCATGTGTGATAGGGTGGAAAAATAGGAAGACCTCCAATGAGATGGATTGTCCAAGTGGCAGCATCGATGGACTCTAGTGTGGCAACAGTAGTGAAGTTGGCCCAGGATCGGGCGGTGTTTCATTCTGCTGTGCATAAGGTTTCTATGGGTCGGTACTGACTCAATGGCACCTAACAACAACAACAATATGCATGCAAAAGTTGTATAGTGCATAAAGAAGATTGCAGAACAACTGATGCATTTGAGTTACGATGTTGGAGGAGAAAACTGAAAAGTACCATGGGCTGCCAAAAGAACCAACAGATCTGTGTTGGAAGAAGTACATCCAGAGTGCTCCTTTGATGCCAAGATGGCCAGACTTCGTCTCTCATACTTCAGACACATTGTCAGGAGAGACCAGTCACTGAAAAAGGATATTATGTTTGGTAATGTGGAGAGTTGGAAAAAAACAAAAAGAAAGACCGCCAAGAAGGTGGATTGGCACAGTGTCAGAAAAATGGGCTCCAGTGTGGCAATGACTGTGAGGTTGGTCCAGTTCCGGGCAGTGTTTTGTTCTGTTTTGCATAGTGTCTCTATGAGTTGGAACCATCTGGATGGCACCTAAGAACAACAATGTACTAACATTGTTTCATGGTACAATTGAACTCAGTAGGGTATTTAATGACTATGAACTCTTCTAAGTAGAGCTTGTTGTAGGGGAGAAAAGAAACCTCATCTCCACACATGTAAATATTATAAAGACTCCTGCTATGGCACTGTTGGATAAACACTGAATCATGAACCACTTAGTCAGTGGTTCAAACCTATCCTCTGAAACCCTGTACAGTTGTTCCTCTGAAATCTATTGCTATAAGTTGGAACCAACTTGACAGCAATTAACCAGCTAACTTTTATTAAATCTTAAATGGGAATGAAAATCAGATAAGACAACATAGATCACTCAGGTATGGGAAGTCATAGACGCCATGATGAATTTCCAAAGTTCTTCCTCCACGAGGTGACCTTTTATAAGGTACAGAGAACAAAGGAATCTCTTCCCACAGCCACATCTGGTAGCACTGTGTCACCTGAGCATGTCAGGCCTATGAAAGCAGGAAGGAAAACTTACTACCATCTCTGAGGCTCTTAGGGTATGGCATTGTTGTGTTATTAAGTGCTATCGAGTAGATTTTGATCTGTACCTGGACCAAGAAGCAGTTGTTCAAACAGAGCATGGTAACACTGAATGTTTTAAAATTGGGAAAGGTGTGCGACAAGGTTGTGTTCTTTCGCCATACTTATTCAACCTGTATGCTGAGCAAATAATATGAGAAGCTGGGTTCTGTGAAGAAAAATGTGGCATCAAGATTGGAGGAAGACTCATTAACAACT
>NW_006408519.1:26433556-26440220 GCF_000296735.1 Chrysochloris asiatica
TTGCATTTAAAACCGACTTTGAAGTCCAGTGCATTCACCCACAGTGCCACACCAGGGTATGACATTACAACCAAGCATTAAGGGCATGCTCAGGAAAGTCCTTGTGATGGTTGGCTTAGAGAAGTGGCATAAAACCCACTTTTAAATATACTCTGCTTCTGACTCTGGCAGTATGGCTGTTAGAGGTGTGTGAGGCACTCAGAAATCATTGACATCTGAACACTTAAACCTAGGCACAAGATGGAATTAAGCTCTGCTAGGCAGGATTCATTCACAGGCCAAAAGTCTTCAGCTTTCATGCTCTACAGCAATATCCAGGCCTCCAGAATTAGTAGTTCAGAGTAGATGGATTTCACCACCCAGGGACCTGTGTTCTCATTCCAGGCATTCTGCGGTGGGGTCCAACAATAGTCCTACAGGTAACTGTGACTCAAACCACACCTGAGAAGTGTTGCCTATAAGTCCACAAGAAAAAGCACTGAGCTTGCTTGGTTGCTGAATTCCCTAAGGGTTGATGCAGACCTGCTGAAAGCTACACAGAGCTTGGCCTTCCTCCTCCCTTCCCCCCCAACAATCAGTCTTCAAA
The DNA here is from genome assembly GCF_000296735.1 of Chrysochloris asiatica. Taxonomy (NCBI): domain Eukaryota; kingdom Metazoa; phylum Chordata; class Mammalia; order Afrosoricida; family Chrysochloridae; genus Chrysochloris; species Chrysochloris asiatica. The sequence continues at coordinate 26,434,143 of NW_006408519.1, forward strand.
GAAAGTACCAGAGACTACAAAAAAGAGCCTGTTGCTTTTTATGGCTTTTTTAGAGTTAAAATAACAACAAACAGAAAAAATAACAACCCACCATTAGAGATGTTCAATCAAAAGTATTCTTCAGGAACTCTTGAATAGGATTCTGAGTTTTTAAAATCATTTAATTAAAGGCAGCTGCTGGACCTGGTCCCAGATCTATTTAGTAAGACTATCCATAAAGGAGCTCTGGTAGCGTAGTGGTTACGAATTGGGCTGCGAGCCAGAAGGTCAGCAATTTGAAACTACCAACTGTTTCGCCGGCGAAAGATGAGGCTTTCAGATCCTGAAAAGATTTACAGCCTCGGGGAACCCTGTACAGGGTCGCTATGAGTTGGAACTGACTCCATGGCACATAACAACAACAACAACAATCCAGTGGTTGAACCCTAGGTCTGTGTTTTAAATGTTACACAAATCATACACATTAAGGACCATGACAACCTTGCTGAGCCCAGACTGAGCCCCCTAAAGAGCTGTGGGTCTAAGCAGTTGTCACCAGAAAGACAATATAAGTCTCTTGGAGAGTATGTGTTATCTACTTTTGTTTAAGCAATGCTCTCAAAACCAAGTGGTGTAAAACATCAAGCATTTAGCATCTCACCATTTCTGTGGGTCAGAAATTTGGGAGTGGCTTAGCTGGGTGGTTCTGACATACGGTCTCTCCAGAGGAAGTCAGTAGGGGCTGTGACTCTCTGTAAGATGGCAACTTTCATGGCTTTTGGCTGGAGGCCTCTGTTCCCTTCCACCTGGGCCTCTCCATGGGTGGTCTGAGTGTCCTCGTGACATGGAAGTTGGTTTTCCTCAGAACAAGCAAGAAGCACTATGCCTTTTTTTTCCAAAAACATGCATATTTTATTCCAGGTTTGGGATATACAAAAAAATAGGGGAGTGTTGCAATCCTTCCATCTATCATTCTAATTTAGTCAACATTAATTTGGAAAAGGCTAGAGCAGATATATTTGTGTTTGTGTGTACATATTTTAGTTTCATCATTGTCCATGTCTTTATTTCATTTAAATCTTTTACAAACATCCTTAAAAGTCATCAAATGCATCCTAATGCCCACCTCTCCTCGTCAATCACTCAATACTGTTTGGATTGCATTCAATCTGTAGATTAATCACATACGTGATTGGTCAAACTGTATATTACAAGACATAAGGGGAAATTTACAAAGTTAAATTATAGTCTATGTGTCACAAGTTACCCATTTCATGAGTTTTCATCATTATTTGCAACTTGACATGTCTTGTAGTTCTCTGTGCAGTTGATTTCAGCTTCTAGTGCTATAACTATCTACATCTTCTGGATGAGATTGCCTGTGGTCCATGAGCTTGGGATCAGGCATAAACTGTGTGGTACTTGAGGTGGCTTCTGATTTAGTCTTTGCTTGAGAGCTAAGTTCTGTTGGCAAAGGCACTGAACATTTCAATACATGAGTTGTCTTTGTAGGTATTTCTAGTTCAGCATGACTTCCTACCTTAGTTTTTGTGTTAGATTCAGGGAGTGATTCTTTTTTGTTGCTTTTTGTCAATGATGATTTAACGGCTTTGTAAATTTGCTGCCTTGCATCATACATCGTTTTTCCAGTGACCTTTGCAATTATTACTGACTGAACTGGGTAGCAAACAGTTGCTTCTAAAGTGGCTAGTCCCAACAGGTAAACAATTTTCTAAATCTAGAACCTTTTCCAAATTGTACTGTATCCACGATCCCATTTTCCACAAAGACATATATACCATTGCACCAGCCCATGTACACCGATGTTCTCACATGTAAACTATCACAATAAAAACTTAAGAAAGCAAAAACAAAACAAACTACCTATATATATAAATACACACACACACATATGGAGACTTCAAGTAACATGTTGTATGATGCAGATCATTTAGAATAGGACCATTATACTCCATTTGCCCATCTTACCACTTTTTAGACTTAAAGACGTTTCTCCTTGGCAAAAAACAACAACAAAAAAAAACTTATTTCCACCAACATTTAATTTACATCCCAGAAAGAAAAAGGAAATCCTTCTGAAATGAGATAAAAAATATAAATCACCTTAAAACCTGCTTTAGGCCTACCCTCCGTAAATGAGAGACAACTTCCTCACTAGCTGATGAGAGAGCTACATCTTTAGAACTGGTGAGAGAGAAGAGAGGGAGGAATGAGAGGAATCAAGGAGCAATAAAGTCCGGATGGCTGATTGGAGCTATTTTCAGCTAGCCAGTCTTTTATAACTCCTATTTTGTTCCACAGTTGAACTGACCACTGCTTGATGAATTGTGTTTATCTGTAGTTCAGCGATAAAGTTCTCTTTTAATTCCCTGCTGAATAGAAATATTTAGGGCAATGCCACAGCTGTGTTTATTCTCACACTCCACCACAGTTATGTAAATACTGCCTATGGAACTATTTCTGATAAAGGCCCATACCAACCCCGAGGAATTAGATGCTCATTCTAGATGTCTGCCAAGATGAGCAGTTTGGATCCAGCTTGGCACAGCATATGAATGATATCACAGCTTCTCAGAGATCATTTGGCAAACCTTATAATAAAAGAGTAATTTTCTTCCCCTCTTGCTCTCTCAAAGGCTTCCAGCAAGCCAAGTAATATTTCCCAGCATTCTGCGTTTCCCCTGTTTAGAAGGCACGAGGCTGACATACAAAACTTGAAGTCTCCTAACATAAAACTAATAAATAAAACAAATCTTGCAACCTGGCAATGAAGGTTTCAAGTGACCTTTCCCCAGCAATGCAGAGCTAGAGAATGCACAGGGTGAAGGTAACCAGGATGGGACCTGCTGGCTTGTAGCAACCATAGGAAATTTAGGGAATTTAAACCGCATGGTAATTTCTGCTGAAGCTTCCAGTTCCACAAATCTGATTCCTACGCCTGATAAAAACAATACTCACATAAGACTCTTGTGGTTCAAAAGTGAATAATTGTTATCAGGACTGATTGCAATTGTTGCAAATGTAAAGGTAGATGTTTTGGAACTAAAGGAGGGGAGTGGTTGACCTTGCAGTCCAGTAATGGAGGACCCTGGGACCATCAAGAGACAAGAGCGGAGTGCGGGACTCTATCCAGAGAAGCAGCGACGCCAGAGATGGCAGCAGAGATGATGACATGGAAAGATGAAGCGACTGGGGACTGTAGACTCAAGGAGGGAGAGGGGCTGTGTGCTGGTGGCTGGTGGGCAGGCTTGCAGGGTATGCTCCTTGGTTGTTGGAATGATTATAAATTCCTGAGTGCTTTGGAGTACATAAAAAAACAAAAACCAACAACCCAACAAAACACAAAACGAACAAAATACCAGATACCAGAGGGAATGGAAACAAATGCTGTTGAATGATGATGCCTGGAGGGGACTGTAGTCATTGCAATGAAACGAAATACGATAGGATGAGTGTAAAGCTGATGTTCTCCTATGTAAACTATCACTCAATTCACAATAAAAACTTTAAAAAAAACAAACAAACCCACCAACAAAAAATATACAACTGTTGTGGATTGTTTTGTGTCCCCACACCCTCACTGCCTGAAATGGGTGTTGGATGAGACTCAGCATCTTCACTACCCAGAGACTCAGAAGAACTAGAAAATGGTACCATGGTAATACTACTGACAGCTCCAACCAAGATCACGACAGAAGGTCTTGAACAGAGACAGAGGGAAAACAAAGCCTAGAGCAAAACTCACAAGCATAATAAAGACCAGGCTTACTGGTCTGATAGTGATGTAGAAGTTGTGAGACAGTGGCCCTTGGTCTCTCTTTGAGCTGCACACACCCTGGGAGGCATTTACTCCTCGGTACAATCAAATATACAAGATCAAAAGGGCAGCATTTGCCCCAAGACAAAGCTCAGACAGCATGAAAGGCCAGGGAAGAAGGATAAATGGAAACAGGGAACCCAGGGAGGAAGTGGGAAGACTGTTGTTGTATAGAGGATGGAAAACTAGTTTGTTCTGAAACTTCCACCCAAAGTACAAGTTAAAACAAAACAAAGCAAAAATGTTGGAATCCGAATTCCCTTCCACAATTCAGTTTAATGCCACGCTAATGAAGTCATACTGGTGTAACCAGTAGGGTGTATCACAAACCTCCTCATGGCTACGTTCTAAAAAGCAGATGAGACACAGAGACAGGCAAACACAAATGTAGGGAAGTCACCTGCTGTGTGTGGAGACTGCGAAGAAACTCGGGAATGCCGGGCTACAAAAGTGAGACAACAGTCCTCCCTCCAATGGACTTTTACCCTAGAGGCTGAATAACCTCCTCCATACAATAAGCACTGGACTTGAAACCACATTGTCAGGATTCAAGCCTGCCAGCCACTCCCTGGGAGAAAGATGAGGCTTTCTGCTTCCACAAAACCTTATATACAGGGTCACTATGAGTCGGAACCGACTCAACAGCATTTAACAACAACAAGAAACTGAGAAAGCAGGTCTGGTGGTGTAATACGTTAAGCATGGGGCTGCTAACTATAGGTTGTCTGTTCAAACCCTCTAGAGTAGCTCCATAAAGGGTCATTAAGGGTCAGAATCAACTTGATGACAGTGAGACTTGGTTGAAACTGTAAGAAAACCAATTTCTGTTTTTTAAAAGCCATCCGTGTGGCATTTCTGTTACAACAGAACTAGCACACGAAAAAATGGGCATACTGTTAAAAGTGGCAATCTCTCAATAGTGGAAATTTGAATTACTTTTATTTCCACCTTTTTATTTTAATATTATTTTTTAAAATCCTGCAGTGCAGTGGGGAAAAATTAGAAAAACACTCTCTTTTTTTCTTAAACCTCTATAATAATGTCATTTGAGTCAAAGGTCACTGAGAAAAAAGTTTTATATGAGAAAGAAAACACTAAACAAATAATTAAATCCTTTATAAAAGTCTAACATTGATTGTAACTAAAAGACTTGTACAGAAAGAGAAAAAATAAACAACAAAAAACCATTTGTGGTAATAACGTTGCTAATGAGAATGGCCTGCGAAGATGCAAACTTCTCTACCAAACTCGTTCACTTTTCTCATTTAATCCTCACAAAAATCCTCTGAGGTGAGTTAATGTGTCTGTACCATAGATCCACCTGTCTGTTCGTCATACTGTGGTGGCTTGTGTGTGGCTGTGAAGCTGGAAGCTATACCACCAGCAGGGTCACCATGATGGGCAGGCTTCAGTGGGGCTTCCGGACTAAGACAGTGTAGGAAGAAGGAGAGGTCAGCTACTTCTGAATGTTTAGTCACTGAAAACCTTATGAATAATAACAGAATACTATCAAATATAGATCCAGAAGATGAAAGCATTATAAACAGCACCAGGATATTGTCAACAAAGAGCTCAAGCATAACAACAATGATTTGTTCTGTTGTGCATAAGTTGGAACTGACTCAACGACACCTAACAACAACAACATTATACATGAGAAGATGTAATTCTCATCTTGTCCAATCTCTTCCAGTTGGAACTGGGACCTAGGTCAACTGCCTCCAAAGCTTGTGTTCTTAATCAAGACGCTCCATTTAGCAGGATATTTATAAAGAGTGATTTAGAGCTTTTAAAGACGAGTTTTTCATGTTGGTCCCTGCTCAATCTCTATTGAATGCCTTCCTGTGTGGCTGAATTGAACTTCCTCAAGGTTGTTGTTTGTTAAGAGCCTTAGAGTTGGTTCTGTCTCATGCTGACTCTGTATAGGGTTTCTGAGGCTGTGTATCTACACAGGAGAAGACTGTTTCATCGTGCTAGGACACAACACTTCCATTCTGAAGGAGACAGCTTTGGGAAGTAGGTGCGTGTGGAATCCATCTTTCAGTGAGTGTGGCGGTGGAGACATCAGCTATTAGCTGCAGCAGTGGTTGTTGTTGTTGTTGTCGTCAGGTGCCATTGAGTCAGAACCGACTCATAGTGACCCCATGCACAGCAGAACGAAACAATGTCCGATCCTGGGTCAACCTCACTACCGCCGCCACACTTGATGCCATCAATGATGTCACCTGGACAATCCATCTCGTTGGGAGTTTTCCTCTTCT
>NW_006408519.1:26441885-26487273 GCF_000296735.1 Chrysochloris asiatica
TGCTATTCATATTGTTTTCAGTGACTAGCGATTCGGAAGTAGTTTGTCACTCTTTCTTCCTAGTCTGTCTTTGTCTGGAAGCTCATCTGAAACCTGTCAGCAAGATGGCGGATCGGGTGGAAGTGCAGTAAGAGCTCTGACAGCAACAACACAGAATACCCCCGACCAAGCAGGCTCAGGTTCAGGTCCCAGAACTCTGAACCACATATAAAGGAATATATATATATATATATGTGTGTGTGTGTGTGTGTGTGTGTGTGTGTGCGCCCAACCACTACAGGAGTCTATTTCTATTTATTTATTTAATTCCACCAACATCCTCCTAATAATTCCAGATGGATGACACAATACTTTTTGATGCCTTCCCATCCTCTGCTCCCTCTCCCCCTATCCAATCAGTGCCCACATTTTGTCATTTTTATGAATGACGGTATCTCCTGTTTAGAAGAGTCAGACTTGAAGTTACCAAGTCTTCTCAGTGGAGCTGAGAATGAGTTCTGTTTTCTAAGTTGACTTTGATCAAATGGCAGTGACTACCTAAAAATGATGTCTTGAAAAAAGATTCTGAGAGCTCACCTAGGCTTAACAAGACAAAGTCCCAGAATCAGGTCTTTCTTTTAGCAGCCCCAAGCTAACTGTCCTACAGCATGAGGGCTCTTTCATAGTCATTTCTTGATGTCTGCTTTGGATCTGGGAGTGGGGGGTTTCTGGCTGTGCCTTTGCTGCTGCTCAGACATTTCTGGAAAGCATATCGGTATTTGTCATCAAGTCGACTCTTGGCAATGCCATGTGCAACAGGAGGAAATGTTACTAGATCTGGTTCCATTGTCTCGATTACTTGAGTGCTTTCCAACAAACCTAAGGGGGTTCATCTGCCAGCATTATGTTTGTTGTTAAGTACCGTCCAGTCAGTTCTGACTCATAGTGACTCGCAGGGTTTCCAAGGAGCGGCTGATGGATTTCAACCGCCAATCTTGTGGTTCAAATTGAACAATATTCCGTATGGTCCACAGAGTTTTGTTGACTAATTTTTGAAAGTCGATTTGCCAGGGCTTTCTTCCAAGGAGAGCACTGTTGAAACCTGAACTTGTTGAAATTTGAAATACCAGTGGCATAGCTTCCAGCATCATAACAACACACAAGTCAGCTAGGACTCAGTGATCCTATATAAGGTGTATTGTTGTGGTAAAGTGCTGTTGGGTTGGTTCCAGCTCATAGCGACCCTGTATAGGGTCTCCAAGGAGGTCCTGGTGAGTTCTAACCACCGACCTTACAATTCAAATGACTTTTCGGTCCAGTGCATATCCTACAGCACCACACGAGGGCTGTACATCTTTACAGGAGCAGAGAACCTCATCATTTTCCCATGGAGCAGCAGGTGGGCTGGAACCAATGTCCAACCCACAGGGCCACCAAAGGTCATTTTGTAAAGAAGGAAGAGAAAGAAAAGGGAGAAGACAATGGTCAAAGCATCGTGTCTCTAGGGCCCTCATATGAATGAAGATGTTTTACCTGTGGAACAGGAAGACTCAGCAAGATGGATGGACACAGTGGCTGCAATAATGATCTCAAGCCTCGGAAGGACTGTGAGGAACGCGCAGGACCATGCAGTGGTGCATTCTATAGTACACCCGGTCACTATGAGCTAGAAGCAACTCAGCTATACCTAAAAACACACCTGTTGAAGTTGTTATTGTTGTAAGGTACCATCATTGACTCCACTGTGACTCATAGTTAGTCCATAGGGTTCCCTAAGCTTTAATCTATGGGAGGAGCTCTGGGGGAACAGTGAATTAAGCACTGGGCTGCTAACTGAAAAGGTTGGTGGTTCGAATCCACCAGCAGCTCTGCTAGAGAAAGATGAGGCAGCCTGCTTCTATAAAGCCTTGGAAACACTATGGCGCAGTTCTACTCTGTCCTATAGGGTTGCCGTGTTGTTGTTGTTGTTGTGAAGTGCCACTGAGTTGGTTCCAACCCATAGCGACCCTGTATAGGGTTTCCGAGGAGAAGCTGGTGAGCTTGAGCCTTTAGGTTCAAACTGCTTTGCAGTCTGGCACATTAACCCACAGTGCCACAGCACGACTCAATTCAGTGGCAGTGGATTTAATCTTTATAGGAGCAGATTACCATGTTTTTCTCTCATAGAGACAGTGGATTGGTTTGACTCCCAACCTTACAGCTAGCAACTAAGTGTTTACCTGTTATACCAACAGAGCATCTTTTGAGAGAAAAACCAATAGCACGGAGAATAGCTAGGACATCTCAAGAGCTTTCCAGGTAGTAGGAGTAGAAATGCAAAGGAGAGAACACTAAACACTAATGGTTGAAGGCAGGATAGCCGTTCTCTGCATCCATGAACACTTCAACCAGGAGAATTAGAAACTGCTCCTCAGAATCCCTATGTTGTTGTTGTTGTTGTTAAGTGCCATCGAGTCGGTTCCGACCCATAGCGACCCTGTACAAGGTTTCTGAGGCTGTAAATCTTTACGGGAGCAGAAAGCCTCATCTTTCTCTTGCGGAACAGCTGGTAGTTTTGAACTGCTGACCTTAAGGTTAGGTTCACTAACCTTATTCGTAACCACTATGCTACCAGAGCTCCTTCAGAATCCCTATATAGGGTTGCTATGAGTTGACACCAGCTAGATGGCACTTCACAACAAAAACAACTGGCAGAGAAAAGGAGCCGAGAAAATGAGGAAGAATGAACTCAAGGGAGCAGGGAGGATTTGAAAAGGATGAAAGCAACCAGGAAATTTGAGTTCAGGAAGTGGGAGAGGTATTTACATAGAAAAAGCAGAAACCAAAATTCTTCTAGTTAAATGCATGAATGCATGAATGAATGAATGAACGAATGAATGATTAAAGACAGAACCAGCAATGTTGTTGCGGCTGTTAGGTCCCTGCGACTCCTGGTAGCCCCAGGCACAACGGAAAGATGATTGTGATCCATCGAGTTTTCATGAGTTTATTTTCAGAAGTATATTTCCTAAGCCTTTCTTCCTGTTTGTTTTAGTCTGGAAGCTCCCCTGAAACCTAGTCAGCACTCCGGCAACACAAAAGCCTCCACTGACAACAGGTATGGTGGCTGTACTTGAGAAACATAGACTAGAAATTGAACTTAAGTCTTCCCCACGGAAGGCAAAGCTTTATAAGTCATTTAATCCAACTACTCATTTTACAAAGGAGCTCTGGTAGCATAGTGGTTACAAATCGGGTTGTGAACCATCAGGTCAGCAGTTCGAAACTACCAGTTGTTCTGTGGGAGAAAGATGAGGCTTTCTGCTCCCGTAAAGATTTACAGCCTCAGAAACCCTGTACAGGGTCGCTATGAGTCAGAACCGACTCCACGGCACATAACAACAACAAAAATCTAACTTGGATAAAGGAGAAATGACTTCTCCAGGGCCACACTTGTGGGCAGTAGTATTATTAAGAATGAAGGCAGATTCCCTAGCAACCAAGGATATAGGTTTTCCTACTTTGAGAGAACGGGTAAAGAGCGGGTTTAACTAACTTCACCTTTTCCCAGAGCGACGTTTTGAATTTGGGGCTAGCCACTCTGTATTTGAAACACTCACTCAGTACTTTGTCAATACCCTTCCGTCAAGGTATTTATGGAAACGCACTTTCATGATTATATTCTCATTGGAAGCCTTTGCTCAAGGACACTTTCACCTCCTTTGTAGATAGCAATAATCATTTTCATTACCTGAAAGATTTAAACAGCACAAACCAATAAATCAGCTCTCCACAAAATTGCTAGATTTTTTTTTTCAAGTCTATATCTGAACTATCTAGACAAGTTTTAAATTGTCAAGCATTCTGTACCAGTTGCAAGAGAGGGCGAAAATAAAAATAATGCAAATATTCATCCCCGAGTTTTAAAAGGTCATGCTACATGAATTTCAATTCTCCTCATTCTTATAGTAAATGCCAAGGTGCCATGTAAGTTCCGATGAGAGTTTCTCTGTGAAACAGCAAAACCATGGGTTGGTCTTCGTTGTAGTTTGTTTTGACTTTGCTAGTTTAGTTTGTTGTTTAAAAGGAAAATATGTGCTAAAATAGTTGGTTGGTTATGTGCCGTGGAGTCGGTTCTGACTAATAGTGACCCTGTACAGGGTTTCCGAGGCTATAAATCTTTATGGGAGCAGAAAGCCTCATCTTTCTCCCTCGGAACAGCTGGTAGTTTCGAACTGCTGACCTTGCAGTTCGCAGCCTGATTCGTAACCACTACACTATTAGAGCTAGAATAGTAGAAGAGGAAAATTGTTTTCCTCTTGACAGGGAGGTACATGAGAGTAGGGGTGGCGACAAACCGTGGAGAAGGAGAGGGGAATACTGAGTTTTCTGTGGTTGCTGCCAGAGGGCCCTTCTGAGCTCCTGGGGAAGGTTTGAGCTTGCTTCTGCCTCAGAGCATTCCAAACATTCGTACCCTCCAGATGTGTGAATCAGTTGATTAAACTTTATATACAGCTTCATGCCCTGGAGCCATCTGTGTGAGGGCTGCTTATAATTAGAATGAACTGCTTTCTCCAAGACTTAAATATACTTTCTCCAAAAAAGAAATGGCAAGAAGCCAGGTTTTGGGTTAGGACAAGTAAAATTACCTGAATCGCATTTGAATAATTCATTCAGATATACCTATTGAATGCCTGTTTTGTGCCTTCAAGTAGGTTAGGTGCTCGGGAACCTAGGAAAAACAACCTGCTGTTGGAGGTTAGGGGGTCAGAGAACAAAGAACTCAATGCCTGCTGCCCAGCATAGACCACCGAGTACATGACTGCTCTAGCTGCTAACTGCTGTGGAGCTCCGCCCTGACTCCTGGTGACCCCATGCACATTGGGAAACAGTTCCCAGCACTGGGCCTGTGCTCTGACTGCAGCCTGGGCTGCTTGCTGTCTGTGGTTCACAGCGGTTCCAGAGGGCGAATTTTCAGAAGTAGATCCAACGTCTTGCTTCTCAGTCCATTTAATCTGGACACTTCCCTAAAGCCTGGTCAGCAGCACACAAGCTTCTCCTGAGAGACGGATGGTAGCAGCTCATAGGGACACGGGTCCAGAATCCAACCCAGGTTTCCCACATTTTGTTGTTGTGAAGTGTCATCGAGTCAGTTCCTATCCATGGCGACCATGTATATAGGATAGCTAAGTAAGCAGCTGGTAGGTTTGAACTGGCGACCTTGCAGTTAGCAGTCCAGTGCTGATCCTACAGCGCCTCACCAGGACTCTCACACTAAGCCACCAATCCGTCAGAGCACATGATGAGAATGCAGTTCATGAAGCTAGCCTTCTTTGGTTTATGCATTGATGACGAGCTGAGTTATTGTTGTTAGGTGCTGTTAAGTCACTGCAGACTCACAGCAACCTGATGCACAACAGAAGGTAACAGCCTGGTCTTGTGCCAACCTTACAATTGTTGCTATGTTTGAGCCCATTGTTGCTGCCACACTGTCAATCCATGTTGTTGGGGGTCTTTCTCTTCTTTGCTGACCCCGCACTTCCCTTTTCCAGTGACTGGTCCTTCCCGACAACATGTCCAAAGTATGAGGAACAAAGTCTTAACATCCTTGCTTAGATTCTAAGCAGCATTTGCTCTTCATCAGTATTTAAAGTCCTTTTCATTTCTAGCAAGCAAGGTATGTCATCTGCATATTACAGGTTGTGACTGAGTCTTCCTCCAATCCTGATGTCACATTCTTCTTCATATAATGTATCTTCTTGGATTTATTTGCTCAGAATGCAGATTGAATAGGTATGGCGAAAGGATATCACCTTGACACACAATTTTCCTGATTTTAATCCATTCAGTGTCTCCTTGGTCTATTTATTTGAACAACTGCCTCTTGGCCTAAGTGTACTTTCCTGAGAAACTTGAGCAAATAACCTAGCCTTTTTATATCTCAGTTAGAGTGATGTCTCTCATACTTCGGACATATTGTCAGGAGGGACCAGTCACTAGAGAAGGATATCATGTTTGGTAGGGTGGAGGGTTAGAGAAAAAGAGGAAGACCCCCAACGAGATGGATTGGCCAAGTGGCAGCATCGATGGACTCATGTGTGGCAACAGTAGTGATGTTGGCCCAGGATCGGGCAGTGTTTCATTCTTCTGTGCATAAGGTCGCTATGGGTCGGTACTGACTCAATGGCACCTAACAACAACAATAACAACATCCATGCCATCCTGTGTGTTGTTCACTTCATGCATTACAGGTTTCATGTCTAGAAGTTTGATTTTGGTCGTGTCTGTGTCTTCCATGTATCTATGTACCTTTTTGAACACATGGAATACATTTATAATAACTATTTTAACTTCCAAGTTTAATAACTCGAACATCTTCATCCTTTCTACTTCAGTTTTAGTTGTTTGATCTCACTCTTCGTCATAGGTCATCTTTTGCTCCATTTTTTGCATGCCTGGTAATTTTTTTTTTTTTTTAAATCAGATTCCAGACATTGTAAATTGTATCTTGTTGGGTGTGGATATTTTTATTTCCCTAAAAATATTCTTTAATTTTTTTTTTTTTTTTTTTCTGGGACTCAGTTACTTTTGATCTTTTCAGGTCTTGTTTTTGAGATTTGTTAAGCAGGCCTGGAGCAGTGTTGGCTAAATCTGTCCCATTGCTGAGGCGAGGTCCTTTTGTGCACACTACTCAATGTCTTGTCAACCATGAGCTTTTCCACTTTGAATGGTAGAAACTGATCATTCCCTAATTTATGTGATACCATTAGACACTGGTACTGCTTATCCTTTGGGGGTAGATTTTCCTCCAGCCTTGAGCAGGGCATGAATAATTTCTTTTAGAAAGATTAGCATGACGCTGCTCCTTATGAGGTGGAGGTTAAAGATATCCCAAATGTCTGACTTTTTAAACATGTTATACCCCTCCATAAACCCTAATATCAATCACCACTCCTCCCCTCATGTTCCAGCAATCTGCAACAAGCTGCAACATCTCACAGAACTCACAACTGCCAAGGGAAGTGGCTGGTGGAATTGCTGTCACTAGATGCCATCGAGATGGTTCTAAGCCATAGCAACTCTGTGCATGACAGAACCAAACGCTGCTCTGTCCTGCACCGTCCTCACAATTGTTGAGCCCACGACTGTCACAACTGTGCCAGTACATCTCGGTGGAGGTCTTCCTCGTTTTCCCTGACCTTCCGCTCTACCAAGCATGATGTCCTTTTCCATGCAGTTGTGGAGGCTGTAGTTCAGAATTCAGCCTGAGAACACCGCCCTACGATGACCATTGGGATTCTGGACTAGAAAATTTCCAGATGCAAGAATAAAATACATGCCCTTTGAAAGGTAATGCTGTTCCTGATATTGGGCTTTGACTGAGACCACCTCAGACAGAAGGACATAAAATCATCATGAGACCTCAGATACCCATAATGTCTTGGGTGATGTTGGAGAATAAGGCGGCGATGCCCCAAATAGTTCCATAATAAAATGGAAATGGTTCATACAGGAACAAGCTACAAGCAAATGCAGGGAGATACCCACCACATCCACAAGGAGGAAAGAAGACACTTAAACCACATGATTTTTCTAATTGTAATCAGCTCCAGGAAGAGACGAGGGGTAGAGTTAAGCTCAAGGGAAAATACTCTATGCTGATGAGCTGTGGATTTTTCTAATTCACAGTTACTCTCCTGCCATAACTGTAATGGAGTCTGGATGCAATGCTGTAGGCTAAGCATTTGACAATAAGGTCAGTTTGAACCTCAAGGCTGGCAGTTCAAACTCACCAGAAACCCTATCCAGGGTCGCTATGAGTTGGAATCGACTGGATGATACTTAACAACAACAAAAACACCATAAGTATAATAGAAAACTGGCTGGTTTCACATAGGAGTAAAGTATGATTGTATGGCTCCAGCCTGTAACCTAGGGGAATGAAGCAGTGTGGGGTGAGGGTACAAGGTTGATGACATCATGTGGTGAGGTTAAACTGAATCTTCTTTTTGCTTCCAACGCTGGGATGAGCATTTCATAAAAGATCATTGGAGGGAATATGCTGACCTTTATAGAGATGGAGGGCTGACATTTCCCCTGAGTGTCAGTAAGGGCAGGTGTGATTCTAAAAAAAAAAAGAAATCAATTACTCCACCTGAACCAAAGGAACTCTTTCTGATCACTTGTCAAAGTTTCATTTCCAAGGCACTGAGTGATTTTAAAGAAGCCTTGGGGGCCACTGTGGTTTAATTTTTGGGTTATAAACCAAAAGGTCAGGTCTTAGAACCCGCCAGCCACTCTGTGAGTGAACAATGAGGTGGTTGTTGTTGTTAGGTGCCTGTGAGTGGGTTCTAACTCACAGTGACCTTATGCACAACACAAAGAAACACTGCCAGCCTCACAATCTTTGTTAAGTTTGAGCTCATTGCTGCTGCCACTGTGCTAATCCTTCTGGTTGAGGTTCTTCCTCTTTTTCACTGTCCAACTTTCACATGCATATGAGGGTATTGAAAATAAACATGGTTTGGGTCAGACACACCTGAGGTCTCAAACTGACATCTTTGCTCTTGAACACTTGTGCAGCAGATTTGCATAGTGCAATGCATTGTTTGATTTCTTGACTGCTGTTTCCATGAGTGTTGATGGTTGATCTCAGTAAAATGAAGTGTTTGACAACTTCAATCTTTTCTCTATTCATCACGATGTTATTTATTGGACCAGTCGTGAGGATTTTTGCTTTCTTTACATTGAGGTGCAACCCATATTTAAGGCTGTGGTCTTTGCTTCATCCGTAAGAACCTTAAGTCCTCTTCACTTTCAGAAAGCAAGATTGTATCATCTGCATACCACAGGTTGCTAATGAGTCTTCCTGTAACCCTGATGCCATATTCTTCTTCACATAATCCAGGTTCTCGGATTATTCACTCAGCATAAAATTTGAATAAATAGGGTGAAAGAATACAACCCTAACATATATCTTTCTTGATTTTAAATCATTCAGTGTCCCTTTATGCTGTTCCAACAACTGCCTCTTGATCTATGTACAGGTTCCTCATGAGCACAATTGCATGTTTCAGAATGTTGCACATAGCTTGTCATGACTCACACAATCAAAAGCCTTTGCATAATCAGTAAAACACAGGTAAACATCTTTCTGGTATTCTCTGCTTTCCTGCAAGATCCATATTTCAGCAATGAAATCCCTCATTCCTATTATCGTTAGAATCTGGCTTAAATCTCTGACAACTACCTGTCAATGTACGGTTTCAGTTGTTTTTGAATGATCTTTAGCAAAATTTTACTTGCATGTGGTATTAATGATATTGTCTGATGACTTCAGCATTCTGTTGGGTCACTTCTCTTTGGAATGGGCACAAATATGGATTTCTTTCAATCAGTTGGCCAGGTAGCTGACTTCCAAATTTCTTGGCATAGATGAGTGAGTGCCTCCAGTGCTGCATCAGTATGTTGAAAGATTCCCATTTGTATTCCATCAATTTCCAAAGCCTTGTCCTTTGCAAATGCCTTCAGTGCCCCTTGGATTTTTTTCCCTTCATTACCACTGGATCTTAACCATCTGTGATTTCTTGAAATGGCTGAATATCGTCCATTTCTTTGTGGTACAGGTACTCTGTGTATTCCTTACATCTACTTTTGATGCTTTCTGCATCATTCAATGTTTTGCCCATAGAACCCTTCCATCTTGTAAGATGAACCTTGAATCTTTTCTTTAGTTATATCACCTTGAGAAATGCTGAGCATGTTCTTCCCTGTTGGTTTTCTAACTGCAGGTCTTTGTATATTTCATTATAATATTTGATTTTGTCTTCTCAAGCTGCCCTTTCAAATTTTCTGTTCAACTCTTTTACTTCTTCAGTTCTCCCCTTTGCTTAGCATCTCTATGCTGGAGAGCAAGTTTCAGAGTTTCTTCTGACATCCATTTTGGTCTTTTCCTTCTTTCTCGTCTTCTTAATGACCTTTTACTTCCTGTATAGCCTTGTGTCTGTGGCATCACACAACTCTTGTAGCCTTTGGTCATTAGCATCTAA
The DNA here is from genome assembly GCF_000296735.1 of Chrysochloris asiatica. Lineage (NCBI taxonomy): Eukaryota > Metazoa > Chordata > Mammalia > Afrosoricida > Chrysochloridae > Chrysochloris > Chrysochloris asiatica. The sequence continues at coordinate 26,451,893 of NW_006408519.1, forward strand.
ATGCATCAAATCTGTTCTTGAGATGATCTCTAAATTCAGATGGGATTGCTTGCTCAAGGTCATATTTTGGCTTTTGTGGACTTGCTTTAATTTCTTCAGTTTCAGCCTGAACTTGCACATGAGCAACTGATGCTCGGTTCCACTCTGCCCCTGACCATGTTTTGGCTGATAATATGGAGCTTTCCCACCATCTCTTCCCACCAATGTAGTCAATTTGATTTCTGTGTATCCCATCTGGTGAGGTGCATGTGTATAGTCGTGTTTATGTTGTTTAAAAAAGGTATTTGCGATGAACAAGTTATTGGTCTTGCAAATTTCTACAATGCTATCTCCAGCATCATTTCTAACACTGAAGCCTTATTTTCCAATTACTGATCCTTCTTCTTTGTTTCCAATGTTTGCATTACAATTGCCAGTTGCTGTTGTTGTTGTTAAGTGCCCTCTGGTCAGTTCGAGTCAGTTCTAAGTCATAGAGACCCTGTATAGGGTTTCCAAGGAGTGGCTGGTGAGCTTGAGCTGCCAACCTTGCGATTCAAAGCAACTATGCAGTCCAGTGCATTAGCCCACAGTGCCCCAGTAGCTTGCATATAAATGACAGCCTTGGAAACCCTAGGGAGCAGCTCTCCATTCTATGTGGTTTCTATGAGTCGGAGTCAACTCAGTGTCAGTGAATCTGCTTTTTTCACCCGTGCCTTTGGTGGAAAACTTAGACTTCTTTCTTCAGTACCATCAGTGTTGATCCTATGCTACCACCTGAAATGGTTGAACATTGAGTATTTCTTTATGATACAGTGACTGTGTATTCCTTCCATTTTCTTTTGATGCATTCTGCATCATTCAATAATTTGACCATAGAATCCTTCTGTCTTGCATGTCTGGCTTGATTTTTTTCTTCAGTTCTTTCAACTTAGAAATGCTGAGCATGTTATTCCCTTTTGGTTTTCTAAGTACAGATTTTCACACATTTCATTATAATACATGACTTTGTCTTCTAGCGATGTACTTTGGAATTTTCTGTTCAACTTTTTTACCTTCCCCTCTTTTGTACTTTCTTTAGCTTGTCCACATTGGATAACAAGTTTCAGAGTCTGTTCTGACATCCAATGACCTTTTGCTTTCTTCCTGTAAGACGTTCTTGATGTCATCCCATAGCTCTCCTGGTCCTTCACCATTAGTGTCTAGAGCACTGTTCTTTTTGGTGTCTAAATTCAGGAGGGATATAGTCCAGGTCATACTTGGTCTCGTGGACTTGATTTTAATTTCTTCATTTTCAGCCTGAACTTGCATATGAGCAGTCTAACCCTGGCCTTGTTTTAGCTGATGATATATATGGAGCTTATCCTCAATCTTCTCCCACAGAGGCAGTCAGTTTGATTCTTATGTATTCCCTCTGGTGATGTTCATCATGTTTTTTAAAAAGGGTATTTGTAATTAATAAGTTGTTGGTCTTGCAAAATTCTATCATGTGATTCCAGCATCATTTCTACCACCAAGACCATGTTTTCCAAGTACTAATCCTTCCTCTTTATTTTCCACCTTCACATTCCAATCACCAGTAATTATCAATGCATCTTGATTATATGCTTGATTAATTTGGGACTGAAGTAGTTAGAATTCTTCATTTTCATCATCACTGGCTTTAGTGGTTGGTGTGTAAGTTTGAATAATAGTGTTTGTTACTAACTGGCCTTCCTTGTAGGCATATGGATATATCCTATCACAGACAGCATTGAACTTCAAGACTGAGCTTGAAATGCTCTTTTTGACAATGAACGTAATACCATTCCTCTTCAATGTGTCATTTCTGGCATAGTAAATCATATGATTATCTGATTCAAAATGGTCAATACCAGTCTACTTCTGCTCACTAATGCCTAGGATATTGATCTTCATGCATTCCATTTCATTTTTGACAACTTTAAATTTTTCTAGATTCATACTTTGACATTCTATGTTCTGATTATTAATGGATGTTTGCAGCTGTTTGATTGATTCTGAGTTGTGCCCGATCAGCCAATGAAGTTTCTAAAAGTGTTACTGCATTCCCGCCATTATGGTCACTCTGGTAGCATAGTGGTTACGAATTGGGCTGCTAATCTCACGGTCAGCAGTTCGAAACTACCAGCTGTTCCACGGGAGAAAGATGAGGCTTTCTGCTGCTTTAAAAATTTACAGCTTCAGAAACCCTGTACAGGGTTACTATGAGTCGGAACTGACTCCACAGCACACAACAACAACTTTGAGGAAGCAGCTATTCCCTAGTCATATTTTGAAGGCCTTCCACTCTGAGGAGCTCACCTTCCAGTATTATATTTGACAAAGTTCAGCTGCTATTCAGAAGATTTTCGGTGGCTAAATATTCAGAACTAGTCCGCCTCTCAATCTTCCTAGTCTGTCTCAGTCTGGAAGCTTCGCTAAAACCCGTCCATCATTGGATGATCCTGCTGCTGTTTAAAGCCATAGCTTCCAGCATCACAGCAACACACAAGCCACCAATATACAACACAATTTCAGATGAGTTTGCCATTTTATTAGCACACATTTATTGAGCACTTACTGTGTGTTAGACATTGTATAAGTTATTGAATACCTAAGCATAGACTAAGTCCTAGTGTGGTGCTATAGGATAAACACAAGGTTGGTGGTTTAAATCCACCAGATGCTCTTTAGAACCCTATACAGAGTCACTATGAGTCATAACAGTGTCCACTGCATTTAATGACAGCAACAAATCAAACTTTCTATCCTGATAACATGTCATACTTTGTACATGTTTTCAGAAGGGCGCAGTCCCTGAAAAATGACATCATGCTTGGTAAAGTGAAGGATCAGCAAAAAAGAAGTCTGCTAATGAGAATGGATTCACACAGGAACAGCAACAATGGGCTCAAATGTAACAACAGTTGTGAAGATGACAGGTTGTGAAGATGGCAGTGTTCTGGTTTGCTGGGCATAGGATTATGGTGAGTCGGAACCTACACGATGGCACTAACAACATCAAGCAATGAGTTGAGGGAGACAGAGAACAAGGTACCATGTATGGTAGGTATAAAGCTATAGAAACAGTGGTTGTCATGTGAGCAGAGAGGTCTAAGAACTGAACTCTACTTTGGGAAGGTACAAGGAAGGCATGCCCTCTTTGTAGTTGTTTTCAGTCTTGAGGATGCAGCAGAATCACCCAGAGGTCTTGTTAAAACAGATGTCTAAGCCCCATCCCTGTTGTTTGCTTGTTTCAAGTGCTGTGGAGTCAGTTTCAACTCATAGTGACTCTCTATAGGGTTTCTGAGGAAGAGTTGGTAGGTTTGAACCACTGACTTTGTGGTTAACAGATAACACACTTATCCTAGAGAGCCGCATCAGGAGTCTAAACCCCAACCCTAGTCTTTCTCATTTAGAAGGACTGGGATGGGGCATGACAATCAGCATTTCTACCAAGTGTCCCAAGAGAGGACCATTCTGTACTATTTCAGGCGAAAAACAACAAGACACAACAGTGAATGAAATGTGGGGCATCATCTGGGAAGGCTGACTACAGGGAATCTTAGTTTAGTGAAAACGATAGACTTTTACAGGCAGCTGTGCCCTGTGGTTAGAGTAAGCACAGAAGAGGCCTGAAGAAGAAGAACATATAAGTTGATGCTTCTATGCTGCTTTTAGGTCAGGCAGGGCTGGGCCAAAACCCAGCCTGATACTTAGTACTTGGAACTTAGATGTCTAATGCTTAAAAAATGACAACCACAGTTCCTTGGAATCATCATAATACTGAGTCTGTCTTAAGGGAAAGAGGGAGGCAGAAGAGACCGCCTATAGCCGACGACAACTCTGTAACCAGTGAAGGGGGACTGAGCGTTTGTGAAGCATAGTTGTTCAAGGTGGCTGGGTGGGAGGGACAAATAGATAGTTCCAGGCAAAAGAGGTCACTTTGCGATCAGATGACACATTATTCACTAAGTATTTTCAACTCAGTGCCATGTGTTACTTATTGAAAAATAGAGGAATAAATGATTAAATAAATAAATATTGTGAAGTGATATCTGAGAGCGACATTTAGGCTCTCAATGAAGACCATCAAACCAGAACCATCAATCAAGAATGTGCCGGTTTCTTGTACTACACCGAGACATAAACACATTTAAAGCCATTTAACATTAAATTTTCATTCAAAGGGGTTACTTCAATCATTCATCTAGGGGGTGAGAGTGAGCCAAGCTATTCATGACAGCTTTGAGCCATGAGAACACAACTGCTGTAAGATGACCCAGAGCCCCTAAGTCTGATACCAAGCCCCGAGTCCTCTACTCTCTAGGTAAAAATAGGGAACACATATTATTCTCTGTTTTATGTCCAAGAGTACAATGAGGTGAAGTAAGTTGCTTCTAAAAATACAGAAAGTTAAGTATCTGAGCCAGAGATAAAAAATTTATTCCATTCAACATAGTATTTATTGGGTAAACTCACCAACCACTATTTGGAAACCCTAAACAGGGTGGTTATGAGTTGGAACGGACTTTAAAGCACTTAGCAAGCACAGTGGAATCCTGGAGTCCTGGTGTGATGCTATAGGATAAGCTATGGACTTTTAACCTCAAGGTCAGGAGATCGAACCCACCAGGTGCTTCACTCGAGAAAGATGACACTTTCTGCTCCCATAAAGTTTAACAATCTCAAAAATCCCATGAAGAATGACTATGAGTCAGAACTGACTCCATGGCAGTGAATTTGACTTCGAGGTGAATATGCCTGGTGGTGATTTTGTGGAGTAAGCATTGGGTTACTAACCAAATGGTTGGTGGTTCAAAACCACCCAGTGCTCTGTGGGAGAAGGATGAGGCTGTCTGCTCTGGTAAAGATTTATGACAGAAATTTACAGAGTGTGAAACTGTGAATAGGGTCGCCATGAGTCCTGGTGAGGTGCAGTAGGATAAACAATGTTCAGCAAGGTCAGTCTGAACTGCAAGGTCTGCAGTTGAAACTCACCAGCTGCTTCTCAGAAACACTAGACAGGGTTGCTATGAGTCAGAACCCACTCAACAGCACTTACTAACAACAACTACAACATGAGTCATCATTAACTCAGCGGCAGTAGAAACCCTATATAGGGTTGCTATAAGTCTGCATCAACTCTATAGAGGGTTTTTGATTAATATGCTAGCTGGGAGAGATAGAGGAGTCCTGGTGTGGCACTGTAAGATACACACTGGACTGCTAATTTCAAGTCCAGTGCTTCAAAGCCATCAGTTGTTCCTTGGAAACCCTATACAGGGTCACTGTGAGTCAAATCTGCCTCGATGGTATTTAACAACACAAAGATCTAAGAAGAAGTCTTGATGGAATAGTAGCTAAGTGCTTGGCTGTTAATCAAAAGGTCAGTAGTTTGAGGCGGCCAGCTATTTTTCAGGAGGATGATGAGGTTCTCTGCTTCAGAAAAGACTTACAGCCGTGGGAACCATATGGGGCAGTTCTACTTTGCTTTAGAGGGTTATCGTGAGTCAGAATCAGCCAAATGACAATGACTTAGAGACATAGGATGAATCCAGTGCATTCTTCGACCTGTCCTGGGTCTGTTTGTCTCACACAAATCCATTTCTTGTACTTTTCCCTGTCTTTGCACAGTATGACCAGGGGTGACTCTTTTAGGAACCTGGGTCTAGATTTTGCTAACAGAAGTCTCTGGAGATACTGAAGGACAGGGGAAGGGAAAGCCACCTGTCCACCTTGGGGCATTTCTGGCAGCAGCCAATCTTCTCTAGGGCTGTAGCATGCTAGACAGGCCATTTTGGTTTCAGCTTTTGCTGAGTGGTTCTGCATTTTGTGCCTCTAACCAAGGAGATGTGGGACTTCCTGCTATTGCTAACCTCTTGGTGTCCCATCGTTTCCTGTTGGTTTCTCAGCTTTTCCTTCACCTGTGTAATCAATTCTTTAAATTCAGTCTCTTCTGTTTCCTGATTGGATCCTGACTGAAATGCCTTACCATAATGTCCTTCGGTGAGTAAGGTTTTAAGGTAGCCTCTCTGTTTGGGGTATGTAGGGCAGTGCAGGGAAGGCACCGCCAGGCAACTGGCACTGCATAAACCATCAGATTACCAGACGTGTCTGTCCCTAAGGCCCTCAAGCTCTGTTAGGACTGGTTGACTTCCGCCAATTCCAGGGCTCCAGATGGTTCCAGCATCTGCTAATCCTTCCTTCCCATTCATCTCTTTGGGCTAGAGTTCACAATTCTTCAGGACGGGCAATCCTCAACTAAAGAGCTGTAAATGCCTTTAGAACTCTGGTCCCAGGGAAGCTGGGAGGATCCTTGGAGCTCTTCACAATCTTAAATCAACCCAACATTTACAAAGAAGTCAACAGAGGCCACACTTGTGGTTATCATGAAAAAAGAAAAAAAAAAAAAAAGACTAACATGCTGCAATGCATGTGGGTGTCGTCAGGGGTGTTTTTCCGTGCACAAGTGGTGCATTGCTGTTTTTGTAACCTAACATACTGACTGAGGCAATCACTGTAAGGAAGAATTTTTCTATTTGAAAACCAGGAATACTGTGGAGTACTTTCAAGTCATTAAAAGAGCATGGCTGAAGAAATCGTAAACATCTTCTTGGCTCCGCCAATGGTAGCACGTAGACTTTAGGCACGCTGAATGGGAAAGTAGAGATGCTCGTCTCTCTCTTGGGGCTCCTTGTGGTGTATACTTTCCCTCATTTACTCATCAGTCCTTCTGTCACATACACATTCATTTTACTCAACATACATTTATTCAAGTCTAGTCTGACCCATCAGTGGGTTGGACGTTGAGCAAAAGCAAAGAATCTGCTATAATCATGGAGCTAACGAGAGAGACAGATGTTAATCAAATCAACACACAAGTATAAAAACACCATCTAACAGCTGCAAAGGGTGACAGTTGGAGACCCAAGTAAGGGAAGCTCACATCACACAGCTGTTGAATAGCCTTATAACCTTATAAGCCTGAAGAACTTGCAGAGCTTTTTGTGGACCTCAGTGAAGAGAGATGATGAGGTGCAAACATCTGTAATGAAGACTTTTTTTTTTAAACTTTTACATCCTTGGAGATTCATAGTTTATGAAATAACTTTCACACACTATCTCATTTGAATTTCCCAAGGATGCTGAAATTAATGAGTATTTTAAAAAGGAGTTTGAGAATTACTGTAGTGTAAGCTACCAAACCCACACCCATGGTTCACACTGAATGGATTCCGACTTGTTGTTGTATAGTGCCGTCAAGATGGTTCCGATTCATAGCAACCCTGTGTAGGTTTTCCGAGAAGCAGCTGGCAGATTTGAACTGCTGACCTTGTGGTTTGCAGTCCAGTGCCACAAGAGTCCTATATAGTACAGAGAAGAACTGCTCCTTTGGGTTTCTGACGCTAAATCTTTATGGGAACAGACAGCCTTATCCTTCTCCTGTGTAACAGCTGCTGGCCTTGAACCACTAACCTTCTGGTTAAACCCACTACAATAGCAGGGCTCCTAGGAGTAAGCTAGGTCAGATTAAAATAAGGAAGAAAGGGGAATAGACAATAAGACAGTAAATGTTTTCAGGTCTGTATTCATTATGTATCAAAAATTACTGGTGGTCTTATCTTCACATGCAGGTAATTGTAAGATAGGAAGGCAGAAGAAACACCACAGAAATACATACAAATTCTTGCAGTTAGGCAGTGGCTGAATTTGGGGAAATGTAGTTGCACTTAGCTTTGCTGAGATGAACAGGGAGGTAAGGGCTCCTGTTAAACAGAGCATCCTCTAAATCCAGCAGGAAAGTGGCTCAGTCACCAGTAGTAACAGTCCCCAGAAGCTACAGCCCTAACTGCAGTAACAAAGGATGCTTTCCACAGGTGCTGGCAGTGGAAGAGCTGAGTGGTCCTTCATCTAGGACCTTTGGGTCAACCTCATCCATTTGGATGACTTCAACCAAAAAGTTAGCATTGTGATTATTCTTTAGACCCTAGATTAGAAATTTTAAAAGTAGGAAAGAGGAAGGAAAAGTTCATTGACTAAACAAATGTAGCTTCATGAGCACTAACTGATTTCTCAGCAAATACTAGGCATGTGGTGGCTATGTACAATAAGCACTGGACTGTGAACCACAGTGTCAGTGGTTCAAGCACACCAGCCACTCCATGGTAGAAATCTTCTGCAAAGATTAATAGCCTCAGAAACCCTATATAGGGTTGCTATGTGGCGCCGTGGGCTAATGCGTCACACTGCAAAGTCGTTTGAACTGCAAGGTCGGTTGTTCAAGCTCACCAGCTGCTGCTTAGAAACTCTATACAGGATCGCTATGGGTCGGAATTGACTCGATGGCACTTACCAACAACAACAACAGTAAATATTAATGAGTAAACTATTGTATATTTACATGATGACTACATTGGTCAGGGTAAGTTAGGTTTAGGTTGTACTACCTACCACATTATCCTCCACCACTCATCTGTCAGTGTGTTGTACTGTGGTAACTTGTGAGTTGCTGTGATTCTGGAAGCTATGCCACTGGAATTTTAAATACCAAAAGGGTTATCCATGGTGGACAGGTTTCAGATGAGCTTCCAGACTAAGACAGACTCTGAAGAAGGAAAAGTATGTTACTTCTGAATGGTTAGCCAATACAAATCTTATGAAGAGCGGCGGAACCTTATTTAACATAATAGTGCCAGAAGATGAAAACATTATGAATGGCACCAGAATATGATCAGCAATGGGCTCAAGCATAGCAACAATTGGGAGGATGGCACAGGATCAGGCAGTGTTTTGTTTTGTTGTGTACAGGGTCACTATGAGTTGGAACTGATTCAATGACATCTAAGAACAACAACATTAGAGATAAGAAAATGGTGCTTCAGAGAGGTCATCGTGTGCAATCTCTTCCAGTCAATAAGAAGAGAAGCTGGGAGGCTGGAAGCTAACGCCTCTGATATTTTAAATATCAGCAGATTCACCCATGGTGGACAGGTTTCAGATGAGCTCCCAAACTAAGAAAGACTAAGAATAGGGAGAGGTGGACTACTTCTGAATGTTTATCCACTGAAAAGTTTAGGAATAGCAGTGGAACACTGTCAGCACCAGAATATTGACTACTGAGACATGAATAAGACCAGACTATAGAATCTTGTCAGATATAGTGCTGGAAGATGAACCCCTCAGGTTGGAAGGTACTCAAAATACGACTGGGGACGAGCTGCCTTCTCAGAGTAGTGGTGATGACGTGAATACAGTAAAGCTTTTGGGACCTGCATTTGCTGATGGCACAACTCAAAATGAGGAGAAACGGCTGTAAACATCCATTAATAATCAGAACATGGAAAGCACAAGTGTGAATTCAGGAAAATTGGAAGTTGTCAAAAACAAAATGGAACTCTTAAAGATCTATTTCCTAGGCATGAGTGAGCAAAAATAGACTGGCATTGGCCATTTTGAATCTGACAATCACATGTTTACTATCCCGGTAATGGCAAATTAAAGAGGAATGGTGTCGCATTCATCATCAAAAAGAACATTTCAAGCTCTATCTTGATGTATAATACTGTCTGTGATAGGGTAATATTCATACACCTACAAGGAAGACCAGATAAAACCACTATTATTCAAATATAAGTAAAAGCCACTAAATCCAATGATGATGAAACTAAAGAATTCTACCAACTTCTTCAATCTGAAATCGATCAAACATGCAATCAAGATGCATTGATAATTACTAGTTACTTGAATGCAAAGGTTGTAAACAAAGAGGAAGAATCAATAGCTGGAAAATATGACCTTGGTGATAGAAATAAGGTTGGAGATCACATGACAAAATTTTGCAAGACCAATTATGAATTCATAGCAAATACCTTTTTTATAAAACACAAAACATGACTATACACATGGTATTCACCAGAAGGAATACACAGAAATCAAACTGACTACATCTGTGGGAAGAGACAGTGGAAAAATTCCGTATCATTAATCAAAACAAGGCCAGGGACCGCCTGTGGAACAGACGATCAAGTGTTCATATGCAGTTTTAGACTGAAGTGGAAGAAAATTAAAACAAGTCTATGAGAGCCAAAATATGACCTTGAACATGTCCCTTCTGAATTTAGAGATGATCACAAGACTAATGACTGATGACCAGAAGAGGTGTGGGACCATGTAAAGAACATTACACAGGAAGAAAGCAAGAGGTCATTTAAAAAACAGGAAAGAAAAAAAGATCAAAATGAATGTCAGAAGAGAGTGAAATTTGCTCTCCAGGACTGACACGCTAAATAGAATGGAAGAAACAAGGGCGTAAAAGAGCTGAAGAGAACATTGGAAATGATAGCTCGAGAAGACAAAGTCAAGTGTTATAATGAAACGTGCAAAGACCTGGAGTTAGAAAACAAAAAGGGAGGAACACGCTCAGTATTTTTCAAGTTGAAAAAATTAGAGAAAAATTTCAAGCCTGGAGTTGCAATACTTAAGAAGTTAATGGGTAAAATATCAAATGATGCCGAAAGCATCAAAAGAAGATGGAGAGAATACACAGTCACTGGGTTGCTCTGACACCGATTCTTCAGTCTTCCTTCTGCCCAGCTTTGGTATGCATAGGAGATGAAAGAAAGCCCCAAGACTGAGTTAGGTTCACCTGAGTCCTCAAGGTGACATCTTTGCTTTTTAACCCTCAAAGAGTTCTCTTGCAACAAATTTGCAAAAGGTCATTGGATTTCTTCCATAGACATTGATTATGGATCCAAGTTAAAACAAATCCTTGACAACTTCGATTTTTTTTTTTTCAATAATCATGGTGTTGCTTATTGGTCCAGTTGTGAGAATTTTTCCTTTCTTATGTTGAAGACTTATCCATTTGAAGGCTGTAGTCTTTGATCTTCATGTCCTCTTTACTTTCAGGAAGCAAGATTGAGTCACCTGCCTATGTTGTTTTTGTGAAGTGCCATTGAGTCAGTTCTGACCGATATCGACCTTGTAAAGGGTTTCTGAGGAGCAGCTGGTGAGTCTGAACCGCCAACCCTGCAGTTCAAATGGCTTTGCAGTCTGGCACATTAACCCACAATGCCACACCAGGAGCCCCTCCTGCCTCTGGCTTAAATTGCCTAGATTGCTTGCTAGTTGCTTCACTGTAAACTCACTGCTAGGGGGCAGTGTTGTTCAATCACAAAATTCTTACCCTTTTTGTGGGAGCCCTGTGTGGTACCGGACGGGGCAGTATTTTGTTCTGTTGTACATGGACCACCATGAATAGAGGGCCAACTCAATGGCAATGAACAGGAATAGCTTCCTATTTGCTCAATACTTTTATCAACATAACTGCTTCTAATATCTCTCTCTCTGAGAATTCTTAATTGTTGAAGGAATCTGGACTTGATCTAAAATAATTAAAACCAAAATGTTTCTGAAGTCTCATATTTTAGCTTCAAAAGTCATCTGAATGAACACTATGGTAACGTCTACTCTCCAAAATTTTCTAAAGTAAAAGTGACTTTATATACTTCTTGGTAAAACCCACCTTATCCAAGAGGGTGTACATATTTCACTTTGAGAGTCATTTTATGTGAAATTAATTCTGAAAAGTAGATCCATTTGACATGGATTTACTGATATTTTTACAGAGGTAATAACAGATATCCAAAATTTCAAAGAGTTAGGACTCAAACGTAGGTCCTTCTGTTTTCAAAATCAAAAGTTCTTTCCACTACAGCATACAGAATACCAAGACTGCAGTGATTCGTAAATTCTCCACTGCTATGGGCATTAATTTTTAATGGACTTTTGGTTAGCCCATTTAGTTCAATGCTAATGTCTACTAGTTCTTCTCTCTTTAACAGACACAAAAAATTATAAGCATGGTTTATATCTTACCCTATAAAGATACAGAAAGAAAAGGTAGGTGGAACATAATCAAAACATATACAGAACAAGAAAAAAAATGCCCCAAATTTACATTCCATAGGGAGTGCTGACACACACTAATATGCTTTTGTACACAGATATGACGATAATGGATTTGTGAAGGCTGGGAAGTTGATGCAAGCTGAAGTCAACAGGATCTGGAATTACTAAGGTATCAGCTGAAATGCTTTGATTCCAATTTCTATTCTGCCTCATGCAACATCTTTTATCTGCCATTCTCCTTCTCTGCATATCTGACAGGAAGCTGGAGAAATCTGCCATCAACACTTACTGGAATATTTCTATAAATCGCATGTGGCTTTGGTTCAGTTTCACCCCTTCTTAAGGATTCAACTCCCTATCTCTGTGTGTCCTGGAGAATAAATCTGAAGATGGTATTTGCAAACTGACCCAGTTCTTCAAACTGTCAGGTACTGCAGATGAGAGATCAGGCAGGAATGTTTAAAGTCACAATGTGATTTTCATCTGCCCAAATATATCCTGAGAAGCATACAGTTGTCCTAGCATTTAATAAAACTATTTTTAAATTCTTAATGCATTGGATGACACTGAAAGGATCCTTTCATAATCTTAGTAAGGTTGGAGAGTTTTCAAAGAAAACAAGGAGGAAGAGAATACATTTGCTATATACCAATTACAAGTCCATAGGTGCCAAGTTAATGCACTTAGCTGCAAACCAAAAGGCTAGAAGTTTGAGTTCACCCAAAAGTGCCTCAGAAGAACGGTCTGGTTATCTATTTCTGAAAAATTATCCATTGATAACCCTACACAGCACGGTTCTACTCTGATCTACATGGAGTTACCATGCGCTGAGGTCAACTCTATGATGGTGGTGGTGGTGTACCACGGACAGCAACCCTGCATAGGGTTTCTGAGGCGGTAAATCTTTACGGGAGCACAAAGCCTCATCTTTCTCCCACAGAACAGCTGGTAGTTTCGAACTGCTGACCCTGAGGTTAGCAGGCCAACTCGTAATCCCTACGCTCCCAGAGCTCCTTCACAACTGGTTAGGTACCAGGCAGGAGTCACAACAGTTATGCCTGAAGTAATAACTGAAAATTTGGTGGTTTGAATACACCCAGAGGTGCCTCAAAAGGCAGGGCTGGCAAGTTGCTTCTGAAAGGTCATAGCCTAGAAAACCCTGTGGAGCAGTTCTCCCCTGCATGAGTCAGAATCAACTTGGCTGCAGCTAACAGCATGCCTCAGACATTAGGCAAATTCTCAACTTATTTAATCCTCAAAACAGTACATACATAAAGCTCTCATGATCCTCATTTCACATATATTAAAAATAAAAATAAAAAAAGATTCAAAGAGGTGAAGTAAATTGCCTAACGTCACTCAGATAGTAAGTGAAAATCCAGTAATTAAGCCCTGGTTGGCCCAGCCTCACAATCATCCTTTCAAAACTGTATCATGCATCTTGTTAAAATTACTGCCAGAGAGATTGAGAAAATAGCTCCAAGAATTTTAATGCTTGATCTAGTGTTTCGTTTCCAGGTAACATGAGGAAACATTTTCTAATTGTCTGAATGTTTAATAATACAGGAAACTTAAAACAAATTGCACTACTTGGCCTTCGGTGCCTGTTTCATAACAAAGGCAGGGGAGAGGGTTTAATTCTAGGGGAAGAAAAGCACCGCATGATAAGTGAAAGTGTGTACATACGGGTAAATGATTTGGCATTTTAGATGAAAGCAAATTAACATTAAAAGATTTGGCAGCCTCCAGTTTTGCTTCTCATTAGTCATCGGTTAGTGCTCAGATGTGCCCGTTCCTCGTCTCACGTCTCTATCTATCTATCTATCTATCTATCTATCTATCTATCTATCTATCTATCTATCTATCTATTTTCTGCTGCCTTCTTATGAATATTTCACTGTCAAACTGGTCTTATATGGTAACAGCAGCACTCTTGCCTGTATCTTCTGGAATCCCTGGTTTTGTCATAACAGAGGAAGATGCTCCCTCTGGACCTCTTTTGCTTTCTGAGGATAATGAAAAAACCCATCACCAACCCTACCTACCTACATCACTGCTAAGCTGTCCTGTCATCTAAATTTTCACTTGGAGTGAAGTACACTCTTTGTTTCTGGGCCTCTCAATTGTCTCTTCTCTATCTAGGTCAAGTCATGGGAAAGGGAAAGAGTAGGTGTGACTGAAAGTAATCTCTCTTATGTCTTTATTTTGTTGTTGTTGTTGAGAACATATACAGTAGAACATACACCAATTCAATCATTTCTACATGTACAATTCGGTGACGTTGATGACAGTCTTCAAGTTCTGTAACATTCTCACTCTCCTTTTCCAAATTGTTCCTTCCCCATTAACATAAAATGACTGTCCCTTCAGTTTCCTATAAGGAACCCTACGTAATCTTTCTATTTGCTAATGTCAATCTGACCCAATACAGAAGGAAGACATTCTTTACTACTTAAGCTAAGCGTTTTTGTTTTAAAGACTTCAGGGGTTATTTTTGGTCTAACATTTAATGTTTAAAGATAATCTCAGGGCAATATATTGTGGGTTAATCAAGCCTCAGTGGCTCCCAGAGTGTGTGGATTTCGTAAGAAGCTAAAAGAAATCTTTATTAAAACTCGAAATCAACCTAAACCTGTTGCTGTAGATTTGATTCCATCTCATAGCAATCCTATCGGATGAAGTAGAACTGTCCCATAGGTTCCGAAGATCGTAAGCTTTATGGAAGCCAACTGCCACAGATGTCTCCTTTGGAGTGGTTGGTGGGTTGGAAACATTGATCTTTGGGATAACAGCCAAACACTTAACCATCGTGTCACCAAAGTTCATTATTAAAACTCTACATGGGGCATGTACACCCATGTTCACCGCAGTACTCGTTTCAATAGCAAAAAGATGGAAACAACCTAGAAGCCCATCAATGGAAGAATGAATAAACAAATTTGGGTACACAATGGAACTACATACAAAGAATAATGATGAAACACCTCATAACATGAATGAACCTGGAAGACATTATGCTGGATGGAATTAGTCAATCACAAAAGGGCAAATATATGAGACCATGATGGTAAAGTAAAAAAAAAAAAAAGTTTTTATGCTAAAAGAAACATTGTTTGATGGATACCAGGGTTGCAAAGGAAGGGATAGGGGTAGTTCACTGTCAAGAGAGTAGACACATGTTAACTTGGGGAAAGGGGAAGGAAATATTCAATAAGAGGGAAGTTCACACACACACACACACACAAATGATGGAGGCAGTGGAAGACATGGGAAGACGTGCAAGGGTTAAAGGCAACAGAGTGAAATGCTGTTATATACACAGTCCTGTCCTGTCTTGGTGTGGCATTGTAGAATGAACGCTGGATTGCTAACAACAAAGTTGGCAGTTCAGACTCACTAGCTGCTCTCGGAAACCCTATGTAGGGTCAATGTGAGTCAGAACTGACTTGACAGAACACAACAACAACAATACAGTATTGCAATAACAGTGACCGTATACAGGGTCTTTATGAGTCAGAACTGACTCAAAGGCACTTAACAACAATACAGTCCTGCAATAATGGTAACCTTGGAAACCCTATACAGTGTCTTTATAAGTCAGAACTGACTCAATGGAGCTTTACAACAACCACAACAGGTAAATAAATAGATAGATATGCAGAGTAAATGGGTGTAGGAAGGAGAGTAGGCGTATATCCACAAATATATGTAGGTTTGATAAAGTATGGGTGTTATCTTTGCTGTAAATATATCCATGAACGTGGTGAAGCATACAGGCAGGAAAGTTATGAAAACTTCTTAGACATTACCAAACATCTTGAGGGAATGTTGGTGTGCCTGAGTGCTCAGGGGCCATCAAGGTCAACTGGCATAATGTTGTCCACAAAGCCAACACTGTACATCCTACTTTGGTAAACAATGACTGGGATCTTAGAGTCTCATGAGCAGATATCTGAGGTGCAACTATTGGTCTCTCCACATCCAGAAGAAAGAAGAGGGACGAAAATTGAAGACACATGGAAACAATTAGTCTCGCGAACATCATCTCCATGACCCTGAGACCAAAAGAATTAGATGGTGCCTGGCTATCAATACCAACTTCTTTGAAAGGGATCACAGAAGTTCTGAATAGAGTGGGAGAAAACCAAACTCAAAATCCTAAAAAAAGATCAGGCAGTGTCTGGTAGAGCCCTGAAGTGATTATAAATAAGTATATAGGGGGAAAACAACACTAGTGAGGTACGCACACCATTACAATTGTCAACCATTTGAAATCAAAAGGGTAGCATTTACCCAAAGACAAAATCCAGAAGGGTAGCATTTACACAAGGACAAAATCCAGAAGGGTAGGCAAGGAAGGAGGAATGGAAACAAGAAAGAGGAAGTGGGATGAGCGATGTTCCATTGAGGAGACTGCAGTGCAGGATTTATTGACTGTAAAACTGTTGATCTGCTCTGTAAACCTTCACTCAATTCACAATAAAAAGTAAAACAACAACAACAACAACAACAACAAAAAACATCTGTAGGTGGGGCATAACATCTTTTATTAAACAAGACTCCATAAATATTAATATTAATTTGAGACTGTCCAAGATGTTTTCAACAACAAGGTCAAAAAATAACATGATTGGGTTAACCACATTTTATTATGAAATGTGTAATATTCACCTAAGACCTGTTTTCAAAGGGAATAATGTAAATGCACTTTTTGTGATTTATTATTTTTTTTCTGTCGTATGCTTTCAGATACATTCTCTGCCTTGATTTGTGCCCCAAGCTATCAAACTCTGGAATAAACAGCATCACTCGTGACACTGTGCGTTAAACACTGGACGACTAACTGCAATGTCCATAGTTGAATTCCACTAGCTGCTCTGAGGGAGAAAGATGAGGTTATTTGCTCCTATAATGATTTTACAGGCTCAGAAAGCCTAAGGAGCTCTCCTTTGTCCTTTCGGGTCGCTATGAGTGGGAACCGATTCAATGGCAGTGGGTTGTGTTGTGTTTGCTTTAAGGTCCCCAGCATCTGGTTGTGTGCAGCCACTTGGAGGTACTGACAGGAGGTTCTAGGACTGGAGAGAATGGTCTTAGGTTATCTCCATTCCACCTGCTGCACTCTTCTCTTCCTCCAGGGCTACCGTCCTTTTCAGGTTGCAGTAACTTGTACCTTTTGCTTCTCAGTCCTAGGGTTACTAAAGACCTGGTGATGTAATTTCAAAATGTTAGCCATTCAAATCTCTATGGTACACAATTCTAGTCTGACACACGTGGGGTCACCAAGAGTCAAAGTTGGAATTGATTCAACAGCAACTGGTTAACATAGCCCTCTACTCTACAATCAGTTTACGGAATGTTCTTCAACTTGTCCCTCAAGTGGGACATCTGTGTGTTGCCAGGACCTGACTCATATCACTGTAGCCCCCATTCCATATTTAGTGAGTAATGTGGTGCTGCAGGATAATGTGCTGGACTGCAAGGTCAGTTTGAGCCACACAGTCAGCAGTTCAAACCCACCAGCTGCTCCCTGGTAGCCCTATACAGGGTTTCTATGACTTGTAACTGACTTGATGACACTTAACAACAATAATCTATTTGTAGCTCTAAGAATGATGTTGTTGTTGTTAAGTGCTTTACAGTTGGTTCTAACCCACAGTGACTCTGTACAGTTTTCAGGGAGTGGCTGGTGATCTTGAACTGTTAACCTTGCAGTTCAAATCGACTCTTCAGTGCAGTGCATTAACCATAGCACCACACCAAGACTCCCTAAGAATGATTTGTTGTTGTTGTTAAGTGCTTTACAGTTGGTTCTAACCCACAGTGACCCTGTACAGGTTTTCAGGGAGTGGCTGGTGATCTTGAACTGTCAACCTTGCAGTTCAAATCGACTCTTCAGTGCAGTGCATTAACCATAGCACCACACCAAGACTCCCTAAGAATGATTTGTTATTGTTATGTGCCGTGGAGTGGGTTCCAACTCATAGCGACCCTGTATAGAGTTTCCGAGGCTGTAAATCTTTATGGGAGCAGAAAGCCTCATCTTTCTCCTGCGGAACAGCTGGTAGTTTCGAACTGCTGACCCTGCGGTTCCCAGTCCGATTCGTAACCACTATGCTACCAGAGCTCAGACATGGACACTAACTTTAATATATTCAAAAATATAACGATGGACATAAAATTGCAGCCATCTTTGATTATCAATCCAGGTAATTTCCCAAAGGCTGTGCCTCTACCTAGCCTCCACTTACCACCAAATGTACTTGCTTGTCCTCAGTCCCAGGCACTTCGGACCAGCTCCACTGTCTAGGTAACAGTAGACAGGTGTGTGGCTTGTCAGGGCTCTGCTTCCTTGGATGCCTCACCCTTCTACTCTCTCACCTTTTAAAGTCTCATGAAAGGCACCTAACATCTCTTCATCAACACTGCCCCTACCTCAGTAGAAACCAAACATTTTCTCTTACCTGAATTTCTGCAACAATCCCCTACCTAACCCTCCTGTCTCCAGTCCTGCCTCAATTCAATCCATCCACTCTTTAGCCTTAAGGCAACGTAAACTTTCTTTGTTACAACATTGTTCTACTTTTAACCTCTCTTAGGATAACATCTAAACTATAAAGGGGCTTAATTCTCAGCATGATAAACTCTCCTTCTTATAGATTGCTCTAGAAAAACGAATCCTTCAACAAACAATTTTCTTTGTCAGAAATACACTTCCTGCGTATTCCAACCTTTAACTGGCTAATCTAACTTCTGTTTTATATTCAAGTAGCATTTCCTCTGAGACTCATTCTTATTGACAAGACCCACTCTCCAAAAACAGACATTTGGATTAGGCGCCTTTCCAGTAAGGGGGCAGTCATTGCATCCTATACTCTTGTCATTACCTCTCTATAACACTGTTTCGTAAGTGTCAGCTTACTTGTCAATACTGTCTACCTGAGGGGCAAAAGTTGTCAGTGCTGGAATCTCAGCACCTAACAACCCACCCCCTTGTCACCTTGTCAATTCTCACAACGACCCTCCAGGACAGAACAGAGCTGCATCCACAGACCCCCCATAGAGGAAGCGGACAGCCTCATCTTTCTCCCGCAGAGTGGCTGGTGGGTTCAAACCACCGATGTTTGGGTTAGCAGTCTAATGCTTAACCCACTGCATCACCAGGACAAAGAACCTGAGTAATTAATACTCTGTTTAAAAGTTGAAATTCAAGAAAAGGAAAGAAAGTCCAATCAGGCTTAAGTCCCAGCAATGTCCATCTTCCTAGTTGAGAATTATTTAGGAACAAGGGGACATGGCTTGATTATCACAGTTGCTCCTGTGGTTACCTGCTATTCAGACAGTTCCAGATTCAGGGTGGCCTCAAGCACAATGAAGCAAAAGCATGCCCGGTCCTGCTCTATTCCCACGATTGGCTGCGTTATCAGACCACTGTGACCCATGGAGTCTTCATGGGCTGTTTTTTAGCTAGCCAGCCCTTTTTCCTAGTCTGTCTTAGTATGAAAGCTCTGCTTGAACTTGTTTGGCCTCATAACAACACGCAAGTCTCCTCTGAATGGCAGTTTGTGGCCATGTATGAGCTACACTGGCTAGAATTATAGCACTGAGTCACCCCATGCATATCCAAATAGATTTTTTAAATACATCTGCAGCTCTCTGCACCCAGATGCATCCTCCATTAAAAAAAAACTAAATTCTAAATATGCAGACGAAAGGACAGGTGGGGACTTCTGAACCACTGCCTTCCACCATAGAATCACTAGGGCAGGTGATGCCAGCTTGAGTATTTGCTCACATGATGGTTAGGGTTACTTTCAGAGACTTTGTTATCTCAACTGGGAAATGCTAGGGTGCTTTTTGTAAACCCAATGGAGTTCAATAAATGGATGGAGCACAAACGATCAATGTCTGAATACTGAGAGCCCATGTTAGTAAAAATCTCTCAGCAACACGATGGTCAACTTTAAACTTTAGAAGACAGGAACTGATAATTTCTTATAGTTGTGCTTAGAGGCATGGGATGGGCTTAAAGTAAACTTGCAAGAGCCCTGTATTGAGCTCTCTCCTAAATGCTCTTATTTATCAAGCCAACCAAACAGATAAATTAATTTTTCTAAACAAGCTTATCATCACCAGTGAAACCTTACTAATCTCTATCCCACTGATTAAAAATGCTTGTTAATTAGGATGGATACTCACATTTATCTGTGGGGGAAATAAAGTTTCTTAGAAAAAAACCTGGCTATGAAAATATTTTTTAAGCTCATTAAAATGATCTTTTTGTGTACTCTTTTGTGTACAAAAATGTAAATTATGCAAAGGTTCTTATTGGGAAAAAAATAATTACTTGGCAATTCATATTAATCTCCTCTGCTTTGCAAGATTTCAGAAAAACAGGCAGCAAAAGTAAGAACACATCCACCAGAGAATAAGAGAGAACAGAGTGCAATACAAGTTTGCAAGACAGCAACAGAGCCAGGTAACTGATGCTGCAGAGTAAAGTAAACCCAAAGAATGATGCAAGTAAGCTGGGCACCCACAAACGCTGCCCAGCTTCTCAGAGACTTGAACTGATGCTGAGGTGAGAATCTACCTCCAAAGCTCAGCCATTGAAGACCCTATGGAGCACAGTTCTATTCTGACACACATGAGGTGGCCATGAGTCCGAATTGGCTCTACAGCAACTGGCTTAGGAAGTGGTCAGGAGCAAGTGTAGGGAATGCATGCATTGGTTAAAAGTAACTGGTATATATGGTGAGGAGGAGCTGAAAAGTTCACAAAGACCCAAAACCTAATGGGATTTTGATGCAATACTGATGAGTTTAGATATTAGTAGAGGTGAGGTGACAAGCAGTCATTTTGATCAAATGAGTTCATTATTTTTTATTGTGGTAAGGACACGTAACAAGACATTTGCCATTTCAGCATATTTTACATGGACCATTCATTGACACTTATTATATTCACCCTGTTGGGTAGGCATCACCATTATCTTTCCCCCCAAATTTCCATTGCCCTTTAAATGAGTAAATTTTAAGAATTTTAAGGCCTCTTGGCTACCAGGGTGTCAGATGGATGATGAAAAATGGGAGGTGGGCTGGGGAGGGATTAAGCCAGAAACAGAACACCAAGCAGGAAATAGGTTCAAATTCTCTGAAGGACGGAGGATGGGGTTCCGGGCAGTAGCTATGCAGAGAGCTGAAGTATAAAAACAAGAGGCACGGAAGAGGGAGATTTTGTTTTTTTTAATGCTGTAATCATTGACAGTCACTACAGTGACATATTCCTGTGGATTCAGAGCCTGCTGAGTGACCTTTTCCAGAGAAAACGCAGCAAGCCTGCCTGCTGTTCTATGTGTGTTTCTATTTGAGAAATTGAACATTAGTGTTTTTCATGCAAACGATAAGCAGCTGTGTGTCCCCAGCTGAGGGGATTAGCCCTGAGATGCTGTGGCATTTGCCATTAGTTCTCCAGTTTTAGTCCCCAGGAGACCATTAACTCCTGGGCATGGTGCTTACAGTTCAGGTGAGCTGTTGGCCTGGGTGCTAAAGTCAGGGGGGTTATGATTTAGAAATTGACCTTGGACTCAACCAGACCTGGGTTCAAATCCCAAACCTACCATTTGTATCTATTCTCATTTGTAAGTTTAGTTTCAACATTTATAAAATGGAGATTAGAGCGCTTCTACCCAGGGTCCTACCTACTACCTAGGACAGTGACTTCATAGGATAAGTACTGGACTGTGAACCACAAGGTCAGTGATTCGAACCCACCAGCTGCTCTGCAGGAGAAAGATGAGGCTTTCTGATCCTACAAAGATGTAAAAAGCCTTGGAAACCCTATGTTGTTGTTACGTGCCATGGAGTCGGTTCCGACTCATAGCGACCCTGCACAGGGTTTCCAAGGCTGTTAATCTTTACGGGAGCAGAATGTCTCAACTTTCTCCCTATACAGGCTCCTAACTCAAGGCACTTAACCACAGATAGAGCAACCTACAGTTGTTATTTGGATTAAATAAGTCACTTGCTTAAATTCATGCTGAAGTGATAGAACTGGGATTCTATCTCAGGTCTAGCTGACTTCAGCACACTTTCCCTTCCTCCTCCTTTCTCTATTTCATATATGCATTGTTTTCATTTTTACAAAATTCCACAATTTCACTTTGTATTTCCCTTATGACCTAAGAGCTATTTTATAGAGAGCTTTTAAAAATCCAGGGAGAAAGGCTTTCTGTGGTTTGGCTTTGTTATTGATTTTCTAGTGTTATCCCACCAGCCTCAGAAAATGTTATTTGTATTCTTTCTACCTCATGGAAATTACTGTATTTTCAATATATAATATATAGTGAATTGTGTGATTGTTCTATGTGCTTTTGAATAGAAAGTGTATTCTCTGTGGTCAGGGTACAAAGTTTGCCATGTAGTCAGATCTCCCTAATTCATTATGTTTGGGGCTTTTATATCCTTACTTAGTTTTGTCCACTTCCCCTTGACCGATTGTGGTATGTTAAATTACCTAATATAAGAACACGTTTATTTCTTCTTGAAATGTCTACAGTTTCTGCTATAAAGATTGTTGTTGTGAAGTGCCCTTGAGTCAGTTCTGATTCATAGCAACCCTGCACAGGGTTTTCAAGGAGCAGCTGGTGAGCTTGAACCACTGACCTTGTGGTTCAAACCGACCTTGCGGTCCAGGGCATTTACCCTCAGTGCCACACCAGGACTCCTGTTGTGTTATATGGGAAAAATCCATGTTGTTATATTTTCCTTGGGGATTCTGGCCTTGAGCATAAATGAGTTCTTCTTTGTCTTGGTTGATGCTTTTCAGCTTGCATTGTACCTTGTCACATATCGAAACCACAATGACTACAGTTTTTGTAAAAATCTTTCTATGCTTTTCCCCATATCTATATTTTTTACTTTAAAAAATCACTTTGTGTTAGATGTCTTGAATACAGCAAAGAGTTGGCTAATGAAGACACCACTGTTTTGGTTGCTTTACTATATTGGGCCAAGCACATAAAATATATTTATTTTATTGTATTCTTCTCTGCCTGCACCAGGGGCAAGACTCACTTAGGCCTCTAATCTCTTGAAGTATTTTGTGTATCAAGGTGCATCTATTTCCCTTGTCAGCAGTAGTTTTGGACCTGTCTGGAGCTGCAGCCCCCTCCTGAGCCCTGCGCATTAGTTGGTTTGCATGTTCAGTTCAGCCCCACTGGGTCCCACAAGCTAGCAGGACAGGCTGTCCCTCTATCTTACATACACTCAATGGTGGACACACAAGGACCAATATTAAAATGTAAAAACACAATTTCTTCTACTGGATTGGCACATAGAGTGAAGTTTTCATTTGGATTAAGGCCTGATGTCTTCTGAAATAGTCTTTAAAACGCAATGAAGTAACCTGGGAGGACTTCAAGCATAGAAGCCCATAGCTGAAAGAAAAAATAAATCATCTACTCAAACTCTGTCTCTAAGGCACTGATGGCTTCTTTAATATGCCAGTCCACTCCTCATCTGTCAGTTTATTGGACTGTGGTGTCTAGCGGTTGCTGTGATGATGAAAGTTATTCTGCCAGTATTTTAAATACCATCAGGGAACACCCAGGTGTAAACGCTCTAGATCATCAGCCAAAACTAGGCCAAGGGCAGACGATGGAACAAACCATCAATTGCTCATATGCAAGTTTAGGTTAAAGCTGAACAAAATTAAAACAAGTCCATGAGAGACAAAATTTGACCTGGAATTTAGAGATCATCTCAAAAACACATTTAATGCATTAGACACCAATGATTGAAGACCAGAGGAGTTATGGGATGACATCAAGAACATCGTACAGGAAGAAAGCAAAAGGTCATTAAGAAGACAATAAAGAAGGAAAAGACCAAGATGGATGTCAGAAGACACTCTGAAACTTGTTCTCCAGTATAGCAATGCTAAAGCAAATGGGAGAAATGAGAAAGTAAAAGAGTGGAACAGAAATTTCAAAGGACAGACCAAAACGAAGTCAAGTATTATAATGAAATGTGCAAAGATACGGAATTATAAAGCCAAAAGGGAAGAACACACTCAGTATTTCGCGAGTAGAAAGAAATGAAGACACAATTCAAGCCTTAACTTGAAGGGCAAAATATTGAATGGTGTGGTGGTGGTGGTGGTGGTTATGTGCCGTGGAGTCGGTTCCGATTCATCACGACCCTGTACAATGGTTTCCAAGGCTGTAAATCTTTACAGGAGCAGAAAGCCTCATCTTTCTCGCGTGGAACAGTTGGTAGTTTTAAACTGCTGACCTTGAGGTTCACAGCCCAATTCGTAACTACTATGCTACCAGAGCTCCTTATTGAATGGTGTAGAAAGCATCAAAAGATGATGGAAGGAATATACAGAGTCACTGTACCAAAAAGAAATGGTTGCTGTTCACTTATTTTGAGAAAAAGCATATGATCAAGAGACAAAGGAAGAAATCCAAGGTTCACTGAAAGCATTTGCAAAGAAAAAGTCCTAGGGAATTGATGGAATAAAAATGGAAATCTTTCAACAAACTGAGACAGCATAGAAGGCACTCATTCATCGATGCCAAGAAAATTGGAAGACAAGAACCTGGACAACTATTGGAAGAGATCCCTAGTTGTACCTTTTCCAAATAGAGATGACCCAATGGAATGTGGAAATTATACAGGGCAATATCAATAACATCATACGCAGGTAAAAGTTTGCTACAGATATTTCAAAAATGGCTGCAACAGTACGTTGACAGGAAGCTGTCAGAGGCTCCAACTGAATCCAGATAAGGACGTGGAATGAGGGACATCACTGCTGGCATCAGATGGATGTTGGCTGAAAGCAGAGAATGCCAGAAAGATCTTTACCAGTACTCTATTGACTATGCAAAGGTTTTGACTGTATGGATCATGAGGAGCTATGGACAACACTTCAGAGAATGAATATTCTACAGCACTTAATTGTGCTCATGAAGAAGTTGCATGTAGATTAAGATGCGTCATTTTAACAGAACAAGAGGGCACTGAATGGTTTAAAATTAGGCAAAGTGTGTGCCAAGGTTGTATTCTTTCACCATACTTATTAAACTTGTATGCTGAGCAAAAAATACAAGAAACTGGATTATATGAAAAAGAATGTGGTATTAGGATTGCAGGAAGACCCATTAACAACCTGCGATATGCAGATGAGACAACCTTGCTTGCGCCTCAATGTAAAGTACTGGTTGCACCTCAATGCAAAGAAAACAAAAATCCTCATCGTTGGACCAATAGATAACATCATGATAAATACAAAAAATACTGAGTTGTCAAAGACTTCATTTTGCATAGATCCACTATCAACATTCATGAAAGTAGCAGTCAAGAAATCATACGACATATTACATTAGGCAAATCTGCTGCACAAAGCCTCTTTAAAGTGTTTAAGAGCAAAGATGTCAGTTTAACGAGTAAGGTGTGCCTGACCCAAGCCATGGTATTTTCAGTAACCTCATATGTATGTAAAAGTTGGACACTGAATAAGGAAGACAGTAGAAGAGCTGATGCACTTGAATTATGATGCTGGAGAAGAATATTAAAAGTACCATGGACTGTTAGAAGAACAAACAAATCTGTGTTGGAAGAAGTACAACCAGAATGCTCCTTAGAAGCCAGGATGGCCAGACTTTGTCTCTCATAATTTGGGCATATTATCAGGAGGGACCAGTCCCTGGAGAAGGACAACATCCTTGGTAAAAATTAGGATCAGTGAAAAAGAGGAAACCCCCAATGAGATGAATTGGCACAGTGGCAGCAGCAATGGGCTCAAGCTTAACGATTGTGAGGATGGTGCAGGGCAGGCAATACTTGGTTCTGCTGTGCTGAAGGTCTCTGTGAGTCGTAACGGACTCCACAGTGCTTAACAATAACCTATCAAAATTCATGTCAAAAACTGACTCTTTTTGGTTATGGTAAGCTGTCATTGTCACTTATTCTATGACTTGGGCCTGAAATCCACTACACCATAGACAACTAAGGTTTCAAAAGTTAGTGGGAAAATTCAGTTGTCTTTTCATTGCATTTCCCACCAACTTTTATAGCCTCTTCATTGTAATGTATGTGTCCTTGGGAACTCATAAGCATCCTGAGCCTCAGCTTTTTTTTTTGTTGCTGCTTTTTTAAATCTGCAGAATTAGTGTAATGATAGAAACTAAGTGGGCTATTAAGAGTTCTAAATAGGGTTACAAATCCAAATGCCTATAAGGTCAGGACAAGTAATTAATTGAATCCCTTCAGTGTAAGGCAATATGAATGGTAAGATGAGTGTATTCTGGTCAAATGGGAAGGCTTATGAAGATTACAGCTCTGCCTGCAGCAACGCGTCCCTCATATCACTAGAACCTTCCATTTTTTAGAAAAGCAAAAACCTGGACTTTTATGTGAAATTGCCCAATGATTCAATATAATAACAAGTTAAATATTTCCAAAACATTAGATAAACCATAAAAAGACCTATCAGAGGTCTGGTTACACCTGGAGGCTTTTGTTTTGCAATTACCGGTCTGAAGTAATTAGCATAGTGCCTAGCATAAGACAGGCAACATGATAAATTATGAATTCATCAGATCTGAAGCCACAGACGGCCGACTTGTGGGGTAAGGACACGCTGATTGGATAAGGAAGAAACCAAGGAAGAGGAGACCAAGAATAACCAGGCCATCAATGGCAGCCCCAGGAAACTGGAGGAAATTGAAGGGGAACAATAGAGTGTCAGAGGGGACCACCTAACTCTGCCTTCTATCCAATCTCCCAGCAGGTCAGATCCTGTTGCTGACACTTTCATGCAGCAACATAACCCATCCTTGTGCAGATACAAGCAACAAAGGATATGTGGCAGTTCCGGAGGAACATGGGAATAAAGATGCAATTGACTGGAGTCAGAAAGGCCCTAGAAGCTTCCATTGACTTTGGGAAGAAAACAAAAAAACTCATTGAACTGAGATCCAAAGATACAACTTTCTCGCTGTGTCTTTTCCCTTTGGCTTTCCCCTACCAGCAACTCTGAAAACAGGCTAGATACTTCCTACTGGGGCGGGTTGCAGCTGTTCCACACATGTTATAAATAAGGGCCAGTAGAACTGGTCCTATTTTTAGCATTTTAATGTAGATGGAAAGGTCACCAAGATTCCCCAATTGCTAGCTCAAGGCCTTTCCCTTTTCTTTCTTCTACATCTCTCTTGCTTTTCTCTTTCCCCAGAATGATATGTTTTTGAGCTCTGATGAATTAAATTTAAGACTTATGGGGGGGGGGACCCCCAAGTATTTGCTCACTTTTGGCTGGAATCCTAGTACCTGCCATGATGTTCGGTGATAGATCTGTGTTATGGCATGAGAGATCATGCACAGACTTTGGGAAGCAGCACTCCAGGTTTGGACCAAAGCCACTCCTTTCTCTCTCTTGAACATAAAAGAGGTTTAGTGTGGAAAAAGAGCTCGAAGGATCATTTCATCCAACTACACAGTTGAAGGCACTGAGGTCTAATAAACCAAAAATAAAAAATAACAAAACAACCCAAATCTATCGCTGCGCAGTCAATACTGACTCATGACAAACTCGTGTGTGTCATAAAGAACTCTGCTCCATAGAGTTTTCTTTTCCTTTCAAAAAATAAATTACTGTTATTTGGGTGAGAGTTTACAGAGCACGTTTCCCATTCGACAATTGATTTTTTTGTTTTGTGATGTTAGTTGCAATCCCCTTACTGTAATGGCATGCTTCCTACTTCCTCCCTAGGCTTCCTGTTTTACTTCATACCTGCTCCTTCTTGCCTTCTGAGGTTTGTGGGCAAATGCTACTGTTTCAGTCTCTTAGACGTGATTGCTCTGAGGATTATGTACATCAGGAGTATTACTGTTCACTTTATAGGTCTACTGTTTGGCTGCAAGGGGATCTCTGGAAGTGGGTTCAGTTCTAGGTGTCTAAGGGCCATACTCTGGGGGTTCCCCCAGTCTCCATCAGATCAGTAAATGTGCCTCCTTTTTACGATTTTGAATTTTGTTCTGCATTATTGCCCACTCTGTCCAGAACCTTCTATTGTGACCTCAATCAGATAGTCTTTTGATTTTGGCTCTTTCTTCTTTTTGTTGTTGTTGTTGTCAGGTGCCATCGAGTCGGAACCGACTCATAGCGACTCCATGCACAGCAGAACGAAACAATGCTCGATCCTGGGCCAACCTCACCAACGCTGCCACCCCCGAGTCCATCAATGATGCCACCTGGCCGATCCATCTCGTTGGAGGTCTTCCTCTTTTTCTCTGACCCTCCACCCTACCCAGCATGACATCCTTCTCCAACGATTGTTTCCTCCGGACTACATGTCCAAAGTAGGAGAGACGAAGCTTAGCCATCCTGGCCTCCAAGGAGCACTCTGGCTGCACTTCTTCCAAAACAGATCTATTGGTTCTTTTGGCAGTCCATGGCACCCTCAGTATTCTCCTCCAACACCACAACTCAAAGGCATCAATTCTTCTACGATCCTCTCCATTCACTGTCCAGCTTTCGCATCCATATGAGGCTATTGAAAACACAATGGCCTGGGTCAGGCGCACCCTAGTCCTCAAGCTGACATCTCTGCTCTTCAATACTTTAAAAAGTTCCTGTGCAGCAGATTTGCCCAGTGCAATACGTCGTCTGATCTCTTGACTGCTACTTCCGCGAGTGTTGATAGTTGATCCAAGAAGAATGAAGTCCTTGACAACTTCAATCCTTTCTCCATTGATAAGAATGTTGTTTATTGGTCCAGTGGTGAGGATTTTTGTTTTCTTGACATTGAGATGCAATCCATATCGAAGGCTGTGCTCTTTAATCTTCAATTTCTTAGAAGTACAATTAAGTGTTCTGGAATACTCATACTTCTCAATGTTGTCCATAGCTTGTCATGATCCACACAATCAAAAGCCTTTGCGTAGTCAATAAAGCACAGGTAAACATCCTTCTGATATTCTCTGCTTTCAGCCAAGATCCATCGGACATCAGCAATGATATCTCTCGTTCCACGGCCTCTTCTGAATCCAGCCTGAACCTCTGGAAGTTCTCTGTCAATGTATGACTGTAGCCGTTTCTGTATTACCTTGAGCAAAACTTTGCTTGCTTGAGATATCAAAGAGATTGTCCGATGATTTCCGCATTCCGTTGGGTCACCTCTCTTTGGAATGGGCACAAACATTGATCTCTTCCAATCAGTCGGCCAGACAGTTGTCTTCCAAATTTCCTGGCAGAGATGAGTGAGTGCCTCCTGTGCTGCCTCACTTTCCTGAAAGACCTCAATTCTTATTCCATCAATTCCTGGTGCTCTTCTTTTTGGATGTGTGCATTTATTGCTATAAACTGACCTCTGAGCACTGCTTTCGCTGTGTCCCAAAGGTTTTGGTACGTAGTGTTTTCATTCTCCTTTGATTCAAGGAAATTTTTTATTTCTTCTATGACTCAGTAGATTTTAAGCAAACTGTTTTTCACTTCCATGTATTTGATTTTTTCCCCCTTGATCTTCTATTTTTAATTTCTAATTTTATAGCTTTGTGATCTGGTAAGATGCTTTGTAATATTTTGAAATTTTAAAATTTTAAGGAGGTATGCTTTATGGCCTAGCACATGGTCAATTCGGGAGAAAGTTTTGTGTGCCCTGGAGAAGACTGTCTATCGTGCTATTGTTGGGTTGAGTGTTCTGTGTATGTCTGTGAGGTCAAGTTGGTTCATTGTGTTGTTTAGTTGGTCTGTGTCTTTGTTGAGTTTCTTTCTAGTTGTTTTGTTCTTCATCAGCAGTGTTGTATTAAAACCTCCTACTATTACTGTGAAGGAGCTCTGGTAGTGTAGTGGTTACGAATCGGGCTGCTATCCTCAAGGGCAGTAGTTTGAAACTACCAGCTGTTCTGCAGGAGAAAGATGAGGCTTTCTGCTCCCGTAAAGATGTGCTGCCTTGGAAAACCTATGCGGGGTCACTATGAGTCGGAACTGACTCCATGGGACTTAACAACAACAACTATTATTGTGAAGGTGCTCTGGTAGCGTAGTGGTTACGAGTTGGGCTGCTAACCTCAAAGACAGCAGTTCAAAACTACCAGTGGTTCCACAGGAGAAAGATGAGGCTTTCTGCTCCCATAAAGATTTACAGCCTCGGAAACCCTGTACAGGGTCTCTGTGAGACAGAATCGACTCCATGGCACACAACCACCATGACCACTGCTATTGTGGAGTTATGTATTTCTTTGTTTAGTCCATTAGAATTTGATTTAGGTATTTTGAGGCTCTTTCATTGGGAATGTAGATTTTTATTATGGGTTATATCTTTTTGTTCAATTGAGCTTCTAATCATGATAGAGTGCCCTACTTTGTTTCATATACTGGTTTTTGCCTTAAAATTTATCAGAGATTAATTTTGTCACTTATGCTCATTTATGATTGCCATTTGTTGATATATTTTTTCCTGTCCTTTGATTTTAATCTACTTTTGTCTTTGTAAAAGTGTCTCTTGTAGATAGCATATTGAAGGATCTTGTTTTCAAATTCATTTTGTTACGTTCTCTCTCTTCTGGTACATTTCATGCATTTACAGTCAGTGTAATTATCGATAGGTATAAATTAATTGCTGTCATTTTGTTGTGTGTTTATTTGTGATGCTGTTGATTTCTTTGTTCCATGGAGTTTTCTGTGATTAGTTCATTTTGTTTGTGGGTTTTCTTTGCATTTCCTTCATTGCTGTTGTTTTCATGCTTACTAAATCTTTTTGATTTTCCTATTTTTTATTTTGATGGGAAGGTGTATTAATTTTCTTTGAAGTTACCCTGTGATTCATTAATTTTTTCCCCAGTTTAAAACACTCTGTTTTTTCTTGAAATTTACTGGATTTTCTCATTTTACAGGAGTTATAAATTGCTATTTCTGGTTTCCTGTTTTGTCTTGTAGGTTTGTATCACTTTAAATACCTATATATCTGAATTGAGTTTTGGATGGTACTGTCATGTTTTTTAATCTCAAGTTGTTGTATGCTATTGTTGGTTCTCAGTCCAAAGAACACTCTTTAGTATTTTTTCTAAAGTTGGTCTGGATGTTACAAATTCCTTTACTTTCTATTTATCTGCAAATGTCCTTATTTCACCATTTTATTTGGGGGACAGTTTTGCTGGGTATATGATTCTTGGTTGGCATTTTTTGTTGTTGTTGTTGTTTCAGAGTTTTGTATATATCATTCCATTATCTTCTAGCTTCATGGTTTATGCTGAGAAATCAGAGCTTAATATTATTGGTTCTCCATTACAGGTAACTTTTCATTTTTCCTGAGAAGCTCTCAGGGGTCTTTCTTTGTCTTTGATTTTGGCAAGTTTGTTTATAATATGTCTCAATGATTTTCTTTAGGGGGCTATCCTTTTTTGAGTCCTTTTGGCTTCTTGAATGTGTATCTTATCTTTCATACTGTAGCAAAGTTTTCATCCAACAGCTCTTCAACAGTGTTCTCTGTGAATTTTATTGTGTCTTTCTGTTCTGCTGGAATCCCAATCACCCGTAAGTTATTCCTCTTTATGGTATTCCCCATTGATCTTAGGCTTTCTTCAGATTTTTTCCTTCTTTTCTCTGATGGCTCTTCTAGTTTACTAGTAATTAAGAGATTTATCTTCAAGCTCACCAATTCAGGCTTCCATTGTTTCAAATCTTGCCTTTTCAATGTATTGTCCATTTCTGAAATCTTACAGTCAATCTTCTGAATTTATTTTTCAGGTTTCATATATTTATATTTCAGAATTTTCATTTATTTTGTCTGTTTGTGCATGTAGTTTTCCTGATTTCATAAAAAAAAAATTTCTGTGTTCTTCATGCTTTCTTTGATGTTTCTCTCAATCCGTTGAAAGTACCAACATATTACACTTCTAAATTCTTAGGTATTTCTATGATCTTTTCTTCCTCAGAAACACCTACTGGCTCTGCCTCTTGGACATTTGTTTAAGCCACTCCCTCTTGCTTCTTCATGTGAACTGAAATTATTGTTTCTGAGACACTATGGTATTGCTGTGTATGTATTGAATTGACAATTGTATGTTGGTGTATTGTTAGTTCTCATTAACTGTCTCATAGTGGGTGTTATTAGAGGTTAGAAGTGTGTGTGCCCAGTTCTCTGTTCATGCAGCTCAGTTTAGGGTGGGTTTGGCTGGTATTGTCTGTGGATCATTTGGTATAGGAGCTGGTATTGACTCTTGCCCAGTGGGTGGAGATGGTACTCCTTTGTCTGGGCCGTATGGGCATGTATTCTGTCTCTTTTCTGGTGGGGTAAGGAGCTCTGGTAGCGTAGTGGTTACGAATCGGGCTGCAAACCTCAGGGTCAGCAGTTCAAAACTACCAGCTGTTCCGTGGGAGAAAGATGAGGCTTTCTACTCCCATAAAGATTTACAGCCTCGGAAACCCTGTACAGGGTCGCTATGAGTCGTAACCGACTCCACAGCACATAGCAACAACAACAAGAGTAAACATACACACATACACACAAGAAAATAAAACAGTCATGAAAAAAGAAAATAATGAAGGATAAAAAAAAAAAATCACTCAACACCCAAAAAACCAATATAGTTTCTAAGAAGAGAATAGAGAGAAAATACAATTGAGTTATGTTGTTGTTATTGTTGTTTAGTGCCAGCAAGTTGTTTTGACTAATAACAACCCTGTCTAGAGTTTCCGAGGAGCAGCAAGTGTGTTTCAACCAGTCACCTTGTATTTAGCAGTCCAGTGCTTATCCTACAGTGCCAGATAAAGGTGAAAAATAAAGAGAGTGGGGAAAAACACCCTTAAACAGAAATAGTGAAAAGGAAGGTGAAAAAAGAATGACGACAAAAAGGGGGAAAAGAGAAACAGAAGAAAGAAAAAATGAAAACTGAAACAGAAAAGATAAAAAGAAAGGGAAGGGAAAGAGAGGAAGATGGAAAAGAAAGAGTAACCAAAGAAAAACAGTGAAAGAAGAAAAATAAACAAAAACCTAGTGTAGGTGAGAAGAACCTTCTGGGAGGTTCCTGTTAATCAAGGAGGTCCAAGATGGTTGAGGGAGGCCTAAATGAAGTTTGTATAGGTCCAGGGCTTCTGGTGTGGCACAGCAGGATAAGCACTGGACTATTAACTGTCAGGTTGACAGTTCAAACACACCAGCTGCTCTTTGGAAACCCTATACAGGGTGTCTCTGAGTCAGAAGCAACCTGACAGCACTTAACAACAACATAAGCCAAGGTATTGTCTATCTGAATGAGAGAGTCACCAGGGGCCAGTTTAAGGCTCATCAGGCAGCTCTGTGGGCTCTGTACATCTGGAAAAGAACCCACTCAAATTCAGGCATCATGGTAGCACTTTGGATGCCCACCTATCTCTGGCTCAGCTACATCCTCTAGCTGTGAATTCCCAGACAGCAGGGACCTGCACTGGGGGTGGGTAAGAGTGAAGGCTGGCTATTCCTCCAATCACCATGGGAACTTGAAGAGCAAGAGTGAAGTACACCTGTCCTGTTGTCAGTCCCCAGTGTGAATCTGTGCTGCCAAACCGTGGTTTCTGAAGCTGCCAGCAAAAGTTCACAATGGATGCTCTACGTCCATCTGAGAGAGCATTCACGGGTCTGTCTCCCTCCTCTGCAGTTCCCGCTCAGCCTCTCCTCCCAGGAAGTGTTCCACGTACTTCTCCAACCTTACTTTGAAGTTTAGGTTTCCAGAATTATCATCTGTGTGTGTTTCATTTGGTCTCCGGCTCTTCCCCTATCTTTGCTGTAGATGGTCTGAGTAGTGAATCTGCGTAGTCTGCCATCTTGGTTCTGCTTCCTAATTGTCTCCTTGAGTTTTAGATTTTCTTCTCTTTTTTTCTATATGGTCTTCAATGACTGATTTTCAGAAGCAGATTGTCTGAACTTTCTTCCAAGATGCCTTTGAATGGACTCAACCCACCAAGCTTTCTGCTTATCAGACAAGCATGTTAACAGTCTGCACCACCCAAGGATTCTCACTGTGGCCCACAAAGGTTGATTTGCTTGTCACTGTTGTTGTTGTTGTTGTTGTTGTTGTTATGTGCTGTCAAGTTAATTATGCCTCATAGAGACCCTGTAAAGGGTTTCTGAGGAGTAGCTGGTGGGTTTGAACTGCCAACCTTGTGTTTAGCAGCCTAAAGCTTTTCCTACAGTGCCACACCACCTAACATTAATTATAAATTCTATTAGGGTTTCTAGTCATAGGAGGTTTCTCTGTGCTAAGCTCTTTGCATGAATTTACTCGTTTAATCCTAATTGCTCAATGAGGCTTATCTATCTTAATTATTTCCATTTTGCAGATGGCAAAACTGATGGTCTAGTGCCTTGGATAACTTGCCCACAAACACATGGACTGGCAACGGCCAAATCAGGGAAGAAACAGGATCTCAACTCAAATTCCACAGTTCTTTCTAGAAGCAGAGCCCAGGGCACAGGCCCTTAAACTATCTATTCCATGTGGTTGAAAGAAAGGAAGGAGAAAGTAGGGAAGAAGGAGGTCTGGCATGAACCCATCTCTCAGGTTGCACTTTGGTACCCTTTTCTGGAAACGAGTGCTTTCAGAAGACGAGTGCACTAGTATTCTAGTGAACGCCCTCTGAACTCCAAAGGCCAAAGAGATGCCGAGACGCGGAGAGCTGTGGCCCTCGTTACCTGTTCTCAGGGTCAGCCAAGGCCATACTCCTAGTGATGAAGCACATCTTGAGGGGGATGCTTTTCCGGTCTCTGTGGAAGGAGAAGGACTGTGGTGATAGTGGGTCTGAAGAGCTGGCCCCTAGCCGAGGGGATTCTGGAGGAGGAGTTTCCCACCCAATCTCAGACACTGGGGAGCCTTTCTTCACATAGGGCGTGGCTTCTCGCATGTACTTCACTGCAAGCAAAGAAACAACAATGGGAGCTTTTAAGTATGTCTGATCACTGGCAAATATGATTGCTTCTGTGAACAGCGCACTGAGCACATTAATAATGGACCTTTTAATTTAGAACAAGGTTTAGAATTTCTCTTTCTCCTAACATAGTTATCCTGCTATTTAACTATGTGCCAACGTCATTCTACGAAAATGCTATTGTGAGAGACGCTGTGCAGTTGAATATTGCTTTCAGCTTTTTTTCAACTGTGACAACATCTATCTTTTCTGATCATAGATTGCATTCTGGGAAAGAGACTGAAAAAAAAAATGGGCAGAGAGTAAAAACCATTACATAGGATGTCAGACACATAATTATTCAGTATAGATGTAGTAACAGTCACGATTTTCTATTGGGCAGCAAGAACAGGCTTTTCAGTTTAAAAATGCTAACAGCTTATATGCAAAGAAATACATATTAGAATTTTTTGGTAATAGACAAATTTTGAATGAGCATTGTTTGTAAGCGCAAAATTAGAAAAATCTTAATGTTCTCTCTCACACACAAGAGGTCAGGCTAAATAGTGGGACATCTATACAATCATTTAAAAAAAAACTATATA
>NW_006408519.1:26487390-26525741 GCF_000296735.1 Chrysochloris asiatica
CAGTATATATGAAAGGACCATCAAAAATTTGTGGAAAAATGGAATAAAAAAAAATGGAATTTTCCCATTTATTTTTAAATCCCCCTCATATACTAAAATCTCTTTGTGCATAAGGTCGCAAATACCTAAGTTTCTATGTGCACAATTTCTGGAGAAACACAAGGAACTGTTCACAATGTATAGCTCTGGGGAGTGGAAATCAAAGTGAAGAAGATGGAGAAGGAGACATTGCCATTCATTTATTTCCCTTCTATGTCATTTGCAAGGAAACTCTGGTGGCGTAGTGATTATGAATCAGGCTGCTAATCTTACAGTCAGCATTTTGAAACTAGCAGCTGTTCCATGGGAGAAAGATGAGGCTTTCTGCTCCCATAAAGATTTACACCATCAGAAACCCTATGCAGCGTCACTATGAGTTAGAACTGACTCCATGGCACATAACCACCACCATATCATTTGCATGTTTAGCCATATGCATATATTATTTTTATAAAATTTTAAAAACACATAATTTTAAAGGTGGATGCAATAGGTTACCTGCTTGCCTTTGAGATAGCTTCCTTATTTTGAAAATGTTATTTGCCTATTCTTAATCTTAGCATTTAGTGTTTAGACAGTTGGGTTGATAGAGTAACTAGATTCTAGTTAAATCTGCACTGTAAATTTCCATAGGCTTCTATCCCCCACACAGTCTGGTTCTCTGCTGCTTAGGGAGATGTTACTATATCTCTCACGGGTACCTGGTATAACAAACAGCAATTAGAAGAGTGCAAACCAGAGCGCATTTTCTACAGCTCTTTGGTGATTCAATTCCACCAACTAGCACTTCATCTGAGAGACAAGAGCTGGTTTATGGAGGCTGTTGTTGTTAAGTAGCGTGGAGCCGATTCCAACTCATAGTGACCCTGCACAGGATTTCCAAGTCTGCAAATCTTTATGGGGGCAGAAAGCCTCATCTTTCTCCTGCGAAACAGCTGGTAGCTTAGAACTGCCGATCTTGAGGTTAGCAGCCCGATTCGTAATCACTACCGGTGAGCAATGTGTACTTTCCACACTCAGAAGTTATAATATCCTGAGTAATTGTAGTAGATGCTATTGGGTCTGAGCCACATCCTGCTGCCAGCCATGATGCCATATTCCAGCAACTGTGTGTAGGATGAGAACAAATCATGGTGGATCTATGATCTGTAGGACCACTCTTGGCCCAAACTATATGGATGCCGCCTGATGCCCCAAGCCCAGGCTCGGCTCTACCTATAGGAAACTCAGTCTAAGATAGGGACAGAAGACAAGAGAATACACAAGGGGACAACGCAGAATAAGCTAAATTGTTTAACCGGAATAAAGTGCATTGGTAAGACCACAGAGAAAATGGACCTAAGAGCTTGAATGGAAGATATGATAGACAATTATCCAAAAAGCTGGCCAACTTACTCATATGCACATAACGTTGTTGTTGTTAGGTCCCACTGAGTCAGTTCCTATGCAAAGCAACCTTGAGTGTAGCAGAACAAACCACGGTGCTGGGCTATCCTCACAGTGGTTATGATGTTAGAACCCATGCTGCTGAAAATAATATGGATATATATTTTGGGATTCAATCACAGATATCAAAAACAGCCATATTAATGCAGGATAGAGGACATGTAATTTAGTGTCAATGAATATTTAAAGAAAAAAAAAGGTTTCCAGCTTTTAATGGCATGTAACTGCAATTACATCTTCCTCATTAATTGTAATTATATGAAGAAAAACATGGCATCAGGATTAGAGGAAGATTCACTAACAACCTGCGATATGCAGATGATACAACCTTGCTTGCTAAAAGTGAAGAGGACTTAAAAACTTACTGATGAAGATCAAAGAGCACAGCCTTAGTTATGGATTACATCTCAATGTCAAGAAAACAAAAATCCTCACCACTGGCCCAATAAACAGCATTCTTATCAACGGAGAAAAGATTGAAGTTGTCAAGGACTTCATTCTTCTTGGATCAACTATCAACACTCACGGAAGCAGCAGTCAAGAAATCAAATGACGTATTGCATTAGGCAAATCTGCTGCACAAGACCTTTTCAAAGTATTGAAGAGCAAAGATGTCAGATTGAGGACTAAGGTGCACCTGACCCAAGCCATGGTATTTTCAATAACCTCATATGCATGTGAAAGTTGGACAGTGAATAAGGAAGACCATAGAAGAATTGATGCTTTTGTGTTAGGGTGTTGGAGGAGAATACTAAAAGTGCCATGGGCTGCCAAAAGAACCAATAGATCTGTTTTGGAAGAGGTGCAGCCAGAGTGCTTCTTGAAGGCCAAGATGGCCAAACTTCATCTCTCATACTTCGGACATATTGTAGGCAGGGACCAGTCACTGGAGAAGGATATCATGTTTGGTAAGGTGGAGGGTCAGAGAAAAAGAGGAAGACCCCCAACGAGATAGATTGGCCAGGTGGCATCATTGATGGACTCAAGCGTGGCAACAGTAGTGAGGTTGGCTCAGGTTCTGGCAGTGTTTTGTTCTGCTGTGCATAAGGTCACTATGAGTCAGTACCGACTCGATGGCACCTAACAACAACAACAACAACAACTGCAATTAATGAGGAAACAGTCCCATGATTGTTGCAAACTGATTGGCACCAACTTCATTTATAGAAAAGAGGGTTCGTGGACTGACAGTGTGTTAAAGATATTAGGGGTTTTTCTCTTTGGGAATATAATTTAAAAGGAACACAGAAATATTTAAGACCAAAGATAGCCAATTTAGGAAGACCAAATTGTCTAGAGCTGGAATCAATGGGATAGATGTCTTAATGAAATTTTTCATCAATAAAAATAATTTTTGTTATTGCCATCGAGGTTCTGAGGCATAACAACCCTGTATAGGGTTTCTGAGGCTAATAAATCTTGGTGGAAACAGAAATTCTCAAATTTCTCCCACAAAGCAGCTGGTGGGTTCAAACCACCAATTTTGTGGTTAGCAGTTCAGCATTTACCCTACAGAGCCACAGCATTCTATAAGATATTTAAAAGATGTTTTGTTGTTGTTGTTGTGTGCTGTCTATTTGATTCTAACTCAGTAGTGACCCTGGATAGGGTTTCTGAAGAGCAGTTGGTGGGTTTGAACTGCTGACCTTGTGGTTCATAGTCCTGTGTGGATTCTACAGTGCCAGACCAGATGTTTTAATAGTAGCTGGTGTGGTGCTGTGGGTTAATGCCTTAGATTGCAAGGTCGGTTTGAACGGCACTTAACAACAACAACAAAATATTGCTTAGTTTGTATTCTGTTGACTTATATGTATGGACATATTTCAAATTCAAGCATTATCTGAGCTGAGCAGAGAAGTAAGGGCTGAGAGTGTTGTGGGAGTGAGAATTCAGGAATGGTTCATAATAAGTTCGGTGCAATTCAGAGACAGGAATTTTGTACCTAACACTATATCTGACTACAACACACTGTCAGTTAATGCGCTGGACTGCAAAGTTGGTTTGAAATGCAAGGTCAGCAGTTCAAGTTCACTAGTCATTCCTCGGAAACTCTATACAGGTCACTATGAGTTGGAACCGACTCAACAGCACTTAACAACAACAAATAATATTAACTTTTGTTTTTCTTTCACAAAAAGTGTAGATTGAAGGAGAAGAATTTCTAGGCAGCTATGATCTTTAAAGTTGTCAGGAATTCAGGTTTCTGTTCCCTTTGATGCTCTTCATCTGGAGTATAGCATTGACTGTCCCCAAATTGCTGATTGAGCTCCAGCTATCATGGCCACATCCTTATTAGGAACACACTCAGCATTTCTCAAATGAAAAGATTGAGGAAAAAATTCAAGTCTGAACTTGAAATACTAAAGGATTCTTTGGGTAAAATATTGAATGCTACAGAAAGCATTTAAAAGCAAGATGGAAGAAATACATAGAGTCACCTGTACCAAAAAGAAATGGTTGATGCTCAACCATTTCAAGAGGGAGCAAATGATCAACAACCAATGGGAAGAAATCAGAAGCGCACTAAAGGCATTAGCAAAAAGCTCCAGGAATTGATGAAGTAAAAATAAAAACTTTTCAACAAACTCATGCAGCACTGGAGGCACTTACTCATCTATGCCAAGACACTTGGAAGACAGCTATCTGGCCTACTGATTGGAAGAGGTCCATTTTTGTGCCCATTCAATTGAGAGGTGGCCCAAAGGGATGTGGAAATCATAGAACGATATCATTAATATCACATGCAAGTAAAATTTTACTGAAGAGAATTCAGAAATGTTTGCAACAGTACATTGACAGGGAATTGCCAGAGGTTCAAGCTAGATTTTGATGAGGACATGGAAAGAGCGACATCACTGCTGATGTCAGATGGATCTTAACTGAAAGCAGAGAATACCAGAAAGATGTTTACCTTTGCTTGACTGACTATGTAAAGGCTTTTGACTATGTGGATCCTGACAAGTTGTGGACAACAATGGAGAGAATGAGCATTCCAGAATACTTAATTATGCTCATGAGGAGCCTATACACAGACCAAGAGATAGTTTTATGAATAGAACAAGGGGTCACTGAATGGTTTAAAATCAGAAAAGGTATGTCCAGGGTTTTATTCTTTCACCATATTTATTTGTTATGTATGCTGAGCACATAATCTGAGAAACTGGATTATATGAAGAACGTGCCATCAGATTGGAGGAAGACTCATTAACAACCTGCGATATGCAGATGATACAACCTTACTTGCTGAAAGAAATAGGACTTAAACTACTTACTGATGAACATCAAAGACCAGAGCCTTCAGTATGGATTTTACCTCAATTGAAAGAAAATAAAAATCCTCCCTACTGGATCAAAGAAAATATCATGACAGATGGAGAAAAGGTTTAAGTTGTCAAAGACTTCATTTTGCTTGGATCAACCATCAACACTCATGGAAGCAGCAGTTAAGAAATCAAACAACAGATAGCATTAGGGAAATCTGCTGCACAAGACCTCTTTAAAGTGTTCAAGAGCAAAGATGTCAGTTTGAGGCCTAAGGTGTGCCTAGCCCAAGCCATGGTATTTTCGATAACCTCACATGCATGCGAAAGTTGAACAGTGAATAAATGTAGAAGAATGGCTGTGTTTGAATTACGGTGTAGGAGAAGAATATTAAGGGCAACATGGACTTCCAGAAGAACAAACAAATCTATGTTGGAGGAAGTACAACCAGAATGCTGCTTGAAAGTCAAGATGGCCAGACTCTGTCTCTCATACTTGGAACATATTATCAGGAGGAACCAGTCCCTGGAGATGGACATCATACTTGTTAAAATGGAGGGTCAGTGAAAAAGAAGCAGACCCCGAATGAGATGCATTGGCATAGTGGCAGAAGCAATGGGCTCAAGCGTAGCAGCATTTGTGATGATGACGTAGGACCAGCTGATGTTTTGTTCTCTTGTACACAAGCTCGCTATGGGTTAGAACCAACTGGGCAGCACTTAACAACATCAGGAACTAAAGAAGAAATGAAGAAGGGCACCCAACACTTCTTTTCAGGGCACTTTTTATAAGTTAATACACTATTTCTAACTGAAAATCATTGGGCATAAATTAGTCACATGTCCATTTCTTAATGCAAAAAAAATTGACTCTACTCTGAAGATGAGTCTGCATTAAAATGGCTATTAATGAGGAAGGAGGAGGACAGATATTAGGGGACAACTTTTAGATTTTTTCACAGGGAGACATCTCTAAGGATGTCAGGGCTTAACCCTATTAGATGTAATAGAACAAAAATAGAAGTAAACTGTTAACACACTCAGTGCAAAGGTAATAATAATATCTGTGCTTCACGTATTCTGCAAAGTATTTGAGCCTCGCTACAACCCTATGACACAGGCGTGATGATGAACCTCATTTAGGTAACAAAGGTTCTGCAGTAGAATGAAGTTAAGATAGATGCCCAACGGTATGGGGTTGGAAAATGGCACAAACGTGAGTCATATATAGGCTGTCTGGCTCCAGTGTCTGCACGTCTAACCATGAAGCAATACTGGTTCTCACACTTTAATTTTTTTTA
The DNA here is from genome assembly GCF_000296735.1 of Chrysochloris asiatica. NCBI lineage: Eukaryota > Metazoa > Chordata > Mammalia > Afrosoricida > Chrysochloridae > Chrysochloris > Chrysochloris asiatica. The sequence continues at coordinate 26,493,437 of NW_006408519.1, forward strand.
ATTAATTGGGGGTGAGTGTGTGTGTTTAAGCCAAGGTTTTAATCTACTAGGAGAAAATATCCAATTAAGAGGCTGCTGCCTATAACCTATGAGAGCTTGATTCTGTGAGCTTGAACTATTAAGCTAAGGCATTTCAATAAACGCCTTTTAAGACACTATGATATGTATTCATAATAGAGGGTTTAACCTGGCAGAACTGAGCAGCTACTCTTTGCATAATTACAGCCCCACGTACTTACAGATAGTAATTGTAGGCAAAGAGCTGTCGAAACTGATCAAGCAGCAGCCAGGCCTGGGTTCAGGGCAACTAATAACCTGAATTCATTAATAAACCATGCCCTTTCTGGGCATCATGAATTAAAAACTGGTTGTGCAATTAAAATTCCAATTTTCAGCTGCAAAGAAGGGGAGAGGAGAGACGTAACAAGTAGTCATCAAACCAATAATCCACCAAGACACTTACAATGTGTTTGTATTTTTTTGTTTGGAAGACATGCAGTTGTGAGGCTTTCAAAAGAAAAGTCAAGCTCAACGTTCCTGAGGCCCCAACTTGCCATAATTAAATCTTTGTTGGGGCGCCAGCCAGATGATATTTGAAAGGGAAAGAGTATGCTCGCATACACAACTAATGAGGACTTGCTTTAGGCAAATCTAATCAGCTCTCCTACCAGGTCAGCTTCTGAACCGTGCTCTCAAGTTTTCGTCATGAAAATAACACTAAAAACAACAAAGGGATTTCCAGACTAAAAGCAGGGAAAAACCCATACACACAAAAAAACAATTACATAGGTGATGTGAATAAGAAGTTTTGGTGGCACAGTGGTTAAGCGCTTGTCTGCGAACTGAACAGTTGACGGTTCTAACCCACTAGTAGGAGAAAGAGGCAGTCTTAGAAACACTATAGGGCAATTCTGTTCTCTTCTGTAGGTCACTGTGAATCAGAATCAACTATGTAGCAATGGGTTTTAATGGGTGAACACAAAATGAGCATTTTCTAATGTGATTAAAGGGAAGAGGGATCCACTGGATTCCATAAACCTGGGTATTCACACCTTTGGTGAAACCTCTTATCCATAGAGGATAAGAAAAATGCCCAAAGTTACAGGTAAGGAAGACAGGATTTGCTGACAACATGCAAAATAAGAGTTTCCTTAATGGCATTCTCCTAGGTTATCTTAGAGAGGAACGATACAGAAGGCGATCATCAATATTTCCAAAAAGACTGAGTAATAGTGAAAACAATAATAGAACGTTCGCAGGAAACTACAGCTAATGTCTCAGGAGGCTGAAGAGTGCCGGGAAAGAGAATTGGCCCTGGGAATCGGGGACCTGGATTACAGTTCCAGCTCTGTCACTAACTAGCTCTTCAGCCCTGGGCAAGTCACTTCACCTTCCCAGACCTCATTTTCCTCATCTGTCAAGTGAGGGAAATAAGGTCCCTACCTTTTAAACACTCGACGTTTCCTTCGGAAGCTGCCTCTTCTGACAGCACAAACACACATAAAGGTATTTCTTACCTCAGCTTGCTATTTGTGTAACCAGTAACAAATAGTCTGTTGTATGAGGTGCCAGATTCTAGACAGAGGTCTTCTGAATTTTTACTGAACCCTAAAAGCACCTGGTGTGGCGCTGTGGGGTAATGCATTAAACCATACGGTCAGTGGTTCAAATTCACCAGTTGTTCCTCGGTTCAAATTCACCCATTGTTCCTCAGAAACCCTATACAGGGTCACTACGAGTCAGAATTGCCTCGGTGACATTGAACAACAACAACACAGGCACCTGACAAATGCAAACATAAACCTATCCTGAGATTATGTACTCAGGTTATTAATTCTTTGGTTTGTCAGAGTTGTCTAGAAGGATTGTATTTCCACATACTTTCCAATATTATTTTACTTCCATTCTGTCAGGTGGCTCCTAGAAGGTAGATGTCTAAGAAGACTTTGAAGGATGGCCAAGAGGGTCTTGGGAGATCACAGGGCATTCTGGGAGAATGAGTGGAGTTTTAGTATGTGGAGCCAGGAGTAAAATAAACTAGATGTTTATTTTTTTGAACACTTGCTTTCAGGCAAAAGACTGTCCCTAAATAAATCTATTTTCAACAATCTAACCATTCCATGGGATCGTCCTTTGATTCAACAAATTAAGCTAGTTGCCCTCCAGAGTAAGCCAGTGTACCCAGGAAAAGCATCTCATCCCATGGGACCATCCCACAACTCTGTGGGATCACCCACAGAAACCAAACTCAACCTACTGTCATCAGTCAATTCTGACTCACAGTGATCCTATGTAGAGTTTCCGAGGCTGCAAAGCTTTACTGGAGCAGGAAAACTCAACTTTTTCCAGTGGAGCAGCTGGTGGGTTCGAACTGCTGAGCTTGAGTTTAGCAGCCCGACATGTAACTCACTCCATCAACAAAGTTCCTTACACAAGAGCTCACAGTTTTTCACTCAACAGAGTCTGAGACATGTGTATGGTTACCATGCTAGGCTGCTAACTGAAAGGTCAAAAATCTGAGTCCACTGCTTCTGGAAAGTCAGCTATTGAAAACCCTATGGAGCCCAGCTCTAGTCTGACACACATGAGTCATGAAGCGTGGGCATCAGCTCAATGGTAACTGGCTTGGCTATGGATCTAGTCCTGGTGTAGGCCCTGGAGTTATCACAGTGAGTAAGACCACTTAGGGATCTGCTCTTTTAGGTGCTCACATTTCATTGTATACATGCATTTTAGGGATGAGTGATCCATTCAACAAACAGTCAAATGGAGGATATTCCTCTGGGAGAGACACACAGGAGAGGGCTTATATCCTTCCTAGTTCACGAGACATTCTCTATCTGACCCCTGTTTGCCTCCTGTCCTCATCACTCTGCAATTCTTGGTTCCCAGGGTTCACCCAACAGCCACAGATTCCTTTCCTGACTCTGATTTTTACACATGTGGTTTCCTCTGTACAGAAACCTTCCTGGAAAACTCCTATCTACATTCCTTAAGTCTCAGTTCAGGTAAGATTTCCCTCTGGAAGTTGTTCCTAACTCCTCAGTTATGCTCCAATCATGTTTTGTGGAAATCACCATTGATAACAGCAGCATCAGGACCACAGATATGATGAAGGTTTAGCCTATGCCAGGCTCTGTGCTGATCATCTTACAAACAAGTCTACAGGCTGATCCTGCAACAAGCAGCCAGTAGGCTTCTCACTGTCACATATGATCATAATTTCTCTTCCTTAGGACAATACAGTAACTATTTTTAACAGCTATATCCTAATCTCTGAAGACAGGAAGTGAGTGGGTAACAGGAAGAAAGGATGTTTGAATTTTCAGCTTCTCATATTGTTTTCATTCCTTTCCTAGACAGATGATCATATGTGAATGGGCCTTGACGTCAAAAGGCAGGAAACCCCCAAGTTTTTGTCTGAAACTGCCGTGGCCTCACTTCTCTGTGAGCAGTCAATATGGGAAGGTGTGACCTTTGTTTTTAAAGGAGATCAATAGGAGATACTGGAAAACATATCAGTGAGTGGATAAAAATGTTTATAATAAGTAAAACCATAGAAAAACTTAATACTAAAAAAGGTGGATGCATGAAAAGATGTTCTGCGAGTTTAAGCATCTTACCTTAATTAAGCAAAAGATCTGGAAATTGAGCCTGTATTTTCTAAATCTAATTTGAATGCCTGTTTCACCATAATCACAGCTGTTACAATATCACTGGTTTGGATGACAAGGAGATATACCAGATTTTTGTGGCAGATGATCAATAATTTGTTATTGATCCCAAGCAAATGTGTAGCTTTGGGGGAAATATTAAATTGGTAAACATACTCTGAAAGTACATCAGAATTCAAATCATCAAAATCTTCTTTATCAATCATAAGTGAGAAACCAAAATATAGTATAAAAAAGGCTAATAAAAATAAACTATGAAAAACCCCAGTCCCCAGGGATGTTTGATGGAACGAAAGAGAGCTAACAGAAGCATACGCAGTAACTTCAGACACAGTAAAGCCTGGAAAAGCTGAAATCGATGTAAGGTGGGAACCTGTCAGAGAAGAACAACTCAAATAGCCCCCTAACTAGAGAGCCACAGAGAAGTGGTATCTGCACCCTGTCAAAGGGAGACAGCTTCTGAGACCCTAAAAACAGATGGTCATGATGCATTTCTGTTCCCACAGGTTCTACTGCATAACTGAAATTCAAAAGAAAATCATAGTTTTGACAGTTTTATGATAATAAGTCCGATGACATAGAGGAAATGCAAAAATTCTTACAAACACGGGTGTGGTGCTGTAGATTAATGCACTGGACTGCAAAGTCGCTTTGATAAGATGGTGGTTCAAGTTCACCAGCCGCTCCTCGAAAACCCTATACAGGGTTGCTGTGGGTTGGAATTGACTCGATGGCATTTCACAACAACAACAATAAACACTAAGTAGGGAGTCCTAGTGTGGCACTGTAGGATAAACATTGGACTGCTAACTGCAAGGTGGGCAGTTCAAACCACCAATTGCTCCTCAGAAACCCAAAATAGGGTAGCAATTTGACAGCTCTTAAGAACAACAACCACCTAAGTAGAAAAAGGAATTCTGGTGGATTCTATAATTCGTAAAAGGCTGGGGAAGAAATAAAAGGATTGAAGCACTTGTGAAAGTTTTCCTACAAAGAAAATACCACAGCCAGCATTCACAAGCAAATTCTACCAAACAGCCAAAGACTAGATCATTCAAAACTCAATCAACCTATTTCAGAGAACAGAAAAAGAATGAACCTCCCAATTTAGTCTATAAAAGCTAAAATAACTTTAAAAACACAAAACCAGGTAGGGAAATTTTCAGAGGAAAATTGCTGTTGTTGGTGAGTGTCATTGAGTCATTTCTGACTCATAGTGACCCTGCATAGGATTTCTGAGGTGCGACTGGTGAGTTTGAACTGCCAACCTATGGTTCAAACCTACCTTGTGGTCAATGCTTATCTGACAGTGCTACATCAGGACTCTAGAGAAGAATTACTTACCTGTTTATTTCAGTCATAATTTAAAGGGCTAAAATGCTAAACAAAATTATCAAGCCAAGTCCAGTAATGTACGTAGATGATATTATATAGTGAACATGTTTTCTTATTTGAATATTATCAAGCCAAGTCCAGTAATGTACGTAGATGATATTACATAGTGAACATGTTTTCTTATTTGAATAATATAAAGTTGGTTAAAAACTAGACAACCTTGGAGTATCATTAAGTATATATAACATATAAAATAAAGAAAATTAATGATTGCTTCAGTGAAGGGGGAAATTAATTTAATAAACTCTATCAATCAAGCAAGGAGCTCTGGTAGCGTAGTGGTTACGAATCGGGCTGTGAACCTTAAGATCAGCAGTTCAAAACTACCAGCTGCTCCACGGGAGAAAGATGAGGCTTTCTACTCCCATAAAGATTTACACCCTCGGAAACCCTGTACAGGGTCGCTATGGGTCAAAAAACTGACTCAACGGCACTTAACAACAACAACAACTATCAATCAAGCATTTAAAGGAGCTCCAATGCTATCATTTAAATGCATAGATAGTAGGATTGTTGTTGTTAACTGCCGTCGAGTCAGTTCCAACTAACAGGGACCCTGTATTGGGTTTCTAAAGAGCAGTTGGTGAGTTTGAACCACCAACCTTGTGATTCAAAGCAACCTTGAGGTCCAGTGCTTTATCCCATAGTGCCACACCAGGACTCATCAGTAGTTGGAATGTTGTTGTTGTTGTTAAGTGCCATGGAGTCAGTTCTGACCCATAGAGACTCTGTATAGGGTTTCTGAGGAGAGATTGATAAGCTTAAACAACCGACCTTGTGGTTCAAACCGACTATGCAGTCCAGCGCATTAACCCACAGTGCCACATAGTAGCAAATCAGTTACATTCAACTGTTTTTAAGCTTCCTTAACTTTAAAACTAGGGTTTCTAACTACCATGATTAATGAGGTAGGCAGTGATGTCATTAGAAAGGACAGAGAATATGGGAAGAAGGACAGGTTTAGAGGTGAGAATGAATTCTTTCAGTTTTGGGATGTAAGGTTTGCACTTGAACAGAAAATCCATGAAAAGACACAGGTAAGCAGGTAGTAGAATTATGAGTGTGAAGCTTGGAGCTGTGCTCCAGGTCTGACCTCAGTCTCAGTAGAAGGCTAGCACTACTGAGTAAGGGTTAATGCTAGCTGACGAAATGTCTAGGGTTTTACCTTGGTTATCTCTTTGAATTCTCACAACCACCTTGTATGATGGGTACTCACAGTTTATAGATTGAACACTGGCGTGTGGAGATGTCAATGAACTTACCTAAGACTCTAAAGTCTCAAAGTCATAGGGGTCCTCTCAAACTTTGATTTGAATCCAAGGCCCTTTCTTTTCTTCTCAGTGCTGTGTAAACCTGAATTTTTGAATCAGATTTCACTTAGACTCTTCCGTCCCCTGTGAACTGTGAAACTTTGGGTAAATTGCTAAAGGTCTCTTAGCCTCCGATTTCTTCTCTAGTTGTTCACTGTTAGCTGCCTTTGAGTTGGCCCTGATTTATGGCAGGCCCGTGTTTTATGGTGTAGAACTTCTCCATAGGATATTTCTTGGCTGTAATCTTTACGGAAACAGATCATAAGACCTTTCCTTCCATAGAGCTGTCAGACTTTCGATTAGCCACTGATGACAAGTTGTTATGTGTATCAAATTAGATAGCATATGCAGAGGACCTGGTATTAAAAAAAAGTCTACCAAAAATGGTAGTTTCTTTTGGCTTTTGGCCCAATGCAAACCCCCCGGAGACAGACTTCCAGAACAAGGACAGAGAAGTTAGCAGGTATGGAACATGAAGAGACATTTTAGGGGTTCCATTCTTAGTGACAGGGCACTGTAGGATAAGCACTGGAATGCTAACCACAAGGTCGGCGGTTCAAACCCATCAGTTACTCCTCGGGAATTCTATATAAGTTTGCTATGAGTTGGAACCGACTCGATGGCACTAACAACCACAATTATTAATGACAGGAGCTCTAGTGATGCTATGGGATAAGCACTGGACTACTAAATACAAGGTCAGTGGTTCAAACCCACCAGTTGCTCTGTGGAAGAAAGATGAAGCTGGCTGTTCCTGGAAAGATTTACAGTCTCAGGAGCCCTATACAAAGTAGCGAGGAGTTGGAATCAACCACAGTCTTAGTGATAGGAGTCCTGGTAGCACAATGGTCAGGCATTCATTTTCTAACAAAAAGGTTGGTTGTTCAAACCCACTAGCTGCACTGTGGGATAAAGATGGGATAATCTAGATCCACAAAGATTACAGCCTTGGGAACCTTACAGTGCAGTTGTTATACACTGCTCTCTAGGGTCTCTATGAGTTGGAATCAACTTGATAGCCATGATTTTGCTTTATTATTTGTTTAATCAGTGATATTTTCTTATAGGCCAAGCTCTCCACATCCCCCCATCACCCACCTTCTCAGCATACAGCCTGGAGCCAAACAAAAGGGTAAAGGTGAAAATCAAAGCTGAAAAGGGAAATAATGTTTAGCTGAACTGATGACCTAAACCCTTCCCCCTAAACTTGGGGCACAGAGGAAGGAGGAGGAGGTTGTGGGTGTTGTGAAGAGGAAGCTTAAACTAAATGACAGGAAGTTTATTGGGCCACCCAAGAACCAGTATAGTTTAGATTAAAAAATTACAGACTTCCGGAGTCAGACCACCTTGGCTTAGGTTCCTGATTTCTCTTTAAATGGTAACATGGAACATTTCCTGACTTCCCCTATGCCTCAGTATTTGCAACTGTAAAATGGGTGCTAAAAACGCAAAAACTCTCACATTTTTATAGGTATTAAATTAGATAATACTTAACACACTAATATTTTATATCATATGCAGAAATTTCTAGAAGGCACCTTTGCCTAGGTACCAAGATGAATCTCAAAAGAATTACCTGGAAATATTTCAGGGTATATCTGCTTGTATACAGGGTTGCTATGTGTTGGAACTGACTTGATGGCACCAAATGACAACAACAACAATAGCAATCTCGTACTTACGGAAACACTAAAAGCAAAAATCTTTTTTGCTCAGTAAGAGACAAATCATTGGGCCCCAAATATTCACAAGGAGAGACCTAAACCAGAGTTTTAATGAGCCTAGAAAACATCTCAAATCCACTCTGTGATTCATGATGTTCTTATGAACAAGTGTTAATATAGGAATATGCTTCACAGGTTCTAGTATGACACGTTGAAATAGGACTTGAACTGTCTCCATGCAAATTACACTTAAATAGTGCATCTTTTTTTATTTTATTTTTTTTATTTAAAGCAGAACTTAAAGTCTTTATACACTAATGTTTGTTTCTGTAAGGCAAAGTCTACCTAATCAATACCTCTCTTGAAGGCTGGTCTCCCACCTCCCACAGACCAAAGCTAAAAGGTTTCTAAATGGAAAATCCTGGCTGGGAATTACAGGCTGAACACACTCATCATTCACCTGAGCCCACAGACTTCCCTACAGGCAGTATTCACAAGACTACACACACTGCAGGTATAGTCTTGAATCTTGAACCAGAGTTAACAGTATTTCTGGATGGAAAAATGCAAGTATACATGTATTTTTACCAGACTCCAAACTTAACTATTTTGCTTAGCAGATCATGCTTATCTAAATATACTGCCTCTTAGACGACTGGCAAAGTGGCAGCATCAATGGGCGCAAGCGTGGCTACAATTGTGAAGTTGGCCCAGCACCAAGCAGTGTTTCGTTCTGTTGAGCATAAGGTCGCTATGAGTCAGTACTAACTTGATGGCACGTAACAACAACAAGACAAGCCTATACAAGTCACACAGGTATTTGTGACCCAAGCAGACTCAAGCTGACTCTGAGTTGATTTTCACTGACACAGAGTCAAATATTTATAGTCCAATATCTTATAGAAAACATGTCATCTGTAACAACAGAGGCAGAAGCTGAAAAACGAACTTGAATCAACACAAAAGTCTATCCTCTTTGTCATATATAAAAAAGAACTCTTTCCTTCTTTTTGTAAAATCTTGTTGGTGTTGTTGATAAATGCCATCAAGTGAGTTCTGACTCATAATGACCCTGTATAGGGTTTCTAAGGAGCAGATGGTGGGTTTAAACTGCCAACCTTGTGGTTCACAGTCCAGTGCTGATCCTACAGTGCCACACCAGGAGCCTTTTTGTCAATCTTAGGCCATTTCTAAATTCCTGTTAAATGGAATTTTCTCCTTTAAGAAAGCCTACCACATTAAAGTACTTAGTAAACTAATTACTTCCAAGAAATAGTTCCTTCCAGTTTTGCAATCATTTACAAACATTACAACATGTTTCAGTGAATCATATCCAGAGTTCATGGAATTGTACATTTTTATAAGTGAATTACAGTTAGAATAAATTTTCTCCCAGAATTTAGAAATATATAACATTATTCACTCAACAAATGAGGCAAATACAATTCTAAATTGTTCAACAAGGCCTGCTGCCCAAACAAGAAGGTCAAGGAGAGAGGTATTGGAGTTATTAAATCTTTGCTTTATGTGAATTTTACTAATATGTTGATGTTGTTGTTGTTGCTAAGTGCTGTTGAGTCGGTTCCGATCCATAGAGACCCTGTACAGGGTTTCCGAGGGTGTAAATCTTTACAGGAGTAGAAAGCCTCATCTTTCTCCTGCGGAGCGGCTGGTAGTTTCGAACCCCTGACCTTAAGGTTTGCAGCCCGATTCGTAACCACTACGCTACCAGAGCTCCTGTCGATGTTATGTGCGTGGGGAAAAAAAAAAAATTATAATCCTGTTTATTATATTCAGGTAACTTTTTTTATTTCCTGAAGTAAAGACTTTATGATCTCTCTTTTTTTCTTTGGTTACTTCCTGAAGCGAGTAAAGACTTTATGGTCACTTTCTTTTTCTTTAAACTACTTCCTGGAGTAAGGAATTTATGATAACTTTCTTTTTCCTTAAACTATTTCCTGGAGCAAAGACTATGATTGCTGTCTTCTTTTCCTAAAGTAGAAATGTGCGCCTTAAAAATTTGAACTAGCCAACTGAATAAGGGAATAGATTGTGCAGTCAAAACCCTAGCCAATAGGGTGAGATACAGCCTTGAGACTTGCGTCAGGTATTAAAAGCCCGAGTGGACTGCCCACTGGGTGTGCTTGCTGGCCTGTTTGTGTATGTACAGCTATGCGCATGCACACTCTTGCAGGAGTATATTTTACTTTGCCAAGGTAATTTAGTCTCACCGAGCGTCTTTTATGCGACATCGGGATTCATTTCTAACATGTGGCCACATGTAAAATTACAATAAAGACAAAGATTGTATGTTTTAAGACACTGTAATGACACAGTAAATATGTCAGTATTACAAGGACATTTCTTCTTCTTTTAACCCAAACTATGAATAATGACAGACATTTAAGGATAACTCATACATACCTATGAACTGTCCAAGAATCAGCACATTTTTGCCTGTGACAATTCTATTATTAAGCCTATTTTACGTGTGAAGAAGGCTCACTTGCACAACATCACATGCATAGTAAATTATGGAATGGGAATTGGAACATAAGACTTTATGATGTAATACTTCAAAATATAGATCCCTGTTGTTGCTTAGTGCCCTCCAGTTTGTTTTGATACATAGTGACCCCATATAGGGTTTCCAAGGAGTGGGTGGTGGTTGAGTTTGAACCACTGACCTTGCAGTTAGAAGGTCTGTGCTTATCCTACAGTATCACAGCAGGACTCCCAAAATATAGATAGTTCTTGTTGTTGTGACGTGCCATGGAGTCGGTTCTTACCCATAGCGACCTTGTATAGGGTTTCCAAGGAGCAGCTGGTGAGCTTGAACCGTCAACCTTGCAGTTCAAATGCCTTTGCAGTCTGGTATATTAACCCACAGCACCACAGAGAATTACAAGTTTAAATGAGAAGAAAAGCTTTTAGAACCAGAAGTAATTGAATCTGGTATTTCCCAAAGTGTATTCCATAAGTAGTCAAATGCATTTGGCAAATCCCTTATTTTGTATTCTCTCTTGGAGAGTCACAATGTACATTAGCACATAAAGGCTCTCAGAAGTTTGGTCTGGAAACCAACTGTTAATCTGATTTCAGAGTTGATTTGCTAATTCCAGAAATTTCTATAAGATGTACTTTTTTGTATTGGTGTCTGGTTTCATTCACTCAGAGTAATAACTTGGAGTTTCACTTATATTCTAGCATGGAATACTAGTTTATTATTACAAACAACAATCTGATGTAAGCATTAAAATAAATAAAAATATTTATAAGAATAAACAATAAAACACTATTATTATTCAGCAATGAAAACCCAAACCAGGAAAGTGATAAAGCCAAGAGAAGGATAATCTAAAACTATGATGTTGTTGCTGTTAAGTGGTGCGGAGTCAGTTTCCACTCAGAGAGAGACCCTGTGTAGGGTTTCTGAGGTGTAGCTGGTGGGCTTGAACAGCCAACTTTGTGGTTAGCAGACCAGCGCTTATCCTACAGCACCGTGATACCATGACTCCAAATTTATCATGTTGTTTTAAAGTGTCGTGGAATTGGTTCCAACTCATAGCAACCTTGGTTAGAGTTTCCAAGGCTTCAAATCTTCGAGGGGGGCAGAAAACCTCATCTTTCTCCCTTGGCGCAGTTGGTAGGCTCGAACCACCAACCTTGTGGTTCACCGTACAGTGCTTATCATATGGAGCCAGTGCACTCCCAAATTTATCATAAGCTAGTGTATATTTGGAGAAAGGGGCTTATTATTAGTTTCCCTCATATCACATATATCACTTTCTTTATTGGTTTAAGGCCAACCCCTGCCAGAAATAGATCTATTTGGAATTTTTTGTTAAACTGGGTTGAATTTAGCTTGGCAGTGGTGCTTGTGTGCCGCTGAGTTGGTTCTGACTCAGTGACCCTGTATTAGGGTTTCTGAGGTTGTAAATCCACGGGAGCAGAAAGCTTCATCTTCCTCCTATGGAGCAACTGGTGGACTCAAGCTGCTGACCTCGTAGCTAGCAGTCTAGTGCATAACCCACCACACCACCAGGGCGCCTCTGAATTTAGCTTACCAGAGCAGAAATTTATTTTTTCTTTACAGAGATGTCAACGAGAATCTGTCTTAGTTTTCTAGTCCTACTGTAACAGAGATGTCACAAAAGAGTGGCTTTACCAAGCAGGGATGCATTCCTTCTCTTACCAGTGAGAATGCTAGAAATCAGAATTGGAGTGTTCACTCCAGAGGAAGGATGTCTTTCTGTCAGCCCTGGAGGAAAGTCCCTGTCTCCTCTGAGCTACTGCTTCTGGGTAATCTTCATGTGGCTTGTCCTCTTCTTCTCCTATTTCTGCCTACTCAGAAGCAAATCTCCTCAAAATGACTCTGTTTTGTAGCTGAAAATGGAGTCCTGATGGTTTAGTGGTTACGTGTTCAGTTGCAAGTGCTTAGATAATAACTTAAAAGTCAGTAGTTCAAACCCACCAGCTGCTCCACAGGAGAAACACATGTTTGTCTGCTTCTGTAGGGATTACAGCCTTGGTAACCCTCTGGGACAATTCTACTTTATCCTATAGGGTCCCTATGGTAGGAGCTGATTTGATGGCAATGAACTCAAGATACTCTCATTAACATGCCAAAGAAAAACCATTCCCAAATGAGTGCGCAATCACACATATGTGTTACTGTTGAGTCATTTCCAACTCAGAGTGATCCTGTGTAGAGCTTCCAAGGAGCGGTCGGTGGGTTTGAACCACCGACCTAACTCTGCATGGCAACCTATGTAACACAGAGTGGGACTGGACTCCACAGAGTTTTCAAGACTGACCTTTTGGTCCAGTGCTTATCCTCCATCGCCATGCCAGGATTCCAATCACACACTCCAATTACAACACATATTTTGGGGGAACACAAATCAGTTCATAATAGTATCCAACTTCTCAGTATACTTTTGAAGCATTGCTTTGACTCACCATAGAGACGGAACCCCACCGTGTCAGAAGATTACATTTGTGAGACCAGCATGTAGAAAGCCGTCCAGAACATTTGCCTTCCACAGGAGCCAAAGCTCTTGCTGTCAGTTCTGACCAGCTGTGTAATTCAATTTTTCCAAAGGAATTGGAGCCTGGCCCTCACAAGGAGCACACGAACACTGCATTTCAGAGGAGGCAGTTTGGCTACAGCCCATAAATCTACACTCCAGAAGGAACAGAATCACTGAGTTGTATCAGTAAGCCCTTTCTTTCTGGCAAAGGCATCGTTCATTACAAGTAGGGGATGCAAGTCTAGGTAGTGGGCGGGTACCATGCCCAAAGATTATGTCCAAGAATAAGCCTTAGTAGGAGACGTGTAAGTATATATGCTGAACTCTCAAGCAAAAAGTCTTGGAGCCTCTGTTAACTGTAAGAATTTATCAGCTTTGGAAAGGATGCCTTGTCTAAGTGGCAACTTGGGCAAGAATGATAGCCACAGGGAAACGTCAAGAAATACAACATGCATTAAAATATCACAGTGGAAGGGCTCAAAGTCATATTTAGAGCAAGGAACAGAAGAAAATCTCCTCGAAGTCACTGCAAGCCTGTGAGTTAGAGTTTCCATCCTGCTTTGTGCAGAAGCAGCACCTGTTCTTACATTCAACACGAGCCACCTCTGATATTTACTGCATTTGCTGAATGCTGAAAAGACCTGAAATGTTAAACCTCTTGATCTGTCAGAAGTCTTGGATTTCTGTGAAAAGATGAACCACATAATAGCACAAATTGGAGAAATTTAACGTGCCCCAAAGACATAAATCCCCATCACAGTGGAATTCTCTTTCAACACACAACCATGACAGTTGGAGAAAAAAATATGTTCAACCTTTATCTTGCAACTTTCTGTTCATTTTCTTCACATGCCTTCACCTCAAGGTCATTCAAAGTCACTTAATCTTAATTTTTAACCCATTTACTCCCCCCAAACAAAATTAGCCTAAATGCATGTGCTTGTCCAGTTGTGTTAAGCACACAATATGTCTGGGAAGTTAAGCACATAGTGGAAATTGAAAGATTGGTGATTCAAACCTATGCAGAAGTACCGCAGAAGAAAGGCCTGGTGATCTGGTTCTGAAAGGTCAGTCCTGAAAACCCGACAAAGTACAACCCCACTCTCTAATACACAGGATTACCATGAGCTGAACAGGACTGGACTGCTTGCTACCAGTCTTTTTTTATTTTTTTAATATATATTTTTTGGTATCCTGTGGTAGATGAAGAGAATTTGGTTCCTTACCTTACCTTACCTTAGGAAAAACTGCTTATATATAAGTGGGTTTCATATTTTATTTTCATCTAGCATTTCAGTTTCTTGGTTCTTACAAAACAGCCTTGAAAACAGTAAATAATTGCATTAAATGAGTTGTGTATCTGTGGGGAGAAAAGTGGCTAAAAAGAGCACAAGACAGACTTGGGTTTCATGATTTAACAGTGGCCCTTTGAAAAGAGTGATAAATAAAAGATGATGCCTAGAAAGATAATAAATGAAGAGGATTCACAAGACTTAATGACATTTCTGCACAAGATTGCTATGACGCCAAGACTGACATGGGATGACTTGGCTCAGACCAGAGCTTCCATTGCCAGAGGCTGAAGGGACAAGTAGGAGACGTGGCATTGTTTAGTAAGCAGCCCCTTGATTCATGACACTGACCCACATGTACAGCAGTGTGGGCAGTTTGTGAGAAAGTAATCAAGGTTTGGCCTAATCAAAATGGTAGATCTCTAACTTAGCAAGCAATGGAGCTTCTGGGGGATGCAATGACGAGAAGGAGATGATAGTTATCTATGAAGTTCCCATTTACCATGGACATCCCTTCTGATTTAATCCAGGTGACAATTCCTTAGTCCCCACAGAACCTCGGGCATGCACTTCTCAGCCCGTCATAAAGGACGGATTACTAGACTCTGGGCCCCTTTTTTTAGAGGAAGAAATTGGAGTATTTCATCCTCATTGAGCCCATAGTTGGTGCCCAATAAATATTTGATAAATTGATGGATAAATGAATGAATATATTTTCGTATCTCAAGCATCTTCTGTCTTAGACTGACTGCCGAAGGATGAAGAATTGACTCTGAAGAATTTGACGATAATCATTATTACATTGATTATTATTGACAATTTTCACTCAAATTGTATCTCAATGTGTTTTCACATATGTGTTGTTGCTGCTGTGTACCATTGAGTTGGTTCTGACTCATAGCAACCCTGTATAGGGTGCCTGAGGCCATAAGTCTCATCTTTCTCCTATGCAGCAACTGGTGGACTTGAACCACCAATCTTGAGGGTCTCAGTTCAGTGTGTATCCTATAGATCCACCCCACTTGCAGTTTTTACACATTGTTATTGTTGTGAAGTGCCATCAAGTCACTTCTAACTCATAGCGACCCTGGGGAGGGTTTCTGAGGAAGAGCTGGTGCCTATCGTATAGCATCACACCAGGACTTAAACTCTATTTAAACTAGTCACATAGTAAAATATTATTTTCTTTACACACTCATATACTTGAAAAAAATGGATTTCTTAGTCAACATTTTCAGCTAGATAGCCTGTCTTCTGAATGCTAGTTTTCTATCTATTGCAGCAGCTGACTTTACAAAGACACATCCTCCCTGAGGAGGCTGAAGGTTAAGATATAAGTGTCTGTTTTCAGACAGTTGATGTCCAGGATTTCAGCAGGTAAGAAGACCTTTTAGTAATCAGAAACTGCTGCAGTTACAAGCTACTGGCTTCCTCTGGTTAGAGGTTTTGAGTGGAGGCTGGAGGTATGTTGGGCAGTACCTTGTTCAGGAACTGGCCATCAGTTCCCACGTCCTTGTCTGCTCTTCAACCTGAGGGTCTATAATTTAAGAGTTCAGAATTGGAAAGAGGAGTTTTTACTATTGCTAGCAAGTAGCTGTGGGACTTCTACATAATTCACGTGAGGACAAAGGCCAGGAGGAGCACAGCGTGTACCTCTCTGACTGCCAATTCCTGCTCTCACCTCCTCACATCAGTCTCCGTGGGTATTCATATTCCAGCCATGGGACAAAAATCCATAGGTTTCCTGACGTGATCCTTGTGCAGAGTGCAAAATCCTTTGCCCTGCCACCTGACTCACAGCTCTTCAGGCATTTGGAGGTTCAGTCCTCTCATGCAAACTAATCACAGGCTGCCCAAGAAAGTATTAGGCAGACTGATTGGAATGCTCTGATTCTGATCCTCAGGCCACTAAGGAATTTGCTGATAATGGAAATGCAGTTTAATGTTCCTTTCTGTTCTGCCTAGATGGAGTGAAATATCACAGTGTGTTATCATCATAGAACTGGGGATGTAGCCCACTGAGCCCTACCTAGATGGGCCTGCTCTGCATTAAGATCACTCCGCCACTGTACAAGTCAAGAACGACAATGGAGAGGCAGCGCAAGCCAATGGAATGCTTGGGTTCTGAGACTGTGATTAAAACTTTTGCTCTTCAGCTGTTTTTCTCTTTCAACTTTGCCACAACACTCTCTCTCCAACCTCGGCTTTGCTGGTGGAGATTCTCAGCTAGTAAATGCTAAGCTTTCAGAGCACCAAAGTTTGCTTTCTTCAGATGTGATGTTTTCATTTGCTCCAGAGGCCAGAAGGTGTCTAGAGTTGACTTGTGCTGTCAGACTGGTCCCTCGCCGGGTGTGGAGGGTAAGTGGCCATGTAGGATGCTCAGCTGGGAGGGGAACCAGGGTCAAGATGGATGTTCTAGTGTCTTGCTCCAGATGCAGAAACAGCAAAAGCAGAAGCTGCTTATTCTATCCTCACATTTAAAAGGAGACTCATTAGGGCAATTGTGTTGCTGTCATTTTTCATCGCCACTGAGTCGATTCCAACTCACGGTGACCCTGTCTGTGGAGTAGAATTGTGTATCACTGTTTCCTCTGGGTGGGATTGTACTACCAACATTTGACAAATAGTCAAGTGCTAACTATCTTTGTCACACAGGGAGCCCTGAGACAGTTTTTAAGAAAACAAAAGTGAATTGTAAGTCAGAGTCCAAGTCTCAAAGAAGACAGCAGTTAAGTAGGACCTGAGGAGGGTCACGCTTGAGGTAGAAGAAGCGATCCGATCACATCTACCACCTTGAGCATTCCTGACCGCTGAACCTGGCAAGGAAGTCACATGGCCCACACTCCACAACTGGAGGGCAGCTCTGCCTCTTCTCCAGACACACCCTTCCTTATGGGGTGATGAGTCCTCTTACAGGGTGTGTGCCCAACTGCAGTCCTGTCCATACCTGGAATTTCCTGTCCAAGTGGCCCCAAGACTGACTCCAAGGCACATGATGATTCCTGCTTCCTGCCTGCCCTTCTGAGGATGGGTTGGACCACACTGTGCACACTTTTGGGGTTTCAAGGGGTGGTAAAAGGACAGAGATTTTCAGGGGGCAAGTGACTGGGGAACCCACACATGTAGACAGGAAATACTTACTTTGTAAATGTTGTTGTTGGTAAGTGGTGTCGTTGAGTTGGTTCTGACTCAAACCAACCCTGTATAGGCTTCCGAAGGAGTAGCAGGTGGGTTCAAACCTCTGATCTTGAGATTGTGAATAAGACTCCTTGTGAGTAAGAGCCTGTTTAGAACAGTTGTTTGTTTTGTTGAGATAATGAGTTCATGTCTGAATAAGGTGATTCCTAACTCTGAATCCCTTCTAAGTTGTTGTTGTTATGTGCTGTGGAGTCAGTTCCGACCCGTAGCGATCCTGTATAGGGGTTCCAAGGAGCTACTGTTGAGCTCAAACTGCTGACCTTGCGGTTCAAACCGACTTTGCAGTCCATGGCATTAACCCACAGTGCCATACCAGGACTCCAAATCCTTTCTGAGTGGAACCGTTGAAAAGAAGAAAACAGAGGAAATGTACAGAGGCAGATGAGACCGTGTGAAGATCCACCTGCAAGTTTAAGAAATGCCAAGAAAGGAGTGGGCTTGTCCGAAGCGGGAAGAAACTTTCCCTAGGGCTACCACAATGATTTGGACCTCTAGCCAAACAGCACAGCCCTGCTGATGGCTAAATTCGATTTCTTGCCTTGAGAACCATAAGAAAAAAAAAAAATTGTCATTTAAAGATACCCACTGGTGGTATTTTTGTCACAGCAGCACCAAATAACTGTTTCAACTCTTTGAAGAAGTCAAATCAGTGATTTTCTATGTGGATTCTCAGAAACCGTAGGATTTCATGGAATCTGAGATTTCTGTAGCAGGTGCTTTATGGGATGGTACAAATATTTGGTTAAGATGACATTTTTAAAAAGGGAAATTTACTTTTGACCATTCAAAAAATTACAATAGAATGTGGCACACATATATTTTAAGGTGTCTTACATGAAACTTGGCCAAGATTATAGCCTTGGAAACCCTATTCAGGTTGCTATGAGTTGGAACCCACTCAATGGTACTTAACAACAAAAACAACAATGCACAAAACTTTATGTGCAGTACACTGAGGTTTGGGCTGCTGCTAAAAGGCTCATTCATATTTGATTTGTGCAGACAGTGAAATAAAGCTTCTTCAGAAACATGTATGTAGCAAATTGCAGAGGCATCTGTTCAACAATGATGCCCACTGACAACTACATACCTGTGTGACCAAGGTTCCCCCAACTATCTAATAAGATGCTGAGGCTTACATAAAATGGCAACTGCCATCCCTAACTTCCAATTAAAAATGAATGTGTAATCAAACAGACTTCTACTCTAATTGGCTGACTTTTTAATAAGTAAATGTGATGAAGTTGTACTTATATAAAATAAAGTCCTGCAAACATAACTTTTGTGTCATTTTTATTTATGCTATTTATTGATGCGATATATACAAGGAACTCTGGTAGCATAGTGGTCGGGCAGCTAACCTCAAGGTCAGCAGTTTGAAACTCTCAGCCATTCCTCTGGAGAACGGTGAGGCTTTCTTTTCCCGTAAAGATATTCACAGCCTCGGAAACCCTATGCAGGGTTGCTATTAGTCAGAACTGACTCCATGGCACACAGCCACTCTCTCTATATATATACATATATATATTTAAAAAAAATACTAAGTCCTGGTTAAAAATAAGTTTAGGTAAAGATGGATGGTTATTATTAAAAAGAGCCTTCTCATCGGATTCTTTTATTGCATTTGCTCAAATCATATCAGAGAAATAATTCTTTAATATAGGAAAACACTCAAGATATTATAGTACTTTTAAATGGGAAAAAAGCAAGTTCAAAACAGCTATACAGACAGCATAATGTTTGACACGTACACGCCAGTATACACCACATATTATATACTTTTAGATAAGTCTGAAAGTGCATATGCCAATGTTATAAACTATACCAAAGCCCATTACATTCATTTTATTTTTAGAAAATAAAACATAAAAAGAAATTTGACATTTTTTCAGTGTTGAAGGATGAGCATGACTGGTGTTCATTCCAATTTCACCTGAAGAAGCAGCAGGGTGTGTGATGATGCTGAGGTTTGCTAAGTTCACTATGAACATTCTTTCATTCATTCCTCTTTGGTTGCTTGGCAACGAGACACTGATGTGGCCACAAAGCTATCTGGGTAGGCTGAGACAGTAGGTTTCTTCTTGTTGGGTGCTGTTGGGTGAGTTCTGACTCATAGTGACCAGAGTAGATAGAGCTGCCTCAGAGGGTCTCGCTGTAATGTTTACAGAAGCAGATTGCCAGGTCTTTCTTCCGCGGAGCTACTGGGTAAGATCTAACTGCCAAGTGCTTGACCATTGCACTACCAGGCTTCTATAGGCAAGTATGTCCAAAATGAAAACCAAATCCTCTGTCGTCAACTTAATTCTGATGCACAGTGCCTCTTCAGGACAGACTAGAACAGCCTCATCAGGTTTCCAAAGCTGTAACTTTTTATGGGAGCAGACTGCCACTTCATTTCCTAGCAGAGTCATTTGCATCCCAAGGTGGGTAGGATTCAACACCCCTATGGACAAGCTGGTGTGGTTCTGTGGATTAATATTTCAGACTGCAAAGCCATTTGAACTGCAAGATCAGTGGTTCAAGCTCACCAGCTGCTCCCTGGAAACCCTATACAGGGTCGCTATGGGTCGGAATCGACTCGACAGCACTTTAACAACAACACAACACCTTGTATTAGCAGCCAAGCACTTAATGGCTCCAGTATCAGGACTCTTTAGATAAGTAGGCAACTGGGTTCAAATCCCATCCTGTCCCTAAAGGTTGTATAATCTTGGACAAGCTACATGAACTCTCTCAAACACAAAATTTTCTCACTTACAACATGGAGACACTAGTATAGGCCCAAAGGTCTATTTTAAAGAAACTGAAATCTGCTTAAAGCCTTGCACATTCTGAATGTCCAACAAATGAACAAATTAGTCTTAGAGGAAATATAAATGGAGTGTTCCTTAGAAGCAAAGATGGTGAGACCTGGGCTCACTTACTTCGGACATGTCGTAAGAAAAGACCAGCTACTAGAAAAGGACATCATGTTTAGTAGAAGATCAACGAAAATGAAGGAAACCTTTAATGAGATGGATCCACACAGTGGCCACAATAGGCTCAAACATACTAACAATCATAAAGATGGACAATGTTTCTTTCTATTACATTGTATATAAAACTGCCAAGAGTGGGAGGCAATTTAACAGCAACTGTTGACAACAATATTATTACCAGGGGTGGTCCTGCTACAAGGTGCTCCTAACCTAGTAAAGGAGGCAGACAAGTAAACAGGTAAGTTGTACTGCAGCCCAGCTGTCACTGCTATGGAACCAGGGACAATATGTTTTAGGAATCAAAGTAGGAATGCTTGATGGAACTAAAGAGTCTAAAATATATGCTCCCTTGTGAGCTTGAACCACCGTTTGAACTGCAAGGTCGGTGGTTCAAGCTCACCAGCTACTCCTCGGAAACCCAGTACAGGATCGCTATGGGTCAGAATCGACTCGACGGCACTTAACAACAACCATGAATGGAAGAGATACCTCCAGACCCTCTCTGTTAGGGGTCCTCGCAGCAAAAGAGAAGACCTACAGAGGACAGCAGAGAGAAGGCTTTGGGGATCCTTCAGGCTTTCGGCTGTAGGTTCAGCCTGGATACTCTGCAAGGGCATTCTATTTGGGGGATACAGAACAGCATGTGGGTGATACAGCCAATGAGGTCTCTTGTCCATCTCTCTCTAAGCTTGAGCTTAGACACAAGCAACCGCCATGGCTCAGGCATGCCTGCTTTAATTAGCTCTGGTTGGGGTCCATTTCTTCAGGGACACTATGGTACAAGAACTCCTAACATCTCATGTTACCTTTTAAGCAGGGGGATGTTTCCTGCAACTGTGAATAAAGTTCTCTCCACAAACATATGCATCAAGTGGAGCTTCCCATCCCACACCACATTCCAGTCTTCAAACTAGTGAAGATATTTTTAGTAGAGATTCCTTCTAGGGAGCAGAGAGTGAGGAAGAGCTGAGTAATTTGATGGAAAGGAAGCACTCGATTTTAAAAACACAGCTGCAAATGAGCTTGAGATGCCTTACACTATCTCTAATCCAATACAAGATTTCAGTGTTAGATCCCACCTCTTTTGGTTGGTGTTTTGATAAAAGGTAAGATAGATAAAAGAAGACACAGTACAAAAAATAGGGTGATATCAGGTAGAGCCCAGAATTGCTCTGTTGAATTAGGAATACAGCAGATGGAATTGGGATGAAGAAAACAGCAAGGAGACTAGGAAGGGGCCACTGGAGCCAGTGGGATGAAATGTCAAGGCTGAGTGTGAACAGCAGCAAAGCGAGCTAGGAGATGAAGGGCAGCTGTGTCTAAGGGTTGAAAACGATGTGGCAGCTGTGAAACGGGCTTCCAGCCACATCCCTTCAATGGCCTCTGACTTGAGCCACATCTGGCTTCAGCTGCAGCTGTCGTGGACAGACCTTTTCTACGCTGAAAATGGCCCATCTTAAGGCTCCTTGGTTCCTTTGCCACAGAATTCGTTCCAAAGCTGCAGAACTCGTTCAACTAACTGTGGAGAAGTTAATGAAAGGCTGGTAAGTGAGAAACAGCAGAGACCAGTGGCAGGGTCAAGCATTAGTGGATAATGCCCAGCCTTCAAATTTATGGGGGACCAATTGTTCTAGATGCACTCTAAACAGTCCCCCAAAGGGACTGATGTTCAGTCTAAGTTGTCCAAAGTGGCAACTAGCTCAATGTTGCTGCTAGTTGCCATACATTGGCTGCAACTCATAGTGGTCTTCTGTGCAACAGAACCAAAACACTGCCCAATCCTGCACCGTCTTCATGGTCACTGGTATGCATGAGTCCACTGAGTGGCACCAGCTCAATAGTGCACGCTGTGTAGACTTGGAGTCTTTTTGTCCCGTATCAACCCTCTGTCCCTAATTCTAGCGTCTGGAGACACCTCCCAAATAAGCTACTGGCATCTAGTCGGTGTCTCAGATTGTACTTTCCTGGAAACTCAAAGTAAAAGAAGATAGAAGGAAGGAAGTTTGTAGCTCACGATAAAGTTCTGCAACACACAGTATTAATCCTAGTGGTGTAAGGCCAAGAGGAATCATAAGACACTATCTGGTCTGCTTACCTTAAGGCAGCCACTTTGTTTATCATGCCAGGCAGAAGACTCTGTCTTAAATGTTGCTATGTGAACATTTCTCAAAATCATTCATAAATTATATGAAGCTAATAATGAGCATTATCATCGATATTAATGTGACAAAAGCATTGAGTTCTTAGACACTAATCTGATCAGTCTGATAGAAGTGGGAGGTTTGTGTTCCAGAATTCAGGGCAATTACTTATAATAGGGGAACGACTACCTCTCTCTCCTAATAACCTCAGTAAGGAATTCCGAGTTTACCATGGACTCAGCAGGAAATACAGTTCTTCCCTGCTTACTGGTGCAATCGAAGCCAAACTATTTTGCTCACTCTTGTGTAACTGCATTCATTCAGTTTGCAAAATCTATTTTTGAACATCGAAGGATGGTTTCTATATAACTACTTGTTTCTGTTAAGTGCCATTGAGTCAGTTCTGACTCATAGCAACCCTGTATAGGGTTTCCGAGGAGTGGCTGGTGAGCTTG
The DNA here is from genome assembly GCF_000296735.1 of Chrysochloris asiatica. Lineage (NCBI taxonomy): Eukaryota > Metazoa > Chordata > Mammalia > Afrosoricida > Chrysochloridae > Chrysochloris > Chrysochloris asiatica. Next base: position 26,516,577 of record NW_006408519.1, read on the forward strand.
CATGGGGCCAACCTTGCAGTTCAAATCGACCTTTCAGTCCAGCACATTAACCAGCAGGACCACACCAGGACTCCTACAAAAACCATTAGCTACCATTGAAATCCATGAATCTTATCCCAGTCTTGGGTGATCATCTCTTCTCTAGTTCTCTACTCCCTCACCATTCCCAGAGACATCATGGAGCAGAGGGTATAAATGAAACAGGATGAGGATTTGGTTTCTGATTTATAAAGAAAACCCCCACCTATTTCTGGAACAAGGCTGTTTTGATCAATTCACCTTTCAGGGATTAGATTCCCTTTCAACTTTGATGGTATCTGTGCAATTACTCAAAGTGTTCACATGTCTAAATACATTTATAAAGATTTTGAAGATACCATAAAAGATTAAAGTGAATATTTTGAAATGTCATTGTTGTTATTGTTGTGAAGTGCCATCGAGTCTGTTCCGACTCATAGCGACCCTGTATAGGGTTTCCAAGGAGAGGCTGGTAGCTTTGAACCACTGACCTTGTGGTTAGCAGGCCAGGGCTGATCCTACAGTGCCACACCAGGACTCCTTTAAAAACCATCATTAACAAAGAAAACCAGTCTTCAGCAAAGAGAAAACTGTTGTATCAGAATTGTTTTTCGTGGCCCATAAGGACAACATATGCGTTTCAAAAGGGAAATTCAGGCCATTATCTGGGCTGTTTCTGACAGTGCCGTGGAATGAAGAAAGCTGTTAGAGAGTCACAATGCAGGAGGACGCGTAGCTGGTAGGAATCAGCGATGAACTTGCAGTTGAGTGTTCTGGCAGTGTGGAATCGTGCTGGTAATTAAACAGTCATCAAAATCTGAAACTAGAATGCTGACAAGGAAGTGTGCGGGCATTACCAGCACTAATAGACTAATAATCAATCTGCAGTGCTCCTCTTCAGCTTAAATAATGTTTGACAGAAGTCTCAGTCAACTCCTTTCCCCCTTTGTTTTTCTATGACACTGCAGGAATTGTAGGAGAACCTGCTAAAGCGAAGCGTCACGGAGGAACTCCCAGACAGGGGGCTGGAAGAGCAGAGTAGGAGAGATCTGAAAATGTGCCACAACCCAAAACGGTGCAACACAATCACCATGAGATCTCTGAAAAGTTGGGGGTCAAGTCTTGTAACTTGTCTTGGCAATAAATCAAAATTTGCAAAAAAAAAATAACCTACCTGAACTTTCAGGGATATGCACTGAGAACTGGGATGAGGTGGTAACAAGTTCATTTTTCTTCCATGCTTCCTAAGGGCTGTGTCTTGTTGTTGTTATGTGCCACTGAGTCTGTCTGAACTCACAGTGATCCTGTGTGAAGTTTCCAAGACTATAAATCTTTACCAGAGCTACTCATTTTTATTCCGAGGAGTAGCTAGTAGGTTTGAACTGCAGATCTTGTGGTCAGCAGTCCAATGCTTATCCTATAGCAGCCCCACATAAAATGATTGGATCCAGACAAGAGATATGACAGCAGTGTTAGGGATATGCAGATGGGTCAGGGTTCAAGTCCAGTGACTGTTATTTACCTGAGGAGAAACTGATTGTTACTTTATCTTTCTGCTCATTTCCAGCCTGAAAAATAATAGCTATAAATGTGAAGGACATCATGGTTGGTAAAACTATGGGTCAGCAAAAAAAAAAAAAAGGGAGAACCCAACAAGATAAACTGACACAGTGGCAGCCACAATGGGCTCAAATTAACAATTGTGAGGATGGAGTAGGATTGGGTAGTGTTTCGTTCTATTGTGCATAGAGTCGCTATGAGTCAGAACAACTTGATGACACCTAACTATGAGCTGTGTATGATCCTTTAGGCACAGTGCCTGGCATATACTTACGCTCAATAAATGGTAAGTATTGCTGCTTGTCACAAAGAGAAAAAACTACCACCAGATGTTTTCACAGTATATAGCTTTAGGTATGGATTACACCTAACATAAGACAAAACGCCTCATAACTGGACCAATAAGTAGCATCATGATACCCAGAGAAAAGAATGAAGTTGTAAAGGTTTTCATTTTACTTGTATCTACAATCAACACCCAGGAAAGCAGCAATCAATAAATCAAATGACATATTGATTGCATTGGGCAAATGTTCTGCAAAAGACCCCTGGAAAGTGGTCAAAAGCAAAGACGGAACTTTGAGGATTAAGATGCACCTGACCCATGCCATGATCTTTTTACATCATATTCATGCAAAAACTAGACAATATATAAGAAAAAGTGAAGAAGAATTGATACCTTTGAATGATGCTGTTGGCAAAGACTACTGAATATACCACGGACTACCAGAGAACAACCAGCTGCTCCATGAGAGAAAGATGAGGCTTTCTGCTCCCGTAAAGATTTACAGCCTCGGAAACCCTGAACAGGGTCGCTATGAGTCGGAACCGACTCCACGGCACTTAACAACAACAACCAGAAAACAAATAAATCTGTCTTGGAAGAATTACAGCCAGAATGTTCCTTAGATGCAAAGATGGTGGGACTTCTTCTCAGGTACTTTGGGCATGTTATCAGGAAGTACCATTCCTGGAGTACGACGTCAGGCTAGGTAACGCAGAGGATCAGCTAGAAAGATGAAGACCCTCAATGAGATAGATGATAGAGTGGCTACAACAACGGGCCCAATGTAGTAACAATTGTACTGATGGGGCAGGACCAGGGAGTGATTCATGAGGCCGTACACATGGTCTCCATGTGTCTGAACTGTCTCGACAGCACCTAACAACAACAATACATAGAATATTGCAAAATGCAACAAGAAAAAGAAAATAAATAAAAGCTAGAAGAAGTAAAACCAAGCTATTGTGTAAGAGATAAGACAGATGACAGAGCAGAAGTTTCTATCATTGCTATCTAGAATCCTCTGTATCACTGGGTGGTTTCCCATTAGAAACCTCAGTTTTACTGATCACCAGGCTAGCAACTGGCTAACAAATGCTGTGTATACGTGAGTCCAAGTCCTGTGCTCTTCTTGAAGCACCACATAGCTTTCTACTTAGCAGAGAGCAACCAATGAAATGAGAAGCCCAGCTTCCTGGGCAAATACTTCTGAGCTTCATGTGTGTTGGTAGTACCATACAGGGTCTCTCTCCCATGCTATCATTCTTACCTTGTTGGATTATTTTCCTAAAGAAAATGTTTATTTACTGACTCCTACTTGCTAGATGGAATCCTGGTGTGGCACTGTGGGCTAATGCGCCAGACTGCAGAGCCATCTGAACTGCAAGGTTGGTGGTTCAAGCTCACCAGCTACTTCTCGGAAACCCTATATAGAGTCGCTATGGGTTACAGTCAACTCGACGGCACTTCACAACAACAACTTGCTAGATGAATCGACTCCATGACAAGAGCTCTTTTCCAAGCAGAATTCTGTAGTGTGTCACTTTGTGGGAAAAACACATAAATATACAAGTGCTTATCCATACCCAGCAAGTCTCTGAAAGGATACAGAAGTAGCTGGTAATGATGGGTGCTTCTGGAAAGGGAATTAGTTGGGTGACTGAGAGCAAGCGTTGGGATGAGACTTTGGGTACTTATTAAATTTTGTACATCATGCATGCATTAAAGCGATCTTTTAAAATTATATTTTGCTGTGTAACCACAGTTATCATCATGATTAATTATGCTTACTAGCTCCCTGCTCTGTCTTCATGACTCTATGCTTATCAAAGAGACCCCAAATGGAAGTCCTGCTGCTTTTGAAGCAGAGTGTGGAACTGGTAGAGGATCAGCACTGAGCTGCTAACTACAAGGTCGGTGGTTCAAACCAACTAGCCACTCCTTGGAAATCCTATACAGGGTTGCTGTGAGTTGGAACCAGTTCAATGACATAAACGACAGCAGCAAAATGAAATTTGGTTTATTAGATACAATCTTTCCACTAATATATGTTAAAGCGTGTGGTTTAGTGTCCTGGGATTCTGAGATTCTGAAGACTATGCCTGCTCCCCCAGCAGCCACCTGCAAAAACAACAATTTCAACATACAGAAAATGCACTGTCAACACCATCACCAACCCCAGAATGATATTCCAGACATAAATGACGTTTCATAAATGCAAGAGCATCATCTATCCAACCGAACTGAACATGTACTCTACGCCCAGAACTGCTCTCACTATAGGTGAGCTTGAAAGGAACCCCAAAACGAGGCTTTTGATTTTACAATAAACTGTTTTACAAATAGTATCCATGCTTATGTTTCTTCAGTGTTCAGCACATAGGACACTGTTGTTAGGATCACTTGAGTGCATTGGAATCTTTCAGTTCCATCACAAATCAAGTGACCCTAGGAAAATTACTTAATGTCTCTAAACCTTAATTCACCTTCTGTAAAATGGGATTCTGACGATTACCTTTCATATATACTGTTTTCATGCAAATAACACTCACCTACATTTATTTGCAAACGGCTTACTCCTCCATTGAGATGTTTTTGTAAGTATGTCATGCCTGACCAAAGCCATGGTATTTTCAATAACCTCATACACATGCAAAAGCTGGACAGTAAATAAGGAAGACCATAGAAGAATTGATGCATTTGAGTTATGGTGTTGAAGGAGAATATTGAAAGTGCCATAGGCTGCCAAAAGAACCAACAGATCCATGTTGGAAGAAGTGCAGCCAGAGTACTCCTTGGAGGCCAGGATGGCCAAACTTCGTCTCTCATACTTCAGGAGGGACCAGTCTTTGGAGAAGGATATCAAGTTTGGTAGGGTGGAGGGTCAGAGAAAAAGACGAAGACCCCTCAGCGAGATGGACTGACAAAGTGGCAGCATCAATGCACTCAATCATTGCAGCCATTGTGAGGTTGGCCCAGGATCAGCCACTGTTCCGTTCTGCTGTGCATAAGGTCGCTATGAGTTGGTATAGACTTGATGGCATCTAACAACAACAATTGAAACAAAATAAAAACCCAGCAATATGTAAAAAAATAAAAATTAAAAAACTGCTCCAAAAATACCCGGAGCAAGGAAAGTGAACAGTTGGCAAGTAAACATAGGAGATGCGTGTTATTTGTGTAAAAATATAGTGGGGGTGGAGTGCAAAGAGAAAGAGCTCAAGAGGGAATACACTTAGCCCAGTGTCTGTGGTGGGGTGGCTTAAGAAACAATAGTTAAGAAGAAAAAGTAAAGGTGTTTTCAGTTAAATAAATAAACTAAATTTTTATAAACCTAAGTCAAATGATACTGTACTTCAACTTGTTCAAGGGAAAAAAAGAAAGAAAAAAAAAGTTAACTTTTATTTTTCTCACAAATTATACAACCGGAGTATTTGGGAACCATAAACGTTCAATAAAAAGAGAGAGAGCAGTTTCTTACTTTAAGTTCCCCAGTGGGCAAAAGGTGACCAATGACAGAGCTTTAGAAATAAGATCAATATCATCCCTCTGAAGGAGTCGATGAAACCCTGGAGGGATCGGGTTTGCAAGAGACCACTTCTGAAACCTGATCGCTTAATATTTCATTAGCAAAGGTCAGCTCTCTTCCTTTGCCAGGAGACATAGAAAGGTAATGCAGGAAAAGACCTTAGCTGACATGTGACTCATTTCTTGGGAGAAAACTGGAGCCCGCCGAGAGGAGATACTGAGAGGAGCTGGTACGGACTCACAGATGCCCACATCAGCACTCCACCACCCAGCACCCAGCTGTTACCAGATCCCATGGGCCTAATTCTGGGTTATGATTATGACTTGTTGAATTTTTAAAGTCCTCTACAATGAACTTCAACTGAAAACACTCAGCATTCCCTAGCATTGTTATAATTTCTGCCCAGAGGATGAGTATGAAGATTTTAATTTATGAAAATGGGGAAACTGTTTAAGTGGTGAGCTGTGTTTCAAAACCAGAGTTTCCTCTGACAGCCGTATGTAGTCATTTGGTACTTGTTTTCAAGATGCTTATCTCTCTATGAGGGTATGAAAATTAAAAGTTAGAAATCTCAAACATTTGTAAAGAGTTTTATTACTGACTTTTGTTATAGGAAATGGAGGCTGTGTTCTTTGCTTCAAAGTGTTGAAATGACTGGTTGGCAAATAAGCTAGTTTTTTCAAGTTTCCTAAATTCTTAAACATCTTAACCTATGACTTGTAGGTTAATTGTACTCATTTCTACAAGTTGTGCTTACCGAGAGGAAGACAGCAGTAAAGTATACGGCTTAACGTTTTCTTTTTTAAGCAAAGGCAAACAAAATGGCTTTAGCTGCCTTGTGCAGAGTTTACACTTTAAAAATAGACTTCTCTGCTTATTCCTCACATTTAACCAGCATAACAGCAAAACAACAACAACCAAACCTCACTCTGAGGATGTGGGTTCTGGGTTCTTGAGCAAGAAAGGGTTTTCTTTTCTCCTCAGATAATTATATCATTTATTGGAGGTCAGAGTTGATCAAATATATTTGAACAAAGGAATGTTTTATTAATAGGGAACACATTAAAACATTTCTTGGAGACACTTGCATTTTATCAAGAAGAAAGTTCATCTCTGCTTGCGCAACAGCATGAGTCAAATTCTGTTTACCTCTGCTTGAAGAAGTTGATACTCTGGGGTAAACACATCTGTTGCAAAAGAAGCGCTGATCTTACATTGTACTCACTAGAGGAAAAGTCATTAGGCAGTGTGGAGAATGTGAGTGCAGAAGACACAGCCATGGCAGAGAAAATCCACTTCATCCAACAGGGCCTGACTGGAAGTAAAAGTACATGTATGGAGAAAACAAACATCTTCTCTAAGAAACATGCACACAATAGTAAAACTGTGTTCTCATTTATTTGAAAATGATTGGGCATCCTGGAGTGATTCCTCAGACCTGAGGGGGTCACATTATAAAGTTGAGAATGTCTATTTGTGTTCAAGTTCAGGCTGTCAATTTTAGCAGATGGAGAGGCAAGAGAGCCTCCGTGGGTAATTGGTGGCTCATGCTTAGGTGTCTGTCACATTTTTCTCCCTAACCTGAGTTCTGTGCTCATCATATGGTGCCAATGAATTACAGAGTTCGGATTTAGGTCTTCTGAATCTCTAAGCAGTAGGTCTTGTCTAAGCTTCCATTTAACCAAGCAAGTATTTTTTCTGTTTCTTAAACTGCCTTTCCTAAAACAATTCTTGCCTGGGCATTCTGTGCCATTTTGTTCCATTAAAGAGGGGACAGAGCATGATTCTTCACCTCTTGCTAACTAGATAATGACAAACAATTAATCCTAATCTAAGAATCATTAACAACCTGCCATATGCAGATAATTCAACCTTGCTAGCTCAAAGTGAAGAGGACTTAAAATACTTACTGATGAAGATCAAAGATCATAGTCTTCAGTATGGGTTGCACCTCAACGTTAGGAAAACAAAAATCCTCATCACTGGACCAATAAACAACATCATAACTAAGTAGAAAAGACTGAAGTTGTCAAAGTCTTCATTTTCTTTTGATCCACAATCAACACTCATGGAAGCAGCAGCCAAGAAATCTAACGACGTATTGCATTAGGCAAATCTGTCAGTTTGAGGACTAACATGCATCAAAGTGACTCAAGTTATGGCATTTTCAATAGCCTCATATAGGAATTCTGGTGTGGCGCTGTGGGTTAATGTGCCAGACTGCAAAGCCGTTTGAACTACAAGGTTGGTGGTTCAGGCTCACCAGTTGCTCCTTGGAAACCTTATGCAGGATCGCTAGGGGTCGGAACTGACTCGATGGCACTTAACAACAACAACAATATGGTGCTGAAGAATACTGAGAGTACTATGCACATTCTGAAGAAAAAACAAATCTGTATTTTAGGAGAAGTACAGCCAGAATACTCCTTAGAAGCTTGGATGACGACACGTTGTCTTTCATGCTTTAGACATGTTATCAACAGGGACCAGTCCCTGGAAAAGGACATCATGTTTGGTGAAGTGGAGGGTCAGTGAGAAAAAGAAAGAGCCCCAATGAGACGTATCGGCAGCAGCTAAAGGGTAACAATCGTGAGGATGGTGCAGGACTGAGCAGTGTTTCCTTATGTTGTGCATAGGGTCGTGATGAGTCACTCAGTACCTACTCAACAGCACCTAACAACAATACTTGCTGTGTGCTAACAACAATGACACCCACCCCACTTCCAGCGTTAAGCCTTCAGGATTTTCATAAATAAGATCCCCAAAGGATGCAAGAAGTTAGTAGTATAATTTCACTACACACGGCACTTATCAATAAAGTAAAGCAAATGCAAACTGTTTAAACTCTGGGATCCAGTAATCACTTTGGAGTTGTAAGCCTCAAGGATGAGTGGTGGTGGTGGTGGTTATGTGCCATGGAGTCGGTTCCGACCCATAGCGACCCTGCACAGGGCTTCCAAGGCTGTAAATCTTAACAGGAGGATAAAGTTTCATCTTTCTCCCGTGGAACAACTGGTAGTTTCGAACTGCTGGCCCTGAGGTTAGCAGCATGAATCATAATCACTATGCTACCGGAGCTCCTTCAAGGAAGAGTAGGTTGGTATACTTATTTTATTGTAATTACTAGTTGGACAGCTGACTTTCTCACTACCTGTAAACTCTAGCAGGAGAGTATAATATCTGACTTGTTCAGACTGTATTCTCAGTATTGTTGAGTTAAATAAACAACAATACCAACCTCAAGGCTTGTTATGAGGGATTAAATTAGATCAATGAACATGAAGACCTCGGCATAGTGCCTTGAACATAACTGATACTCAATCAAATTTTCTTGAAGGGAAATAATAGAGTCATCTAAAATGGAGGAGAGAAGGCTTATATCTGAAGAAGCTCAAGCTTGTCACCAAATTTTATTTGCATAGTAATTGTGAAAGCTAACGTTTATTGAGCACTTGCTGTGTGCCAGGCAGTAGGTTACTGGATTTAGCTGCTGCTGGATTGGCCGCCGACTCATGTAGATCCCCAGGATGATGGAAAGCAATCCTCACCATCACCTGCAGAGTCAACCATCATGACTCACAGAAGTTTCACTGAATGATTTTCAGAAGTAGATCACCAGACTGCAGTAGTTCAAACCCACCAGCTGCTTTACTGAAGAAAGACGAGCTTTTCTGCTCCTGTAAAGATTTACCACCTCGAAGAGAGGAATAGCCAGAAACATCACAATAGAAAGCTTGTAAGTCCATCTTCAGCCTATAACTGATTGTCGTTGTTG
>NW_006408519.1:26527798-26589617 GCF_000296735.1 Chrysochloris asiatica
ATAGGGTTTCTGAGGAGCAACTGGAGGGTTTAACTGCTGAGCTTGTGGCTAAAAGTCTAGTGCGGATGCATCACCACCACACCAGTAGTGGGTTTAGGGACTCCAAATTATGGTGGGGGAAGCCATTAAATTATTTTTTTTTTTTTTTTTTGAGCAAATACACATGAATCTGCCTTCCTCAAAATTCTAGCATGAACTGATGTCACTCAATATCAAAATTCCCCTGATTGGAAATAACATCCTCATGATGCATGTTGGAAGGCCAAGAAGCAAAGTAGATATAGGAAAACATTCATAAATGTCTTCAACTGAACCAGTATGGATTTTATTACAGAAGACATCTCCCTCACCCTGAGCTCCTACAGATTGCTAGCCACCTATTAATATGCAAAGACTGATGTGTTAGGGCTAAAACTGAGAATCCTTAGAAGCAGGAAGCTTGAGAAAAATTAAATGCATTTCCTTCCCATAAACCCTTTTGATTACATTACCATACTTCAACCACAGACACACATTTTTTTTTTTTTTTAACATGATCTCCTAATCACACCTGGGTAAGGGACTTATTATCTCTCACCTGTGTCTTAACACATCAGCGCTTTAGAATTTCTCTCTCTCTCTGCAAACAGCTTGACTGTTCATCAACATGTTAGCATGGAAGGGCAAAGCTGAGGTATGGCTGCAGTTCCCAGTAACCCTGTGACCTTGACTATTATTGTTGGGGATGCTGGCTGCTGTCTAGTTGGCTGCCAATTTATGACCACCCCATGCACAATGGGAGGAAGTGCTGCTGGGATCAGCTGTGGAGCAGACCTGTGTGATCTGAACCAGTTTTTTCATTCATGAAATAGACACTAATAGATATACATATACTTTAATATATATATTGTTGTTGTTGTGATGTGCCATGGAATCGGTTCTGGCTCATAGCGACCCTACACAGGGTTTCCAAGGCTGTAAATCTTTACAGGAGCAGAAAGCCTCATCTTTCTCCCGCGGACCAGCTGGTAGTTTTAAACTGCTGACTTTGCAGTTCGCAGCCCGATTCGTAACCACTACGTTACCTGAGCTCCTGGTAATATATGTACACCAGGGGACATATATGCTAAATTCTTTCCAAATGTTGTCTTGCTGAGTCCTCTCAATTTTGTAATGTTGGTATGTGTTCTAACTTTCATTTCCCTAAAATATTAAGAATATTTACTTCATAGAGTTAAGGCTGTAAATAAATGACATAAGTGTATGTGAAATACATAATGTCTCCATTATGAAACACCAAAGAATGATTGTTGTTGTTGTTGTTAAGTGTTGGCAAGTTGGTTCCAACTCATAGCAAACCTATATAGGGTTTTCAAGGAATGGTTGATGGGTTTGAACCACCGATCTTTCTGTTCAAATGGACCTTAAGGTTGAGTGCTTATCCTATGGTGCCACACCAGGACTCCAAAGAACTATTAGTAAACTATATAGTATTCTCAGTTGAAACAAATCCCGTGACTTGTACTGAGATGGTCCCTATAATTGGAACTTTCTAACAGGTAAAGGAATGGTCATTTAGGCCTAAATCTGATATTATCTACAATAAGTTAGCCATTGTTCATGAAAGAGATAAAAAATTAAATAAAGTGCAGAAAAAAAATGTAATCACATTCAGCATCCAGAGTTGGTGCTTCCAAAGAAAGACCTGGGGATTTGCTTCTGAAAATCTGTCATTGAAAATTATCAGCACGTAGATCTACTTTGACACACTTAGAATTGCTCACTGGCAACTAGTCAGCCTCTGGTAATTGCAAGGGCCATCTTAAAATCTTAAAGTTAAAAAAAAAAAAAGGAAGCAGATAAGAACAAAGTTTTCAATTTTAATTTTATAATGGTGGTGTGCCGTGAAGTCGATTCCGACTCATAGCGACCCTGCATAGAGTTTCCAAGGCTGTAAGTCTTTATGGGAGCAGAAATCCTCATCTTTCTCTTACAGAACGGCTGGTAGTGTCAAACTGCTGACCTTGAGGTTAGCAGCCCAACTCGTAATGACTACGCTTCCAGAGCTCCTTATATAATTTTATAATGGTAAATAATTAAAAATAATTAGTAGTTACGAATCAGGCTGCGATTCTCAAGGTCAGCAGTTCGAAACTACCAGCCGTTCTGTGGGAGAAAGATGAGGCTTTCTGCTCCCGTAAAGATTTACAGCCTTGGAAACCCTGTACAGGTCGCTATGAGTCGGAAACGACTCATAACAACAACATACTAAACACATGGAAATCTCAAGAACTCTCAAATCTGTGCTCCACTCTGTCTCAATAAAATGTTGCCAGAAGACTTCACTCATCAACCATTTCTGAAATTTAAGAACAAACTAAACCTGCCCATCAAATCACTCTACATAAGAACTGTTCTTCTGTTCAAGTCGCTGAGGTGGGGTGACATGGAGGCAGCAGTGAGCAGGGCCAGCCAAAGCCATTCGTATGTGGGATGCTACAAGGTGTTTCAGACTCATAGCGACCCTATAGGACAGAGTGGCACCCCCCCCCCAAGATTTCCTAGGCTGTTACCTTTATAGAAACACACCCCCAGGTCTTTTCTCTCTGGAACTGCTGGTGGGTTCGAACTAGTAACCTTTCAGTTAGCAGCAGAATGCTTAGCCATTTTGCCACCAGAGCTCCTTATGTTGCTGTTGGTAAGTGCTGTCGAGTCGGTTCCTACTCATACCAACCCTGTATATGGTTTCTGAGGAGCGGCTGGTGGGTTTGAACCTACAACCTTGTGGTTCAAACCGCCCTTGCAGTCCAGTGCATTATCCTGCAGTGCCACAGCAAAACAGTGTCCAAACAACTGCTTACTGCAAAACACTTGTAGTTTCAAGAGAACGAGCACAGCTCATTGGGAGAGAGCTCTGCATTCTTTAAAAGTATTTTTAAAAATAATTCTTCTCCCTTCCCAATTTCCCAATAGCCCTCAATCCTCAATCAGTCCGCTCACGACAGCAGATGCAAGGTCTTTTTAGCTAAAAGGACCAGGCGGGTTTGTGGAGTGGAAGGGAAATTACATTCACCCCTCTGTGGAAAGGAGTTATCTGATAGATGGAGGTGACTTCCCACAGTGGGGACTGTTCCGGGACAAAGAAATTCAGCCTGGTTAGAACACAAAGGAATATTTTTGTCAAAACAAGGGCAATTCCCAGTGAAGCCTACGTTTCTCTATGCTGGCATTTGGGAACTAGAAATGGGAAGCAACATGTATTGTAGCTCCTTGTTGTTGCTGTTGGGAAGTGCCATCGAGTCGGTTCTGACTCATAATGACCCTCTATAGGGTTTCCAACAAGTGGCTGGTGGGTTTGAATCAACAACTTTGTGGTTAGGAGTCCAGTGCTGATCCTATAGCTCCACACCAGGTTTCCATTGGGGCCCCTCCCTAATGAAATAAAATGACCTTGTGTGGAAGAACTCAGCAAAACCGTTTGATGTTGGAAGGGAACGATCTGGGCACAGTGGAAGAAGAAAAACAAAAAATGAGAAAGAGTCCTGGTGTTTGGATTGGGAAATTAAACATATCTAAAGAGCTGTCATAACAAAAAGGATGAAGGCTGGGTCCCACACCCTCCTGACATTTATCTCAACTACAAAGCACTTGGGATTGTAGAGTGCTTTCCAATTCTTCTTTAAATTTTTGCTTTCCGCCCAGATGGAGAACTGCTGCTATTACTCCTATTTTATTGGTGAGGAAGCGAATGCTCATAAATGCCATGTGACTTATTCAAATTGCCATGTTAACGGAGGCCTTAGGGCGGCCACCAGTGAAAAGCATACAGGTCTGCACGAACCCACAGTCCTAGTATAACCGACCTGGACTCAGGGAAATCAGTCTATGGTCCTAAAAGAAAATCCAACAGCTTATCACTTGCTTGCTACCTTTCTAAGGTCTATTTAAAAAAACAAAAAAAATTATCCTTCTATATACTTTAATTTTCCCATTTAAGGGCTGCTTATATTCTTTGGGTACTGTTGTAATCTTTCTCTGTAAGTCCACAACAATTATTTAGGTTTCCCACAGGACTGGGATCCAGTGATATTTCTTTTCTTAAAGTTTTTATTGTGAATTGAGTGAAAGTTTACAGGGTAGATCATCAGTTTTACATTCAACAAATTATATACTTTGTTTCATTACAATGATTATAATCCGCTCCAGGTACCATCATTTAACAGTATTTCTCTCTATTCATTTTAGCTCTCTCTCTCTTTTTTTTTTTAAATCACTCAGGCGTATATAATCATTGAAACCACCTTAGGTCACATTCTTTAAGTTTGCCTCCTGGCCACCAGCTCTCAGTCCCTCTTTTCCCATGAATCTAGAGTCCTCAGTTTCTCCCTCTCTCCATGTCCTCATCTCTGCTTCCATCTCTGGTGTCGCTGCTTCTCTGGATAGGGTCCCACATTCCACTTGTGCTCTTCTCCCTTAATGGTCCTAGGGTTCTTTGTTTCTGCACTGTAAGATTAACTACTCCCTTGTTGTTGTTGCAAAACTTCTACATTTAAAATTGTGACAGTCGCAATTAGTCATGATAACAATTACTCACTATTTAATCATAAGAATCTTATTCCCATCTTTTTTCACCAGATCAATCTAGACAAGATGAAAATTATTCAGTGGGGACTATATCTTTCCCCACACACTCTTAAACTAAACTCCCTCTTGAAAACTTGTAAGCCAGTCACTTCATGCCTCTAAGGTCTATTTTTGAGGTCAGATAATGTTGTTAAATGTCGAGTCAGTTTCTAATCAAAACAACCCTGTATTGGGTTTCCAAGGAGCAGTTGGTGGATTTGAACCATCAACCTTGTGGTAAGCAGTCCAGTGCTTTTCCTGCAGCATCACAGGAGGTAGGCTCTTAGATTCTGTAATATTTAGTGATGGGGGAGAGCAGGAAGGGAAGAGAAGTGATGTACCATTTATAAATATGGCTGAAGGCCAGATGAAGTCTCCAGAAGCTGCTGCTCTTATCACTTCTGTGAGCCAGGAAGCTGTCGTGGTTGAGAATCAGCAGGTGTTCGATTTTATAGACACTGAAGTATCCAGGTCCAGGTTCCCCAACACCATGACACCTATCTTCTACACAGGGATCTCTCAGGATACATTGTCCATTACCTCCCCACCTTCATCTGGTGATCAAATAATAGTAACTATCACAATGATAACTCATATTTCTAGATCAAGTAGCATGGGTCAGTCATATTCTAAACACTGTATACTCTCGTTCAATGTTCACAGCAACACTATGAAGTTACAATTATTGCTGTCATTTAGTGGATATACACGGTGAGGCTCGGAGAGTTTAAGCCTGGGTGTACCACAGCTAGCAAGCTGCGGAGCAAGAATTTGAATCCAGAGCTTGTGCAATAATCTCACATCTGCCTCTGTTCACACCCTGAAGTTGGGCAGGGTGTTTGCATGCAATGATGCACCTTCTTGGCATTCAATGTGTCTTTTCCTTGACTCTTCATGCTCTGTTCATTTTGGGCAAGGCGCTTTCCTTGTGTCATTGTACTCCAGATATATGTTCATGTCGGCTAAGTCTTAGTGACAAGTACACATTGATTTTGGAGGCCTGATGTGGTGGTGTGGGATACTGCACTGGACCATAAAATCGGTTTGAACAGCAAGGTCAGTGGTTCAAATTCACCAGCTGCTCCTCAGAAACCCTATACAGGGTCTCTATGAGTTAGAACTGACTCAAAGACACTTAACAACAACAACACCACCACCACATTGATTTACTTCCTTGACTAAAAATATCTAGGTGTCTTTGATTCCTGTTCTGTGCACTAGTCTAGATGAATATGATCAAAATATTTGAATTATGGTGTTGATGAAGAATACTGAAAGTACCATGGACTGCCAGGAGAACGAATAAATGTATCTTGGAAGAAGAACAAATAAATCTATCCAAAATCCTCCTTAGAAGTGAAGATGGTGAGAATTCGGACATGTCATCAAAGGGACCAGTCCTTGGAGAAGGACATCATTCTAGGAGCATCAGTGAGAAAGAGGAAGACCCCCAAAGAGATGAACTGACAAAGTGGCAGCAACATCGGGCTCAGACCTAACAACTGTGAGGAGGGTGCAGGACTGGGTTTTGTTGCATCTGGGTCTCTAGGATTCAGAATCCAGTCCATAAAGACTACTTTTTTGTTGTGACCCTGTATAGGGTTTCTGAGGCGCAGAGGTGGGTTTGAACCACTGGCCTTGTGGTTCGCAGTTCAGTGCTCATCCTGCAGTGCCACACCAGGACTTAGGAGAAAGTTGTTACTGGCCCACCCATTCTGAAGGCTGTGATAAAGTAAAAGCATCATCACTTTCATCCGAGGAGATTTATTTTCAGCCACACAGAAGTTGTACAACGAATTAATTAATGGGGAAGCCCATAAGCAACCCTACCTGGCAGCGTGCCTCCTGGTCTAAGCTGCCTGCGAAGCTGGGGAAAGAAGTTCCTCACTTTCAGACATTTGCTAACTGGTATTTCATTACACTGTTCTCCCTGGAGCGTTGAAGGATACACTCATTGTGAGTTTGCTCTCAGAGTAGGACATTCCCTTCCTCTTTCCTGAGTCATTTCTCCAGTAAGTTGTTGATGAGTCGATTCCAACTCATGGAGACCAAAATGGGTGCAGAGTAGAACTGCTCAGTAGGGTTTCCAGTGGCTTGTTTGACATACTTCAATTTAATTTATTCAGCCACAAATGAGATTTCTTTCAATGACACAAGCCCAAGCTGAAAAAACAAAAAACAAAACAAGATACAACAGAAACACAGATTTTTAATGATCCAGAAACAAAAAAGATCAGTCTCCCTGTCACACCAACAATGATTTTCATGACTTCATGATTTGCTCCTGGTAGAATGCAATATGAAGGATCCCTGGTGGTACAGTGGGTAAGCACTCAGCTGTTAACGGAAAGGTTGGTGGTTCAAACCCACTAGTGGCTCCATGAGAGAAAGATGTGGAAATCTGCTTCCACCTTGGAAACCCCTTGGGGCAGTTCGACACTGTCTTATAAGGTCCCTATGAGTTAAAAGCAACTCAGAGGAAATGGGTTTGGTTATTTTGTGTAAAATAATTACGATATATGTGCAAGTTATTAAAAACAACAGCACTCTTATAGGAAAGGTCAAAAGACTATTCTGCCTGCAGATGTCTGGACAATAAAGTCATTCTTCCTCTGTGATAACAATCAAAACTGTAGCTAAACTTGGAGGAGGGGTGGAGTCTAAGATGTCCTTACTTGTCTGCTGGGATTCTGGTCATTACACTAACACAACTCGATTACAAATAATACATTTGTTTTTCTATTGTGAACATTAAAGAAGGCATAGGATGGCATCTTACTCTACACTCTTGGATTCTAAGTCAGCAGTTGTACTATGGTGGTGGTGGCTGTGTGTCATGGAGTCGATATCGACTCATAGCAACCCTGTACAGGGTTTCCGAGGCTGTAAATCTTTACGGGAGCAGAACGCCTCATCTTTCTCCCGTGGAACAGCTGGTAGTTTTGAACTGCTGATCTTGTGGTTCGGAGCCCAATTCATAACCACTACGCTACCAGAGCTCCTTTTTGTACTATAGAGGAACAGAAATCCTTTTATATGGGTCTTTCTGCTTCAGTGAAATGCAAGGAAATCTCTGATTAGTAGGGACAATGTCATGTGAGGGCAAACCCAACAGAGCTTCATCTTAAGATTTTTGAGACTTAATGTTTGACTCTGTTTCATGTCATTTGGAGTCTTGGGAAATCGTATGGAAGAGAGGTAAGTAAAAAAGCCAAGTCGACACTCTCTCCTGGGCTTCAGGTGCCTGGACGGCATCACACACATTAACGTTGACTGGCATCAGCAAAGCAGACAGGAGTCACCGGACATTACTGACAGAAAGTGACAGCTCAAGAGTTGAGGGAGGGTCAGGTGAAGGTCTGTGCTTACAGGGCTGTGAGTTAGTGAAGGAAGTATGATTCCCAGCAAAGGCAGACATGGCAATTCCTTCTCTCCTGATAAAGTAAGACCCTCGCGTAACATGAATAAACTGCAGGCTATTCAGTAACTGAGGTAGTTTTAGAAGTGCGGGGCTTTTTTGTGCATCTTCATTACTATTTTGATGGTGATGTGGAAATAGCTGAAATCTGCTCCTTGACTGTGCTTCTCAGATTAAAGCAGAGAGCACATTGTTGTTACATCACAACCTCCCCCAACCCCAAGAAAATGCTGTGATTTGATTTTGTTATAAGGGGTAGTAGGAACTCCGCCTATGAGAAGCTGTCAACATGGGGAAAGTCAAATGTTTGCTTCCATGTCATACTTTTGGTTTCATTAGGAAGAAAATCCAACTCATGACCACTCCATGTGCATCAAGGTAGATATGTTTGACTTTCACATGAGGCCATTGTTGCACATGGCTTTCACACGCTGCATTTTCTAAAACATTTCATCAGATCTTTCTGGCACGCCACCATCTTTTCAGCTATCGGCCACCATCTTTTCAGCTATTGGCCATGAGTTTTAACCATTTGTACCATCCAGGGACTCTTCATAGGAAGAAAGGCTGATTAAATTAGTTTTTGGAATGAGAAGTATCCAAGTCTCTCATACTAATAATTAACTAGGACCTCTCACTTCCCTGGAAAAGTCGGCAGGTCTATATAAGTGAGAGCGATGTCATCAACACACTTCCCTGCATCAGTAAGATGTACAAAGATTCCTTGAGCTGCGAAAGGCAGCGACCATGAGCTGTCATTTATCTTAGCCCCTCTATCAACCCAGGAAGCCAATTCATCTCTGAGAAGATGGATCATTCTAATTTCCTAGAACTATTTCAGAATACACATCCAATCTTTCCTATTATTTATGATATGCTTGATGGCACACAAGTTCCACTGCATTTATGTAACTAAATATAACATATTGCTATGATTGGAGAAAGATGAGGCTTTCTGCTCCCTGTAGAGATTTACAGTGTCAGAAACCCTATACAAGGTCACTATGAGTCAGAGCTGACTCCACCGCACACAACCACCACCATAATTGATAATTGGAGTACACCTGAACATAAAAAGAACAAAATTCCTTACAACTGAACCAACAAACAGCATCATGATAGTGAAGAAATTAAAGTTGTCAAGGATTTCACAACAAACACCATGAGAGTTGTTGTTGTTAAGTGCCATAGAGTTGGTTCCAACTCATAGTGACCCTGTTTAGGATTTCTGAGGAATGGCTGGTGGGTTTCAGCCTTGTGATTAAAAGTCCAGTGATTAGAAGTCCAGTGCTTATCCTACATTGTCACACCAAAACCCCACCCATGGAAGTTGTTGTTGTTAAGTGCCATAGAGTTGGTTCTGACTCTAATGACCCTGTAGGGCTTCCAAGGAGCGGCTGGTCAGTTTGAACCTCCAGCCTTATGGTTCAAAACAACCTTGCTGTCCAGTGCTTTATCCCACAGTGCTACACCACACAACTCCCACCTACCCATGGAAGTAGCAGTCAAACAATCAAATAATGATTGCAATGGGCATTTTGCTACAAAAGACCTCTTTAGAAATCTGGTAGCGTAGTGTTTACGAATCAGGCTGCTAACTGCAAGGTCAGCAGTTTGAAACTACCAGCAGTTCCACAGGAGAGAGATGAGGCTTTCTGCTCCTGTAAAGATTTACAGCCTTGGAAACCCTGTACAGGGTCACTATGTGTACAGGGACACTAGGTGTCAATATGTGTCCAAGGTACTTAACAACAACATAGTATTAAAGAACAAAGATGGCACTTTGAGTATAAAGATGTGCCTGACTCAAGCTATGGTATTTTCAACAGCCTCATATGCATATGAAAGCTGGACAATGACTAAGGAAGAGTGAAGAAGAATTGGTGCCTCTGAATTATGGTTTCGGCAAAGACTATAGATTATACCATTGACCGCCAGCAGAATGAATAAATTAGTCTTGGAGGAAGTACAGTTCCTTAGAAATGAAGATGGTATGATATTGCCTCTATTATTTTGAATAGATTATCAGGAGGAACCAATCCCTGGAGAAGGACCTCGTGCTTAGTGAAGAAGAGGGTCTGTAAAACAGAGGAAGATACTTATTGAGATGGATTGACACAGTGGCAGCACCAATGGGTTCAGACACAGCAACTGTGACGATGACGCGGGACTGGTAGGGCTTCATTCTGCCGTGCATGGGGTTGCTATGAATCGGCACCTACTTGATAATATCTAACAGGAACAACAACAGCATACTTGAAGAGGAGTTTGGGAGCCTCCCATCATATTTTTTTTTGATTACAATATTTTATTAGTATAATTTTTGAGTGTTAATAGAATTTTTCCTGGACAATGGCACTTTGAACAAGCGCCACACACAGGTTAACTTAAAGCCTATTTCAGACTCCTACACCCAAACAAAAGCTGCCCTACACCAAAACCCCACCCATGGAAGTTGTTGTTGTTGTTAAGTGCCATAGAGTTGGCTCTGACTCCTCCTCTAAGAAAAACCACTGCTATTAAGTGGGTTCCGACCCACAGCAACCCTATAGGACATAGTAGAACTGCTCTATAAGGTTTCCGAGGCTGTAAGTCTCTATGGAAGTAGACTGTTTTCATCTTTTTCCAGAGGAGCACTGTTGGGTTCAAACCACTGACCTTTTGATTAGTAGCCCAGCACTTAACCCACTGCACCACAAGAGCTGCTTTCTGTTGATAGCACCTAATATTGTTGTTGTTAAGTACCTTGGAGTCAGTTTCAACTCATAGTGATCCTGCACAGGGTTTCCAAGGCTGTAAATCTTTACGGGAGCAGAAAGCCTCATCTTTCTCCCGTGGAGCAGCTGGTAGTTTCGAACTGCTGACCTTGCAGTTCTCAGCTCAATTTGTAACCACTACGCTACCAGAGCTCCTTGAGCTCTTTATATTAGTGCCATGTTAAATGTATATAGCATATATGCTATCATATATATCATGATAAATCATAATATGCACATATATATATACATAATCAGAAGTAAAATAATATCATACCAGCTTTCAAAAAATAATTTTGCTTATTTATTTTTAATTAATATAGCCTAAACCTTCCAGTTTCCTATTTTTTCTTTCGAAGTCTTTATATTGTCACTTGGGTGAAGTTATCAAGAGCTCTCCAGCTTTCTGATGACAATCTTTCTTTTACTACCCCAATGAAATGATGGCCTGGTCTCCATTGCAACTCCTCCCCCCCCCCCCCCCCCCCCAATCCACTCTGCTCTTCTCCGAGTTCTTGGAGTCCTGGTGTGGTGCTGTGGGATACAGCACTGGACCACAAGGTTGGTTTGAACAACAGTTCAAACTCACCAACTGCCCTTTGGAAACCCTGTACAGGGTCGCCATGAATACCAACTGACTCGATGACACTTAAAAATAACAGCTTCTCTATAGCCAGAGCTTGATCTCTTTGGCCACCATTACCCAGATGCCTTTGCCCTTTGACCTCTCCTGGGTCTGGCCACTGGGAGGCACTTGCAGGGGATCAAAGAAGGGAAAGGAAGAGGTCTGAGTGGTGACTTGAACAGTCCTATCCATCAAGGTGCAGCCCTGCCTTGGCTCAAAATGCTGGCAGGCCCCCCTCCCATGATGCCAACTCTCATCAGCATTAGGAGATATGGCTCTCATCCTTGCCTCCCCATGTTTTTGTTGGTTTCCTAAAGTCTGCAATGTCTCTGTTTCAGCAAGCAGTCTACTGCCAGGACCCTTGCAACAAACTAAGAGAGGAACAGCTCTCCCCAACCGTTCCCAGTGAGGCAGCATGACCTTCCCTGTAGGCCCTCTCTCAGCTTAATTCTCAAAGTCTGCATCAGCCACCCTGCCCCTGCTGATACTCTCTTCTTCTCACCATGGACCACTTCCTTTCACCCTCATTCCTCTAAATCACATGGCCACAATGTGTTTTCTTTAGCAACATTTTACTGATGGTTTGAGAAAGATAGAGAAGGACTCCTGTTTGGAGCAAAACAAGAAACAAGTTAAAACTCATCTTAGATCAGGCAAGCTTCCTCAGCCAAATTTACTCAGCCACCCACACCATGGGGGATTTCTGGAAGGTTTCTCCCTGAAGCTTTATTAGCAGCCATGGCATTTTACCTCTTCTCTCATCCCCAAATCCTCTCCATTTTCCACTATCTAACTGCTGCCTCTTATAGGAGTTTCTCCAAGTATCAGTTACACCATCATGCAGAGCACTGCAGCTCTGCTTTATCTTTAAAGACCATGTTCAGGTGTCTAGCCCAGAAGTTGGCAGACTAAAGCCCAGTGGGTCAAATCCACCTGTTTTTAAAAATATTTAAAGTTTCATTGCAACACAGGCATGTTCACTAGCATGGCTGCTTTCAGGCTACATTGTCAGTTGAGTACTTGGGACAAAGATTGTATGGCTGATAAAGCCTAAAATATTGACTCTCTGGCCCTTACCAAAATGTTTGCCACTCCCTAGCCTAGTCTTTCGGTGATCTCTGGTAGCGTACTGGTTACGAATCGGGCTGTGAACTGCAAGGTCAGCAGTTCGAAACTACCAGCTGTTCCGCGGAAGAAAGATGAGGCTTTCTGCTCCTGTAAAGGTTTACAGCCTCAAAAACCCTGTGCAGGGTTGCTATGAGTCGGAATCGACTCCATAGCACATAACACCAACAACAACAGCCTAGTCTTTCACAAAAAAAAAAAAAAAAAAAAAAAAGCCAATCAGGTATTTAAATGTTGGAGTTTTTCCTTTGATGGATTTTGCTTTTGACCAGGATGTCAAGATAAATATGTAGTCAATTTTTGCTTTTGTTTTTCTTTGTATCACTCAAGATCATAAATATTCAGTGTGAGTGAAGACTGGAGAAACAGTATTCCTATATTCAGCCCTGGTGTGGCACTGTGCGTTAATGCACAGACTGCAAAGCCATTTGAACTGCATGGTCGGTGGTTCAAGCTCACCAGCTGCTCCTCAGAAACTCTATATAGGGTCACTATGGGTTGGAATCGACTCGATGACACTTCACAACAACAACATATTCAGACAGAAGACTGAAACCATCTTTCTGGGGTGTGTGATGCTTTTAGCCCACTAATTCAACTTTTATTAATTTATCTGAAGGAAGCTCTAAGTATTGAATAAAGATGTTGTTGTTAAGGGCTGTCAAGTTGGTTCCGATTCATAGCAAACCTGTCTAGGGTTTCCAAGGAGCGGCTGGTGAGTTGGAACTACCGACTTTGAAGTTTAATCCAACTTTGCAGTCTAGTCCTTATCCCACAGTGCCAAGTTGTTGTTATTCAGTGCCATCGAGTTGATTCTGACCCATAGTGACCCTGTAATAGGGTTTCTGAGGAGCCGCTGGTGAGCTTGAACCGCTGACCTTTGCAGTCTGTCACATTAACCCACAGCGCCACACCAGGACTATAAAAATATCATCATAGACACTTTGTAATAGGTAAGTGGGGCGCAACAGAGACGACCAACAACCATCATATATCTTATTCAAGGAATTCTTAGCAACAATGAAAAATAATCATGTAGATTTATTTTTTCATTTATCTATTTATCTGCTTATTTATTTGCCAGGTAAAGATGTTGACAGTGTATTTTTCTAGTAAAAAAGACAGGTGAAAATAGAGAACGTGAGTTGTTCCTAGTTGAAATTGAGTTGGCTCAAACTCATAGCAAAGCAGACATGAAAGAACACCAAGTTGTCTGGTCTTGGACCATCCTCCCAATCAATCAAGCCCACTGCTACAGCTACTGCACATGTTGAATGCCTTCTAGTCTAGGGGGCTCATCTTCAAGAACTACACTGTACCATACATAGTCTCTTGTGATCTGTAGGATTCTTACTAACTTTTGGAGGTAGAACCCAAGGTGTTTCTTCCTAGTCTAACCTGGTCTGGAAGCTTCATTGGAAACTGTTCACCGTGAATGACTCTGCTTGCTTTTGACATACTAGTGGCATCAAGCATCATAGCAACACACAAGCCAACACATATAACAAACTACCAGGTGGGTGGTGGAATATGTAGTATGTCCTAATTTTGTTTCAGATACAAGTATATGTTAAGGCACACATATAAACAACCCTGGTGTGGCACTGTAGGATAAGCACTGGACCGAATGGTCAGTTTGAACCGACACGTATAGGGTGCTATGAATTGGAATCGACTTGATGGTGCTTAATGACAACATAAAACAATCTAGAACAATTTATGCCAATGTTTAAACAGAGTTGCCTCTGGGTTTGTATATATTTTCCCTTTTCTTTTGTATTTTTTTTCCCAAGGGAAATTCATTTTACATATTACTAGTCATTTTCTGTTTGATGAGATGGACTTGTTGGCCAGAGTTTTAACAAGTCCTAAACAGACTTGTTGGCCAGAGTTTTAATTGTTTGATGCTTGTTGAAGAGTGACTGCTGGCTTCTCTAATTAACCCAGACCCCTCACCTTTCCCCTGTGCAAATGTGCATACTCTCAGTCAAATAGCAGCCTGCCTCCCTCGACTCACAGCAGCTCTGTTGTAGCAACAGTTGACATCCTGTTCATTCTAGTGGATGTGAAAACTCCTGCCCTCTAAATTAGATCAGGGACTTGTTTGTTTGGGGCTGTGTTTATTTTCCTCCTTTTAAACTTGCTCTAAAAATATCTCTACCCACAAAAATAGAGATGACGGAATACATTACATTTGGTCCTCATCCTTCCGTGGTCTGGGAATTGTGGGCTGGAAATTCAATACAAAGGATCTGCTTTTTGAAGCATCTGGCACATGGAAGAACTGTAAAGGCTAGAAAGGAAGGGGGATGGGATCTCTGGGGAACCCACAGGAGCTCTTTGCAAATGCCCAGAGAAGGGGAACATGTCATCTCTTGAATTTTCTGGGCAACCTCAGAGCAGAGAATTCCACAGGAATATAAAATATGAACATTTCCTCTAGTGCAAATGTCAATACCTCAGTGCCTTGAGGAAGACCAGAATGGAGCTGATGACACATTATTGCTTCATTGTGTTGGGCAGTGTTCTTGGCTTCATGAAATATTGTTATTGTGCCATCGAGTCAGTTCCTACTCATCGTGACCCTGTACAGAGTTTCTGAGAAGCAGCTGGTGAGTTTGAACCGCCAACCCTGCGATTCAAACTGACTTTATTGTAGTGGGCTTATCCTACAGCGCCACATCATGAAGTATGGTTTAGAGGAAATAGCCCAGACTTTGGAGCCAGTACAGACTCAAGCATTTCAATTTCCAGCCAAGTAATCTCACGGCGGTGCGGCTCTGAGTAAGTAATGTGTGCTTCTCTTGGTCTTAATTAAGGATCCCTAGTGGATCAGTTCTAGTATGGCACTATAGGATAAGCACTGGACTGCTAACCGTAAGATTGGCAGCTCAAAACCACAAGCCACTTGTTGGAAAACCTATACAGAGTCATTATGAGTCGGAACCAACTCAACAACACTTAACACTAACAACAACAGTCACTTAGTGGTTACAACACTCAGCTGCTAAATGACAGCTCAGTGGTTTGAACCCACCACCCTCTCCAAAGAAGAATGGTGTGGCAGTCTGCTTCCCTGAAATGTTTACAGCCTTGGAAACAAACCCTATGGGTTACAGGCTCACTCTGAGTTGGAATTGACTCAGTGGCTACGGGTTTGAGTTTTGGGTTTGGTACTCAATTTCCTTTTCTACACACTGAAATAATATGACCAACCTCATAGTGATTTTGTTTGGAGGGTATGGGGGTGATTCAGTGGTAAACTTCTTGTTTCCATGTGGGAGACCCAGGTTCAATTTCTGTCTCCTCACGAGCAGCCATCATGGGTGGCTTGTATGTTAGTGTAAGCTTAGGTGTTGCTATGATTCTGAATAGGTTTCAGTGGAGCACCAACCTAACAGAGAGTAGGAAGAAAGGCCTGGAACACTGTTTCTAAAATCCAGCCAATAAAAACCTATAAGTCACAAAGGTCTGACCTGAACCAGTCATGAAGATGCCTCAGAACTGGGCAGTGGTTCTTTCCCATTGTGTACGGGGTCACCATGGATTGGGGACTGACTTGACAGCTAACAACAAAAACAACAACAATAGTGATTGTGTTATTGTAGGCAATCATATATGGAAGGGCAGTACGGTGCCTGACACCTAAGAAGGAAATAGTAAAAACTTGCTATTATTATATACGTATTTATTTATAACACTAGTTATAAGAATAATCACCTAATTTGTCTGATTTTTCACACTCATAATCAAAGTAAACCCTAAAAAAAAGAGACCGATCTGCCTTCCAGAAATTAGGAGGTGGGTACAGTAGCCTATTTATAACTGGTTGTTCTAACATGCTGCTTTCCCTAACGGTTTATATTACCTGCTTAGGTAAACCTTCAATAGTCCACTGGTTGTAGGCAGCAGGAAAAGAGAGAGGAAAAGAATCCTCTTTCTTCTGTACCTGTTTTCAGAAGCTAATTGTGACTGAAGGTAAGTCTTAAATCACTCCTTTCATTTTATGCTAGTCATTGACCAGAGTGCTTGTTATGAAGTCAAATCCTTTCTGAAAAGGCTACTTAAATGTATTGATTTTTCCATGTCTGGAAGTTGGATCAATATAGTTTACACAAATCACTGCAGCTCATCAATGTATCTACCAAGTGCCTTTCATTCTACTTTTCTGGTAGTATCTTGCTACTCTCTGAATGCTGAGAAGAGGTCTTCGCTTGTGGTTGCCTATTGAATTGGATTTGTTGTTGTTGTTATAAAAATCTCGAGAAAAAATGTTGATAAAGGTTTGCAAAGAAGGAAACTGAAACCAACTTCCAGGAAGTTAGGAGTCTTTCTTTCTCATCTTTACATTTCCCCTGAAAGTCTGGGTGTGGCTCAGTAGAACAGAATGTGGGTTGGCTTGAAACGTAAGCAGGGAACAATCTGTGTTGGCCTTTGGAAACCCCCTCTGCTGACTGCCTGTTTGTGAACTTATCTAACTCCTGGTGAGTCTAGATTCTGGGTCTTCAAGACCCGAGGTTGCCCGAACTTTTGAATTAAGCTCTGATATGGCTCTTTCCAAGTTTTCACTTTATTAACCTCTCCCCGTCAAGAAATGTGAACACAAATGTCCACCTCCAGTTTCTTGAACCTAACAAACAGTTCTCTCTAACAGAGACAAATGATTCCATCACCAGGACAAATAATAAGTCTGTCTCCCTCCCTCTCTTCTTCCTTTCCCCCCTCCCCTCATATTCACCCTTTCTTGCCTTCCTCATTTCTGCATTCATCAATGTCCATTCTCCAAAAACAAAGGCTGCTCATTATTCTAAAATAATGTCAAGCACATAATGACCGTTCAATATGTGCTGTTCGTGTCATACAGTTTCCTGATGTGGCGCTGTAGGATCAGCACTAGACTGTGAGCAAACCACAACGTCAGCAGTTCAAACCCACCAGCTGCTCCTCAGAAACCCTATACAGTGGTCACTATGTGTCTGAACCTACTCAAAGGCACTTATCAACATCAACTCCTGCCATACAACCGCCCCTCTGCCATTACCACAGCCTACAACATGACTGTTACAGGGATGCAGTGGGTAACATGACAGACACACCTGCCATCTTGGAATTTACAGCTGAATAATAGTGACAGCCAAGGAGCTCTGGTAGTATAGTGGTTACGAATCGGGCTGTGAACCTTAAAGTCAGCAGTTCGAAACTACCAGCTGTTCCGCGGGAGAAAGATGAGGCTCTCTGCTCCTGTAAAGATTTACAGCCTTGGAAACCCTATGTTGTTGTTGTTGTTAAGTGCCATCGAGTCGGTTCCGACCCATAGCGACCCTGTGCAGGGTTTCCGAGGGTGTAAATCTTTACGGGAGTAGAAAGCCTCATCTTTCTCCCGCGGAGCGGCTGGTAGTTTCGAACCGCTGACCTTACGGTTCGCAGCCCGATTCGTAACCACTACGCTACCAGAGCTCCTTACAGGGTCGCTATGAGTTGGAACCGACTCCACGGCACATAACCACCACCACCAATAGTGAGAGCCACTGAGTCACTTGTATTTCAAATACCAGTAGGGTCATCCATAGTGGACTGGTTTCAGTGGGACTTTCAGTCTAAAATTGGGTAGGAAGAAAGGTCTGGTGATCTAATTCCAAAAATCAGTTAATGAAAACCTATGCATCACAATAGAATATTGTCCAACAGAGCAATTATCCTGAAGATGGTACAGAACCTAGTAACATTTTGTTCTGTGACCCAGAAGGTCTCCATGAAGAAGAGCAGACTTTGCAGAATCTAAAAACAACTTTCTTCCAGAAGAAGTACGGAGTAGGGTAGGTCAGAACAAGGTATCCTAAGTAAGAGGCAATTAAGCTGGAGCCTGAAAGATAGATATGAGTTTGTCAAGGAGAATTAAGATCTAGGCAAGGGAGAGTGACAGACAGAGAGAGAACAACATGAACACATGGAGCGACTGTGGAAAGCCTTGGGAGGAACGTTGTGAGTGAGCCGTCACAGGTGTGAGATGGAGGAGAGAGGTGGAATTCTAGGAATATTTACAAGGTGAAACTGGCATGGCTTGGTAACCAATTGGTCAAGGGGTAAAGGCAGAAGAAAACAGGATGGCATCATAATCCTGACCTCACAAGGGGGCTTTACCTTTCATTCCTTTTTTAGAATTTTAGTTCATATATTATTAGTGTTTTTGGATTGAGAGATGTTGCAGAGAGAAAGTGGCTTGCTAAGTAAAGTTCCCCAATAAAAGGCCTGTCCATGTGTCTCTAGACTCTTCCCAACACAATGCTTCAGGCAAAGTTCTCAAAGTTCCCCTAATAGCTCCTCATTTGCTTGCCTTTCCTGTTGTAACTCCCTCTGCTTGGAATGTCCATTTCTTATCTAATTAACACTTTAGCTTTTAACAATATTCAAGAGTCATGTCCTTCCACACAGCTCTCAAAACAGGATTTACAACTCCAGTATCTGTTCTGACTGCACTCTACAGTGGATTTTTCAAACTCAAATGCTTACTGTTCTGCATTTCAGGGATGGTGGGAGCTGTGATTCACTGAAGACCACCTGCCCGGCTTCTCAGCTTTCACCCAGCTGTTCTGAAAGGAACTAGGGGCCCCTAATGGGAGTCCTGGTGTGGCGCTGTGGGTTAATGCGCTAGACAGCAAAGTTGCTTTGAACCACAAGGTCAGTGGTTCAAGCTCACCAGCTGTTCCTCGGAAACCCTATATAGTGTCGCTATGGGTCAGAACTGACTTGACAGTACTTAACAACATCACAACAGGGGCCTAATGGAGTCCTGGTGTGGTACTGTGCATTAATGCGCTGGACTGCAAGGTCGGTTTGAATGGAAGGTTGGCGGTTCAAGCTCACCAGCCGAACCTCGGAAATCCTAAACAGGGTTTCTATGAGTCGAAACTGACTCCAACAACAGGGGCCCTTATGTTACTAGATATGATCTACTAAAAATCAACTCAAGATGTAGGGTTGTCTTCAGGAGGCGTGTGTGATTGTGTGTTGTGTGTGTAGCTGTGCACGAGCACTTGTCCAATTTTTTAACTTGACTCAAAAGAACATTTTTGTTTTTTAAACTCTGAGCAGGACTTTATAAATCTTAATCAGACTCATTGGTTTTCTTGTCTGTTCTAGAAGTTTTCATTAGGCTCATGAGTCTTCATGTAAGCGTCTCGGAGACAAGCACTGTGCTGTACTCACTTTCCAACGCATCAGTGTGATTGTTGTTGTTAAGTGCCGTCGAGTCAATTCCGACCCATAGCGACCCTATAGGGTTTCTGAGGAGCCACTGGTGAGCTTGAACCACCGACCTTGCAGTTCAAATGGCTTTGCAGTCTGGCCCATTAGCCCACAGCGCCACAGAGCAAACCCCTAACCCTCTGTATATACCCAGAGTTGAGTTCAGTTTCTGGCACACAACCGGAACTCAACAAATACTTTGAATTAATGCGTTTATACAATTAATCATTCAATATGGAGTTGCTAAGTGTCCTCACTGAGATAAAATTTGCTGGGCTCCTGTGTGCTCCTGACACCAGCTGTTGTTGTTAGGTGTTGGTGAGTCAACTTCGACTCATACTGACTCCATGTGAGAGAGCTGAACGACCCTATGGGGTTTCCTAGGCTGCATTCTTTATGGAAGTAAATCGCCAAGTCTTTCTCCCTTGGAGCCACTGGATGTGGCTGAACTACCAACTTTTCAGTAAGCAACCGAGTATTTAACCATTGCGTCACCAAGGCTGAAATACCTTCAATTCTTTCTTTGGTTATTTATTTGTTGGCATTTTTCTCTAGGTTCCACCTTAGGTGGGTAACACTACGAAGTGATAATCATTCCTTCATTAAAATAGAATCTGTCTTTTCATAAAGAATCTCTCCTAAAATACTGTCCTGGGATACTGGTCACTGTGCTTGCAGTTGTGGTAATGTTGCCAAATCTGTTTGTAAAGTGCTCTCTGAACCTTGGAAGAATGATGCTTTAGCCAGGGAATTATTCTAGCATAATTGAATATACTAGGCTGTATCTGGCTTTCTGTTGAAATGGAATTGACTCAGCAAGGGTCATGAATGTTCATTTATACAGAGAACAAGGATGCTAAGAGATAAGGATGAGAAAGAGAAGGGACATCTCCATCTGTCATCTAACTCAGGGGGAAAACGAAGAGCTGGATTTCATTTCCCATGCAGAACCAGCTTATTTGTGAACAACTGGCATGGAGTAGAATATATGTAGAATGGCTTCTGGTGAATTTAAAGGAATTCTGTCCCTTTCTTAGAACCTCCTCCCAATCCAATATACCAACACTCATGTGGGAAACACATAGTATCCGCCTATTGCTTAAATATTACATCTCTGTTTTCAAGTAAGGAGAAGAATCCCATTACTTATGGCTAACGGATTCCATGCAATAACTGACCCATAACACCGCCCCTAACCCACTAGCTTTAGAGAAGAAAACAGTGAGGGAGGTCCTCACAGAATAGAGACGCTCAGATGGAGAGGAGGCTGAGTGAGGACTTGAAGTTACCCAGGGCTAGGAGTACAGGGAAGTAACTGTGGAAAGACAAATTGAATTGAGATGAAATCCGATAGCATATGAGTATGTTGCCTACATTAGATGACATGGAGAAAAACTATCCTAGGCTATCCATCACTAACCGAGGAGATTAAGACCTAACACTTGTGCAGCGAGGTAATTTATCACCGGAGAGTTTATGAAGCCCCTCCTTGTACGTGCCTATCTCTATGGTTTCTTTATGGCTTTGTATCTTCATTTCTCAGAGAACTGAAATCTGAAAGGCTAGATTTTACAGGCTAGCAACCTATGTCTGCGATCACGTTTCCACCTGTAGCAGTGAAAATGCTGCTCCTGGCACTGGAAACAAACATCTGGTCTTACGGCTGACCTTCTATTGTTGCTCTTCCCGTCTGCAATTAGCTCATGATTAAAGTCAGGAGTGGACTATCCAATAAACAAGTAAGCATGATTTACTTGTGCTTGTTGATTAAGCTGTGGAGTCTCACCACATTAACCATGTGAACCTGTTCACTATAGATGAGTAAGTGAGCACAAGTAAGCCTATGTTTACTTTGTTTACTGGGTACTCCAGCCCTGTCAGTTATTGTAAATCTGAAGACCCTTTGATGCTGTAGGAAGATGCACTGAGGTTGGGAGAGATACACATGTCAGCTGTACCCAGAAGCAAAATCTCTGATGTGGTGAAAATGTGAAACTGTTCAAGGTTAGTAAGTAAGCACAAATAAGCTCATGCTTGCCTTGCTGATTGGGCAATCAGGCCCAATTGAATCTTCTTTACCTTGTGAGCCAATTATTAATAATAATAAAAAGTTTCCGACTAAGCAGCTCTATCACTTACAGACCTGTCTAACCTCTGCAAGTTTCCATTTCTTTGTCTATAGAATGGGAATAATAATAGTACCTATTTGTTGTTGTTAAGTGCTGTCGAGTCAGTTCCAACTCATAGCGACACTGTACAAGGTTTCCAAGGCTTTAAACCTCAGCAGGAGCAGAATGCCCCATCTTTCTCCAGTGGAGAGGCTGGTGGGCTCAAACCATAGGCCTTGTGGGTCACAGTTCAGTGTTTACTGTATAGAGATAGAGAGTACCTAGTTCATAAAGCTGCTATGGTGATTAAAATAATTATCATATACAGCTGAGTACACTTTTTGCATACAGTCGGTGCCTAATGAATGTAACCAATGTTGAAAAAGTAACCTTTTCCAACCCATTTTCATGTGTTCATCTTATTCTAGCTTAAAGCAGTTCATCACAAATGGTATTGTAACCACTTACCAGTCAATAAATGAGTTGTGGTGTGGCGCTTTAGGATAAGACCTGGACTGCTAACTGCAAGGTCGGCAGTTCAAACCCACCAGCAGTTTCTCAGAAACCCTATACAGGGTCACTATTAGTTGAAACTGACCTGACTGTATTTTACAATAACAACAACAAAAAATAACAATAGGATGGTATTTATTTTTATCTTGCCCATAAATCTCCCCCAAATACTGCCTCATATATTTGTCTCATTAAAAATGGTGTACACAACAAGGAAATATGAGTAAGAATGACAAATGGAAAGATATGACTAATAGCCAAGACTAATAGAAAGTCAGGTTTACCTAGTTCATTAGACCAAAGGGTAATGAAAAATCCAATTCAGTCTCAGGTCAGGTAACTCGGCAAAGTTAAGTGATCCACAG
Source organism: Chrysochloris asiatica (assembly GCF_000296735.1). Classification (NCBI taxonomy): domain Eukaryota; kingdom Metazoa; phylum Chordata; class Mammalia; order Afrosoricida; family Chrysochloridae; genus Chrysochloris; species Chrysochloris asiatica. The sequence continues at coordinate 26,550,556 of NW_006408519.1, forward strand.
ACGCTCTCAGAAAATATAACAAACTATATAAGTATATTGTTGTTGTTGTTATGTGCCGTGGAGTCAGTTCTGACTATAGCAACCCTTATACAGGGTTTCCGAGGTTGCAAATCTTTATGGGAGCAGAAATCCTCATCTTTCTCCCACAGAACAGCTGGTAGTTTCGAACTGCCGACCTTGAGGTTAGCAACCTGATTTGTAACCACTACACTACCAGAGCTCCATAAACATATGGAGCGTAATGTGGTGGTTATGAATTACGCATCAAGGTCAGCAGTTTGAAACTACCAGCCATTCCCTGGAGGGAAAGATGAGGATTTCTGTTCTCATAAAGATTTATAGCTTCAGAAACCCTATGTAGGGTCGCTATGAGTTGAAATCAACTCTACGGCACACCACCATATATGTGTGTATGTATATGTATATATATATATAGTTGTTAAGTGCCATCGAGTTGGTTCTAACCTCTAGTTATTCTGTATAGGGCTTCTGAGGAGTAGCTGGTGAGTTTGAACCACTGACACCAGGATTTGTATGTTTATGTATGTAGATAGGATAGATTAGATAGATAGATAGATAGATAGATAGATAGATAGATAGATAGATAGATAGATAGATAGATAGATAGATAGATAGAGTGTTCTGGTGTGGTGCTGTGGGTTAATGCACCAGACTGCAAAGTTGTCTGAACTGCAAGGTCAGCGGTTCAAGCTCACCAGCTGCTCCTCGGAAACCCTACACAGGGTCACTATGGGTCGGAACCAACTTGATAGCACTTAACAACAACAACAAATATATATATATACATATATGCATGTGTATGTATATATAATATTGTTGTTGTTGTTGTTAAGTGTCTTCAAGTCGATTCCGACCCATAGCAACTCTAGCTTGAACCACTGACCTTGCTGTTCAAATGACTTTGCAGTCTGACACATTAGCCCACCATGCCACACCAGGATTCCATATCTATATATGTGTGTGTGTGTGTGTATATATATATATCGATATGGACTCCTGGTGTGGCACTGTAGGGTAACATATATGTATACATATATGGAGTCCTTCTGTGGTGCTATAGGGTAACACTGGATTGAAGGTCTGTTTGAATCGTAAGGTTGGTGGTTCAAACTCACCAGTCGCTCCTCAGAAATCCTACACAAGGCTGATATGGGTTGGAACTGACTTGACAGCACTTAACAATAACAATGTGTATATATAGATATTCGTATAAAACATTCTGAAACAAGGTTGGCAGTTCGAGCCCACCAGCCATTCAATTGTAGAAAGACGAGGCTTTCTGTTCCTGCATAGATTTACCCTAGACATGGTAACTATGAGTCAGAAACAACTGGATGGCACTTAACAACAATAATATAAAAATGTTAAAAAATTGTATCTTTATATCTCAGTATATGACTGTTAATTTCCTCTTAAGTAAGAATAACTGTCCTGACTCTTTACAGGGATGTGTTGATTTTATACAAAAGAAGTAACATAACTGAGCCCTTCCTGATTCCATCCTTGGGGTTGCTAAGTCTGATGGCATAGGGGTGGCTCGGAGCTCAATGCAGCAATATCACACAATGGCAGTCACTGGCAGTGTGAGAATCTGCAAGGAACCACATGAACCACATTTAATATGCACCAAAAGAGTCCTGGTGTGGTGCTGTGGGCTAATGCATCACACTGCAAAGTCGTTTGAACTGCAAGGTCGGTGGCTCAAGCTCGCCAACTGCTCCTTGGAAACCCTATACAGGTCGCTATGGGTCAGAATTGACTCAATGGAAGTTAACAACAACAACAACAAAGGTCAAGCATATTAGACAAAGTTACACACAGGCTAGAATTCTGCCAGCATTACACTTTCAAGACTTTTTGACACAGGAAGAGTACATTTAAGTGGCTTTAAAACAGCTCTTCCTTTATCCTGTGCTAGATCTTCTGCCAGCTCTTTCCGCCTCCCAGACCTCAGCTCCCATCCCTTCTCTCCATTCTTCAAATCCAAGCTCCAGCTCAAACTGCAAACGTCCTCTTAGAACACTGCTCCAAGTTACCACTGAAGATCTTCCCCATTTTCCAAAGGTGCCATAGTTTAGGTTCTAATTGTCTAATGACCTCCTCTGCATGATCTGGTTATCCCAACGAAACTGGAAACTCATTGAGGACAAGGACACAACTGCAGTCTGACAGAGCTCAGTATGTTTTTGCCATGAATGCTGAACACACGTGGCTGGAACAGAGTCAGAAGCAAGAGCAGCAGGTGATGAGGGCATCAGGCTAAGTTGAAGCTTTGTGGGGTTGTGATTTGCTTTGGAAAGCAAGTAACAGTGTGTCTTAGAAGGAGTAAAACAAAATGAGCTGCACATCTAATATCTTTATATTTAATTTAAATCTTTATATTTAATACACATGCATTTTTTTTTTAAATATAGTAGCTACGTACCTTAAAATTTTGGTATATACAATGAAATTTTATAGCTCATCAGCAGTCAGTTATATTATAAGACCGTGAAGAGTAGATTGTTTTAAGGAAACCCTAACATTAATCTATAAACAGCACTTCTATCTATCCTAATTTGCCTAATGTACCCAAAGTTGTAGATATATTTACTTAAAGTTGTTGTTATTGTTGTTCAGTGCCATTGAGTTGGTTCCGACTCATAGTAAGCCTGTATAGGTTGTTCGAGGAGCGGCTGGTGGGTTTGACCTACAGATCTTCCTGTTCAAACCAGTCTTGTGGTCCAGTGCTTATCCTACAGTGCCCCACCAGGACACCTAAAACTCAAATTTGTAAGTCAATGAAATCAGTGACAGAATTTTCCCTTCTGCTTGTGGTCTACCAGCAAGAATTCATTTCCTGTTAGAAACTGCAAATGAGTTTGTGGCTAAAAGCTACATCACAGAAAAAAACAAAGACTTACAAAAATGTCATTGCTACATAGGTTCTTATGGCCCTTCATAGGGGAGCAGTTAAACAATTCAGCACTGCCTGGGGGCTTCAGGACCATAGCCTTGAGAGACAACCCTGGTCCATTGGCAAAACATAGTACACAAAGACAACATTCTAAGAGGGTGACTCAAAAATGTGTCCACATTCTGGCTGTGAAACTTATTTAATTGACTTTTAGAAGAGACAAATACATCATTTTTCTACATAATCTTGTTGCTTTTCAATATACTTTATCCATCTGTCAAGAAGTTTTTGTATTCCATTATTAAAAAATGTTTTAGGCTAAACTGCAAGCCACAAATGTACCACTTTCTTCTTTTCTTCATTGGAGGTGAATATCCGTTCTCGAAAGTCTGCTTTCAGGAGACCAAACAGGTAAAAGTCTGATGAAGCAAGATCAAGACTACAGAGAGGATGCTTTAGCACCTCAAAATGAAGTTTTTGCAGAGTGTCAACAGTGTGGGCAGAGGTGTGTGACCTTGCATTGTCATGCAAGATCCCAATGCCCTTGGATAGTAGTCCTCTGCTTTTAATCTCAAGAATAGACTTCAGCTCTTTAGTGAACATCTCACTGTAAAGAGTACTGTTGATTGTTGAACCTTTTTCCTGATAGGTTCCAATATTGGCCCTTGAAAATCCCATAAAATTGTAAGCATCAATTTTCTAGCTGATGGTTGACTTTTGAACTCTTTCTTGGTTGCTGGTTGAGTATGTTTTTATTCTGTACTCTGCCGTTTACTCTCATGTCTGGTCACCAGCAATGGAATTTTTTAAATAGACTTTTACCTTCCTTGGAGTATTGGCCTAAATTTTGTTTGCAGATGTCCACACACTTCTGTTGATGCTCTTCCATGAGTTGTCTCAGTGCTCATCTCACAAAAACTTTTTGAAACCCAAGTCAGTTGTGGGTTATTTCATAGGCAAAGCCATGACTGATTTGCAAATGTTTTGCCATATAATCCACTGTCATGCTTCTATTCAACAGAATCATTTCATGTGCACGCTCAATGTTGTCATCAGTCATGGACGCGAATGGACATTTTAATATAAGGGGAGTGCAGATAATTTTTGACTGCAGATAAATTTTTGAAGTGCAGATAATTTAGTGACTAGGACCTTATAGCTCATCAGTGGTCAGTAAAGGGCAACTACTGGTCTCATCCCATTTGGAGGAAAGAGTGTAATGAAAATTGAAGACACTTGAAAACTTCTAGTCTAATGGTTTAATGGAACACAGGAGCGTAAGTCTCCAACGACGTGACAAGTACTATCTATATATCATTACCACTGTTCTGAAATGGGTCACATTACTATGTGCTGCATAGAGTTGGATAAAATGTGGGGGAAAACCCTAAAAGTCACAGAAGACACCAGGCTTACAGGTCCGATAGAGACTGGTACCTTGAGACTTATGGCACTTGGTCATGCTTCATGTCTGGAACTGAACTTCCCTCCGTGGCTCAATTTTCAACCAAGCAATATATAGGTACATAGTGGGGGCAACTACATACACCGTAGAATGTTCAACGATTCAAGGTTTAAAAGACAGTATTTACCTCAGGACAAAACTCAGAAGAGGAGGGTAAGAAGGAGGAATGGAAACAAGAATCACAGGGAGGAAGTGGGATAAACGATGTTACATGAACGGGACTGCAAACATTAAGATGAAATGAAGTGTATGATGTTTTAATGTACAACTGATCATCTGCTTTGTAAACTTTCACTCAACTCACAATTGCTGTTGTTGTTCTTAAGAGCCCTTAAGTCAGTTCTGACTCATAGCGACCCTATATAGGGCTTCTGAGAAGCAGCTGGTGGGTTTGAACTGCTGACCTTGTGGTTCACAGTGCAGTAGTGATCCTACAATACCACACCATGAGTCCATATAAAATGTATGCATATAGAATATATGCATATAAAAACAATGAGTACTCAATAAAAGCTACTTGCTATTACCATTAAGACAAAGTTGGTAATAAGCTAGTTTTTAGGACTGTTCTTCAATATGCCATCTATGACTGGGGCAAAATAAGCAACATTGCACCCAAAGACTAAAGAAGGGCACACAGATGGAAGGATTCAATCACTACTTTCCTTCCTCATTATTAGGACAGAAACCTTCATTCTTTAACAGGTTACCATCTGTAGTGGTATACAAGAAGAGGATATGTACCTAAAATGGGGCAAAGCGGGGGCTATAGTGGCATGAAGTGACTGGCTTACAAGTTTTCAAGAGGGAGTTTTGTTTCCGAGCAAGGAGGGGAGGTGGGGTTTTGGAATCCTCACTGATTAGTTTTCTTCTTGCCTAGACGAGTCTGGTGAAATGAGATGGGGATAGGATTCTTTTGATTCAATAGTGAGTAATTGTTATCATGACTAACTGCGATTGTCACAACTACATAGGTAGAGTTTTGTAACGTAAAGGGGGAGTAGTTAATCTTGCATTCCAGGAACAGAGGATCCTAGGACCATCAAGAGAAAAGAGCAAGAGCAGAACATGGGATCCTAACCAGAAAAGCAGTGACACCAGAGATGGAGACAGAAATGAGGACATGGAAAGAGAGAGCATCTGAAGACTCTAGACTTATGGAAAGAGAAACGCTGTGTGCTGGCAGGCAGGATGTAGGCTTGAAGAATGTGTCATTTGGTTGTTTAAATAATTATAAATTCCTGTGTGTTTTTGTGTATAGCAAAAAAAAAAAAAAAGAGGGAATAGAGGCAATGTTTGTAAATGCTGATTGATGGAAGGGGATTGTAACCTTTGCAAATAATGAAAGCTTTTTTTTTTTTTTTTTTTTTAAAGGAGTAGATACGATAAAAGGAGACACAGTTTTGGCTTGAACATGGAAGAAGCTGTCATAATAGAAGATGCTATTGTAAACCACCGGCTCACTTTTGATCTGAGGCTGTAGAGGTGGTTCCTATTTCACCCAACCTAGTTGTTGTTGTCAGTTGTCCTGGGTACACTCAGTAATGCCATGTGTGTAAGTGCTGGGTTGGTGCCAAATGCTGGGAGTTTATTTAACAAAAAAAGAAAACAGGCAAGACTTTATTCTTGCCCGAAAGCACTTACATTCTGGGTTTGGTTTGAACTAGATGCAAACATAATACGGTAACAATAGGTACCACGATGAGTGCCAAGTGAGAGATATTAACAAAAATGGCTTGAGGGCTTCAGAGGAGAAGAGCAGGTTAGCCATAATCTGGGATAGCAAGTGATGTTGTGCTTTAAACTCTTGGCTCTGGAGGTTATGGTCCACAGATCAGAACAAGGACCTCCAGCTAAATGTGGGAGATATATTTGGGCTCACTGTGAAAGTGAACATTTTTAGTGAACACACTATCTAGAAAGGAAACATGCTTATTCGTGTCACAATTAACTCCCTGGGTTCAAACCCTTCTCTTTTTAGATGATGACGATAATATATGAAGGCGAATTAGTAGGAGTAGTAGTTGAAATGTCAGGCACCATGCCAAATGCATTATCTCATATCTTGATAATGTTCATGATAACCTCAAGAGGCCATAAGGATAACAAGTAACATATTAAGCATTGTGCCAGAGTTTGTTGTATAAGCTTTATATGCAACTCTGCTTAATTCTCACTACAACTCTATGTGGTAGCACTAGCATTAATGCCCATTTCACAAGTAAGAACCACTAAATCTCTGGATTGGTAATGATACATTCAACATCATGCAGGTAGCAAGTGGTTGTGCAGGAGTTCAAGCCCACATCAATCCAACTCCAGTGCCCAAGCTCTTCAGACCAATAGTATATGTTCTCTACTGATAGTCTATCTTTCAGAGGTGTTGCCCAAAAGATCCCTAAATTAGATACTATTCTAGACAAGGTAACCTTTGATTTTTCATTCCTCAAATTATTCACAATCTATGTCCTGTAATCCACCACTTATTTGTCAGTTTGCCGTACTGTGGTGGCTTGTGTGTTGCTGTGATTCTGGAAGCTACACCATGAGTATTTTAGATACCAGCAGGATCATACATGGTGGACAGATTTCAGCTGAGCTTCCAAACAAAGACAGACTGGAAAGAAGGAGAGACAGACTACTTTGAATATTTAGTCACTGAAAACTTTATGAGTAGCAATGGAACACTGGCAGATAGCACCAGAATATTAAATACTGAAACATGATGAAGAATTCCACAATATTGTCAGAGATACTGCTGAGAGATGAGCCCCTCAGGTTGTAAGGCACTCAAAATACAACTGAGAAAGAGCTGCCTCCTAAAAGCCGAGTCGACTGGAATGATGAGATTGGAGTAAAGCCTTTGAGCCCTTCATTTGCTGATGGGGTACAACTCAAAATGAAGAGAAACAGCTGTAAACATCCATTGGAAATGGAACATGGAATGTATTAAGTACGAATCTAGGAAAATTGGAAATTGTCTAAAATAAAATGGAATGCATAAACATCAATATCCTAGGAATGAGTGAGCTGAAATGGACTGGTATCGGCTGGCCATTTTGAAATCTGACAATCACATGGTTTACTCTGCCAGGAATGACAAGCTGAGAGGAATGGCATCACATTCATCATCAAAAAGAACATATCAAGATCAGTCTTGAAGTCTGTGATAGGACAATATCCATGCGTCTACAAGGAAGGGCAGTAATACCCCTATTGTTCAAATTTATGCACCCACCAAGAAAATGAAAACAAGTCAGTGATGATGAAATTGAAGAATTCGACCAACTTCTTTAGTCTGAAATTGACCAAACATGCAATCAAAATGTACTGATAATAACTGGCAATTAGAATGCAAAAGTTGGAGTCAAAGAAGGATCCATAGTTGGAAAATATGGCCTTGATGATAGAAACGATGCTGGAAATCACATGATAGAATTTTGCAAGAACAATGAATTCTTTGCAAACACCTTTTTTAAACAACATAAAAGATGACTATAAACATGGATCTCACCAGATAGAATACACAGAAATCAAAATGACTTCATCTGTGGAAAAAGATGGTGGAAAAGCTCCATATCATCAGCCAAAACAAGGCCAAGGGCAGACTGTGGAACAGACTATCAACTGCTCATATGCAAATTCAAGCTGAAGTGTAATAAAACTGAAACAAGTCCACAAGAGCCAAAATATGACCTTGAACATACCCCACCTTAGTGTAGAGATCATCTGAAGAACAGATTTGATGCGTTAAATATTAAAGACAGAAGACAAGAAGAGTTGTGGGATAACATCAAGAACATCACAGAGGAAGAAAGCAAAAGGTCATTAAGAAGACAAGAAAGAAGGAAAAAAAGCAAAATGGATGTCAGAAGAGACTTTGAAACTTGTTCTCCAGCATAGAGATGCTAAAGCAAATGGAAGAAATGAGGAGGTAAAAGCATTGAATAGAAAAATTCTAAAGGCAGCTTGAGAAGCCAAAGTCAAATAGTGGAATAAAATGTGCAAAGACCTGGAGTTAGAAAACCAAAAGGGAAGAACACACTCAGCATATCTCAAACTGAGGAAAATGGAGAAAAAATTAAAGACTGAATTTGCAATATCGAAGGATTCTATGGGCAAAATATTGAATGATGTAGAAAGCATCAAAAGAAGATGGAAGGAATACACAGTCACTGTACCAAAAAGAAATGGTCGGTATGTAACTATTTCAAGAGGTAGCATATAATCAAGAGCCAGTGATACTGAAGGAAGAAGTCCAAGGTGCACTGAAGTCATTGCTAAAGAACAAGGCACCAGAAATAGATGGAATACAAATGGAAATCTTTCAACAAAATGATGCAGCACTGGAGGTCCTCATTCATCTATGCCAAGAAATTCGGAAAACAACCACTTGGTTAACTAACTGGAAGTGATTCATATTTGTGTTCATTCCAAAGAGAGGTGACTCAAGGAAATGTGGACATCATCAGACAATACCATTAATATTGCACTCAAGTAAAATTTTGCTAAACATAATACAAAAACAGCTGCAAGCATTCACTGAGCGAGAACTTGCAGAGAGAGTTACAAGCTGGATTCAGAAGAGGACACCGAATGAGACAGATCACTGCTGACATCAGCTGGATCTTGGGTGAAAGCAGAGAATACCAAAAAGATGTTTACCTGTGCTTTATTGACTATGTAAAGGCTTTCGATTGTGTGGATCATGATAAGCTATGGACAACAATGCAGAGAATGAGAATTATGAAACACTTCATTTTACTCATGAGCAACTTGTACATAGACCAAGAGGCAGTTGTTCAAGCAGAACAAGGGAACACCAAATATTTTAAAATTAGGAAAGGTATGTGCCAGGGTTGCATTTTTACCATACTTATTCAACCTATATGCTGAGCAAATAATCTAAGAAACTGGATTATATGAAGAAAAAGGTGACATCAAAAGATTGGAGGAAGACTCATTAACAACCTGTGATATGCAAATGATAGAACCTTGTTTGCTGAGAGTGAGAGGATTTAAAAGACTTAAATGATGAAAATAAAGACCTCAGCCTTTGGTATAGATTACACCTAAATGTGAAAAACAAAAACAAAAATCCTCATCAATGGACCCATAAACAGCATCCATAAAAATGGAGGAAAGATTGAAACTGTCAAAAACTTCCTTATGCTCAGATCAGTCATCAACACTCACGGAAGCAGCCATCAAGAAATCAAAGGACATACTGCATTAGGCAAATCGCTGCACAAGACCTCTTTAAAGTTTTCAAGAGCAAAAATGTCAGTTTGAGGACTAAGGTGTGCTTGACACAAGCCTTGGTATTTTCAGTAACCCCATATGCATGTGAAAGCTGGACAGTGAATAAGGAAGATGATGGAACAATTGATGATTTGAGTTACTGTGTTGGAGGCAAATATTAAAAGTACCATGGACTGCCAAAAGAATAAACCAATCTGTGTTGGAAAAAGTATGGCCAGAAGGCTCATATTTCAGACTTATTATCAGGAGGGACCAGTACCTGAAGAAGGATATCATGTTTTGTAAAGTGGAGGCTTGGAGAAAAAGTGGAAGATCCCCAGTGAGATGGATTGGTATAGTGGCAGTAACAACGGGCTCAAACGTGGCAATGATCATGGGGTTGGCGCAGGATCTGGCAGTGTTTCGTTCTTTTGTACATAGTGTCGCTATGAGTCAATATCAACTTTATGGCACCTAACAACACAACAGCTTGTCTAACATAGTCAGTCTCTATGCTTCGAAGCCCTGATACCGTTTTCTGTTTCCTTACTTTGCTTTAATGTTCAACAGAGTAGTTAACACACCTGGCACTAAAGTATCTATTTATGTTTTTATTGTCTGTTTTGGTTTTTTTTTTTCCACTAGAATATTTACTCTATAAGGCCACAAGGACTTAGTCTCATTCATATTTGTATTCCCAGTGCCTACAATAATGTTTAGTCCATGGATGAATGGGTGGATTTGGATGACTGCATGAATGGATGTATGGATGGATAGTTGGATGGATGGTTAAAGTAGTAAAGATGGGGAAATTTTAATTTGGTGCAGCACAGTCACATGGAAAATAATGTGAGAAAATATTCTGGGTTGTTTATTCACAGAGAAAGCTTTGAGGACAGTGAATTAGCCTTACCTGGATGGGCAGACGGTACATATGAGAGAAGGGATATTAGCAGTGAAAAACTAGGCTAGAGTCAAAATTTGAAGGGCTTATATGCATAACTATTCAGCCAAAGTCAAAACATGAAAACAATCTTTTCTCAGTTGAGTTGAAGGAGTTGAACTGGCACTCTCAGCAGCTCTCCAAAGGAAGATCACCTCTACCTTTGGGGCTTCTCTAGTGGCCACCTGGATGGAATTCATCATGTTCTCTCCAGTTCCCAAGCAGGAATACTGGGGCTTTTCTTTCCTTCAAGAACTGGCTTAAGACCTGAGGTAGAAAACCTGAGAAAAGCAACTTCCGCATTCCCAAAGACTGAACCCTGAGTCAGAAGTCTAAGGTCTGAGAAAAGCAGGAAGTAAAATCCCAAGGTTTAATTTTTGCTTGCAAATTCAGACTACCTCTGCAGACTGTATCTTTTCCAAGGCAGATGGAATCTTGTCTTTTTCTCTGCATACACAGAATACAGTGTAAGATCTCTTACCATATGCACTTTTCCTGTGGAATGTCAGGAACTTGGATGACAATACTGATGACAGTAACTACAGCTATGTTTTATTGAATCTCTGCTCTAGTCCAGGCTTGGGCTAGGTTTAGGTACAAATCTGTTAGTGCCTAGGCAATTCCAACTGATAGTAACCCAATGTTGTTGTAAGTGCCGTCAAGTCGGTTCCGACCCATAGTGACCCTGTACAGGATTTCCAAGGCTGTAAATCTTTATGGGAGCAGAAAGCCTCATCTTTCTCCCGCGGAACAGCTGGTAGTTTCGAACTGCCAACCTTGAGGTTAGCAGCCCGATTCGTAACCACTACGCTACCAGAGCTCCTTTTAGGACAGGGCAAAACTTCCCACTAGTATTTTCAAGGAGGCTTTCTACTCCCGTAAAGATTTACACCCTCGGAAACCCTGTACAGGGTCGCTATGGGTTGGAACCGACTCGAAGGCACTTAACAACAACAACAATCAGACTTGTAATCAGACATATGTAAGCAGACTGCCATATCGTTCTCCTGCAGTGCAACTGCTGGGTTCAAACTTCCAACCTTTCAGGTATCATCCAAGCGCTTAACTACTGCACCAGCTGGCCTCCCTGGTGCCAGGTGTGACTTGTCTCTACACGTTGGGATAACATTGCAAAAAGTTACATTCATTTCTCAAGGTGACACTTTTACTCAGTGTCAGAGAAGGGAATCAAAACAGATTTATCAGGTTCCCAAACCTGTTTTCTACTGAAAGGACAGCATTCCTAGGCTTTGCTGGATGACAGGTCTAAGGCTGCCAGGCCAGCTGAGCCAAGAGTGAGGGGACTTCAGATGACTGGAGCAAGGTGAAATGGCATGGGGGAATGACTGAGGAACCTAAAGAAAATGAGGAAAGGCCTAGAGGGGCCTCAAGGAGATGAAAGCCAGAAAAGGAAGGTAACTCACAGATAGACCAACTAAGCCAGCAAGTGTCCAGACATGTAGCTGTATTTAAGTATCTGAAAGGTCACAAGGAAGAGAAAGCTGATTCGTTTTGTGTTTCAAGAAGGAGTAAAACTAGGAAGTGAAAGCAGTCCACTTTAATGTATGAAAGCATATATAATCGCCTGCGATATCTCTAACGGCCACTCCTAGTTTGGCTGACCTAATGTTCCTCTCTTTTTCTGTGGAAAACTCTTTCCCCTCCTCCAAACATAGCAGGTCCTGCTTTTCTGACCACTGGGACTGCACAGTATAAACACTTGACAAAAGCTAAGCTAATTGGAGTTCTCTCCCACCTGGAGAACATGGAACCAGAAGGAGCAAATCCCAGACTCCCAGACCCTTTCTATTTATGAAGCTGGGAGCTGGGAGCTTGAGAAATGACTGTTGGCCATGTTTTCCACCAAGTGGAGAAAACTCAACTGAATAGATGAAGGCAAAGAATAGAGAAAAGTCAATATGGAAAGAGGAAAGGAAAACATAAGAGAGGAAAGAGATGGAGAAATGGATTGATTTCCAACATTTTGTCAAGAGAGTTAATAAATGCTGATTTTTGCCCAAACTAGTTGGAGACAGAGTCTGTCACTTGTAAGCACAAGACCCCTGAGTAAGTCACTGCCATTAATCAACCCTAACACACACGGTTGTCAGCTAAGTGGGTGGGTCCCTACCTCTGGACATAATGGGTTGGGGTGATGAGAATAAGGACACAGGTTTTAGTGTGGTGAACTTTGCATTGAGTCACAGGTCCACATCAAGTTTCAATCCTATGAGAACTGCAAGACAGTCGAGAACATGCTGTCTGTGTGGGCCTCAGTCACTTCTGCATGGGTCATTGGCTTCATTATTTGCCTAGCTCCATTAACATGCAATGCAGTCTGTTGATGGTCCACTTATAAGACCTCCTAGGGGGATTTTACAATCACTCTGATAAAGAATGTAAGAAAGAGGCAGGGTTTACATGCTGCGACATCATGTAGTATACAATCAGGGTTACCGTTTGGGGATCTAGCCAGAAAGACTAATTCATGAATTAAACTGACCTTAATACAGTGGCCTCCAAAAGATGCCCAAGAGGTTAGTGTGGTCACTTCTTGGCCTGTCTAATAACTCTGAGACTCAGGGAATTCATCTTTAAGGAACACGGGATTATACATCTCTTGTTGTCTGTGTACATTTTATTATATGAGGGGTCTTCAAAAGGTTCATGGAAAATGTGTATTATGAAAAACTATGAATGGACTTCTTTTTTTTTTCTTCACCAAAATAAACTTGTACTAACTTATTATAAGGAGCTCTGGTAGCGGAGTGCTTACAAATCGGGCTGCTAACCTCAAGGTCGGCAGTTCGAAACTACCAGCTGCTCTGCGTGAGAAAGAAGAGGATTTCTGCTCCCATAAACCCTGTACAGGGTTCCTATGAGTCAGAACCGATTCCACAGTACTTAACAACAACAACAAACTTATTATAACATGTCTTTGTTGCTGTTAAGTGCTGTCGAGTTGGTTCTGCCTCATAGCAACACTGCATAGGGCTTCCAAGGAGCAGCTGGTGGGTTTGAACCACTGACCTTTTGGTTTGTAGTCCAGTGCTGATCCTATAGCACCACACCAGGAGTCCACGTCTTTTGTTGTTGTTGTCAGGTGCCATCGAGTCGGAATCGACTCATAGCGACCCCATGCACAGCAGAACAAAACAATGTCCGATCCTGGGCCAACCTCACTACCGCTGCCACACTTGAATCCATCAATGCTGCCACCTGGCTGATCCATCTCGATGGGGGTCTTCCTCTTTTTCTATGACCCTCCATCTTACCAAGCATGACAGCCTTCTCCAACGACTGTTCCCTCCTGACAATATGTCCAAAGTATGAGAGACGAAGTTTAGCCATCCTGGCCTCCAAGGAGCACTCTGGCTGCACTTCTTCCAAAACAGATCTATTGGTTCTTTTGGCAGCCCATGGCACTTTTAGTAATTTCCTCCAACACCACAACTCAAAGGCATCAATTCTTCTATGATTTTCCTTATTCACTGTCCACATTTTGCATGCTTATAAGGTTATTGAAAATACCATGGCTTGGGTCAGGCACACCTTAGTCCTCAAGCTGACATCTTTGCTCTTCAATACTTTAATAAGTTCCTGTGCAGCAGATTTGCCTAATGCAATACATCGTCTGATCTCTTGACTGCTGCTTCCACAAGTGTTGATAGTTGATCCAAGAAGAATGAGGTCCTTGACAATTTCAATCTTTTCTCTGTTGATAAGAATGTTGTTTATTGGTCCAGTGGTGAAGATTTTTGTTTTCTTGACATTGAGCTATAATCCATACCAAAGGCTGTGTTCTTTGATCTTTATCAGTAAATGTTTTAAGTCCTCTTCACTTTCAGCAAGCAAGGTTGTATAATCTGCATATTGCAGGTTGTTAATGAGTCTTCCTCCAATTCTGATGTCACATTTTTCTTCATAGAACCCAGTTTCTCGTATTATTTGCTCAGCATACAGGTTGAATAAGTATGGTGAAAGAACACCATAGTCTTTAGGGGTGGACTAAATGGCTGGTATCATCAGTGTCTTGACCTTCATGGAGTTTTTATTGAAAAGTGAATTTTATATTTTTTATTTTGAAAATCAATTTTCCACAAACTTTTTGAAATACCCTCATATAAACCCTGCATGGGCTTTCAACAGCATCATCCCACTTTGGAACTGGAAGTATCTATGATATCTTACAGCAGTTGCACAAAACAATAAGGGCTGAAAGAGTTTACATGAGGTCAGACAGGAGTTCTGAAGTTACTATTTTCCTTGGGAATCATAACTCTTTCTACATTACAGGGTTTCTATGAATTGGAACAACTCGACAGTACTTAACAACAACAACAGGGCCTATGTCCAGAGTGTGCTATGACTAGAGGTCAGAAAACTTTCTGTAAAGGACCAGATGGTAAATACTTTAGGTTTTTCCAATCATATGACCTCTGTTGCAATTACTCAAATTCTGCCATTGTAGCAAAACATAGCCACAGACAACATGAGTTCATGCGAATGTGTTCCAATAGAATTGAACTTGGAATTCTATGTATTTTTTACATTCCACAAAATTTTCTTCTTCTTTTGATTTTTTTCAATCATTTAATAAGGCAAAAACAACAACAACATCTTTATCTCACAGGGTATACAAAAGAGATTGTTGTTGTTAAGTGCTGTTGAGTCGCTTCGGACTTGCAGTGATCCTATATAGGGTTTTCAAGGAGTAGCTGGTGAGTTTGAACCATCAACCTTGTGATTCAAACTGACCTTGCAGTTCAGTGCTGATCCTACAGGGTCTTGCACAAGACTTCCAGGTGGTGGGCTGGAATTGGGTCCATAGTTGGCTGACTCCTATGCTAAATTCTTTAATTACCTCATCCACATATGAAACATGAGCAATGAAAAGGGAAGCCAGCAGAAGAACTGAGGTATGAGAATTGTAGTGTTAGAGAAGAACAAACTAGCTTTAAAAGAAACACAATCAGAATGCTTCTTAGAAGCAAAGATGTTGAGATTTTACTTGTTGACTTTGGATAAATCACAAAGACCAATCACTGGAAAAGGACATCATCATGCTTGTTTGGGTGGAAGGACATGGACTGACTCCACAGAAAACCCAAGCTGTGGACACAAACTTCACCAACAGTCATGAAAATGACCCAGCGTGGGGCATAGGTCATCATCAGCTGGAGGTGACTTGATGGAAACTAACAATAGCTGAAGTCTGAAATGGATTCAGTACTCTCAGTTTTGCTACATGGTTGCCACCTCGGAGTCCTGGTGTGGCACTGGATAAGCACTGGACTTCAAGGTCAGATTGAATCATAGCGATTCACATTCACCAGCCGCTCGCTTCTTGGAAACGCTACACAGGGTTGCTATGAGTTGAAACTTACTCAATGGCACTTCACAAAAACAAAAACAGACCCTTCAGCCCTAACCCACCATTATAATTGTTGTTGTTGTAAAGTGCTGTCGAGTCAGTTCTGACTCATAGTGACCCTGTGTAGGGTTTCCAAAGAGCGGCTGGTGAGCTTGAACTGCCAACCTTGTGGTTCAAACTGACTTTGCGGTCTAGCACATCAACTTGCAGTTGTTGTTGTTGTTAAGTGCCGTCGAGTCGGTTCCGACCCATAGCGACCCTGTATAGCGTTTCCAAGGAGCAGCTGGTGAGCTTGAACTGCCGACCTTGCAGTTCAAATGGCTTTGCAGTCTGGTGCATTAACCCACAGCGCCACACCAGGACTTGCAGGACCACACCAGAATACTACCACAATATCTCCAGCAAGCCCACACCGATCTCCATAGCAGCGACATAGAGTTATTATGAGTCAGAATCAATTCCATGGCAGTAGGTTTGGGTCTCTACCACAGCAAAACGGACGCTCAGACCCATATGGGGTTAACACATCTATATCCTGCCAGAGGGACAGCCTGTAGATATCCAACTTCATTTTTTTGTTTGTTTTACTTTTAATCATTTCATGTTATTATTTTATTTTACAATACATAAAATGCAAAAAAGAAAGAAAACTTTGAATACATTCTGTTATCCTAACATACCACATCTTTGTAATACGGAAGATTGCTTCCATTCGTGTCCATCTGCATGTTGTGACCACGATAAGGTAGATAGCAGAGGAGTGGGCTCCTTGTAATCATCCCTTACCAAACTGCTGGGCAAGCTTTATCATTCTGAATGGTATAGGAGCAGCCAGTGACGTTAATAAAAGGGCCTCTCTTTCTGAAATGTAACAGTTCACAATGCAGGAGCCACATATAGGCTGGGATCTTGCTACTCAAGTGCTTTAGCTCAAGGACTGGTGGTCCTTAATACAACTCAAGTCATCAGAAAAGAGCCAAAATGATTCTTTTCCCAAAATGTCTCTGATGCATTTTTTTTCCCCCAAGAAAAATTTGTTAATTTTTTTCAGCTTCTCAGAAATGTTCTACTTTCAGTGGGACCATGTCTATGTGTAGAAGCCCTCTATTTTGGAGCCTAGAGAACTGGATTTGATGATCCGTTACACCCTGGGCTCACTTTGAGGACAGACTGTAGTGAATTGCCAAGAGTCACACAAAGGAGCATAAATAGCACCAGCCGCTACAGTGCATGGGACACACCAGACCTTTGTAAATGTCCTCCCTGTCACTACAACTCTGCTTGCCCACAAAGGCCCTGCTGTGCTCAACCAACTGCAGGTCTAGCAAATTGCACTTAGCCAGAGAGGTGGTTCTGCAAGGCAGGCAAAACATTTACCAGGGTGAGACCAGCCAAGAAATCATTTCCTGTATCCTCTAATCAGCATGGGGCCATGAAAGACTATGCATCAGGACCGGATTCTGTGTTGTCACCTTTCCTTACCTTCATCAAAGAAGGCGATTGTTGGTGTTGGCCGGGAGGGGGAGAGGTTTCCACTTGATTTTCCAAACCAGCTGCTATTCATTCATAGACTTGTTACTAACACAAGATTCTTTGTCATCTGTGCCTTTCATCTCTAGTTTAGATGATCATGTACAGTGCTTTTTTTTTTTTTTTTTTAATGTACAGTGCTTTTGAGTCTATTAATCAAATAGTGGATTTCACTAAGATTCCCCCCGCACCACCACCAAGACTACTCCACAAGCTCAAACTGTGGTCTTTAGGAGACAGTGTCTACTAGATCGTGGGTACTCAATACACGCTTGTTGAAAGAAAAAACAAAACAAAACTAAGTAATGATGTTGTTGTTAAGTATCGTGGAGTCGGTTCCGACTCATAGTGACCCCTGCACAGGGTTTCCAAGACTGTAAATCTTTACGGGAGCAGAATGCCTCATCTTTCTCCTGCAGAACCGCTGGTAGTTTCGAACTGCTGACCTTGAGGTTAGCAGCCCGACTCGTAACCACTATGCTACCAGAGGTTAAGCAATGATAGTGTACCTAAAAGCAGACTAAGAATAATAAAAAAAAAAACTTAATATGTAGAACTGAAACTTACAAGAGTGCCTGACAGCAATCCTCTATGGCTGTTGCTTATCAGTGAATGAATTCTGATGCACAACGATGCTACAGGACAGAGTGGAATTGTCCCCTAGTATTTCCTAGACTATAATCGCGAGGGCAGCAGATTGTCAGCTCTTTTCTACTGTGGTCAAACCACCGGTCATCAGCTGAGTACTTAACCATTGTGTTACCAGAGCTCCTAAGTCTATATGGTGTTGCTGCTGCTACTAATGTGTGCCATCAAGGAGGTTCTGGCTCAGAGAGACCCTGTACAGGGTTTCCAAGGCTATAAATCCTTACATGAGCAGAAAGCCTCATCTTTATCCCAAGAGCAGCTGATAGATTCGAACTGCTGATCTTGTGGTTAGCAGCCTGCTATACAACCAGGGCTCCTTTGTTGTGGTTGTTGTTAAATGCTATTGAGTCACTTTCAACCCTGCATAGGGTTTTGGAGGAGCGGCTAGTGAGTTCGAACTGTGGATCTTACCGTCTAAAGCTCATCTTACAACGCCATACCAGGAGTGTTGGTATGGCGCTGTAGGCTAATGTGTCAGACTGCAAATTCGTTTGAACTTCAAGATTGGTAGTTCAACCTCACCAGCTACTCCTTGGAAACCCTATACAGGGTCGCTATGGTTCGGAATCAACTCGAAGGCACTTACCAACAACCAGAACTCCATGGATCCTTTGTTGTTGTTGTTAAGTGTCATTGAGTCGGTTCAGACTCATAGTGACCCTATATAGGGTTTCCAAGGAGCAGCTGGCGACCTTGTGGTTCAAACCGACCTTGCGGTTTATTGTTATTAAGTGCTGTCGAGTCGATTCCGACCCATAGTGACCCTGTATAGGGTTTTTGAGGAGCAGCTGGTGAGCTTGAACTGCTGGTCTCACTGTTCAAATGGCTTTGCAATCTGACGCATTAACCCACAGCGCCACACCAGGACTATTAACAACGTCATTTTGCATTGAGGAATCTGAGACTCAGAGGTAAAAGCTCAGTATATAAGCAGCTGAAAGAGCTCCTTTGACTCCAAAGACCAGAGTCTTATCACGACTTTGAACAAGCTCACAAACTTTTTCTGCTAGCACAGTTTACCTGATGGCCACAAAATTTCCTTTGATATTTAGGCATGATGAAGTCTCCGTCTCCCATTCCTATTTGTGCTTATTTCCCAAGAACTGCTGGGTAAATGACTCCTATTATAAAACACATAGCTCTTCTTGGAAAGCAGAAGAATCACTGTAGATGTAAGTAAGTAATGCAGGCTTCTTGGAACACTCACAAAACCAGCTAACTGAGTAAGCCCCGAAGAAACTGCAATTAGGGAGCCAGTCCCATTGTGAGGTTCTCTAATTGTTAAAATGTCCTTTCTTCCTGAAGGAGCTGAAATCCGCCTCCTCATCACTCACATTTCCTCTGGAAAGACAGAACTGATGTTCTCCTTTTTGACAACCGCATTGCTGGTTATATAGAGGTAGCTGCCTGACCACCTCATAATGGTTTCAAACACCAAAGGTTATGATATTAATAGTACAATGTTTTTTTAGGGCATAAAATTTGTAAGTCATTTCAAAACAATGTACCTTCAGTAAAATAAATTACAGGTGGATCAAGATGTAAAGTTAAGTAATGGAAGCATAAAAGATTAGAAGAAATCTGACCTTAGATAATAGAAGAAAATTGACCTTTAAAAATAATCTTAATGTGAGGTGGTGGTAGTTTTGTGCCGTGGAGTCAGTTCCGACTCATAACGACCCTGCGTAGGGTTTCCGAGGCTGTAAATCATTATGGTAGCAGACACCCTCAGCTCTCTCCCGTGGAAGTGCTGGTCATTTTGAACTGCTGACCTTCATGAGGTCAGTAGCGTGACTTGTAACCACTATACTCGGTCTTTCAATTTATGCCATTTAAAAAGAGATTAATACATTTGAATATATAAACAAAAAATAATTCTTCATAAAAAAAAAATCAGTAAAGGCAAAATGGAAAAAATATTTGCAACTAATGAGAGGCTCATTTCCTTAAATTATAAATAATACCTAAATAAGAAAAAGCAAATTGACTTAACACAGCTAAAACGACAAGAATTTATATTGGTTGGTTGGTTATGTGCTGTGGAGTTGGTTCCGACTCATAGGGACCTTGCGTGGCGTTTGCGAGGCTGTAAATCTTTAAGGGAGCAGAAAGCCTCATCTTTCTCCCACAGAGCAGCTGGTAGTTTAGAACTGCTGACCTTGAGGTTAGTCACCCAACTCGTAACCTCTAAGCTACCATAGCTCCTTTGTATAGGACAAGAAATGTAATGTGTCCCACTCCTCACTTATCATTAGGATGAGGTCCCAAAGACCAGGTTGTGACTGATTGGAATCACCAAGAGAAGGTCCTGAGAAGAGGAGGAAATCATCAAAAAACACCAAACTTAAAAAAAAAAAACCATCAAACTTGCTGGTCTGATAAACCTAGTGGAACACTCCCTTCCCCCAAAGGCTATGGCACTTAGACACCGAGCACCTCTCAGCCAAACAATAGGCGAGATCTATCAAGGGACCAATAATACCCCTGAAGAAAGTACTTCTCAGAACAGTCAACTGTACAAGACCAAAAGGACAACATTTGCTTAACAGTAATATTCAGAAGGTAACAAGGGGCAGGAAAGAAAGACAAACGGAAACAGGGAACCCCGAAAGGATGTAGGAAGACTGTTGTTACACTGAAGGATATACACCTAATGTCACATAACAAAATGGTGTACAGAGTATTGAGTTGTTACACTGAAGGATATACACCTAATGTCACATACCAAAATGGTGTACAGAGTATTGAGTGGGAAACTAATTGCTTTGTAAAATTTCACCAAATCACAATAAAATGTTCAAGAAAGAAAACAAAGCAAAAACCTAGACCAGGTTGTTACTGGAGTGAAAATGCCACATCACTGAGTATCCTGGTCCAGCCTTGTTGTTGTCGTGAATTGTAATAGAGTTGGTTCCAGCTTAGCGACCTTGTCTAGGGTTTCTGAGGAGCAGCTGGTGAGACCCATATCACCTTCATCATCATAGGCAGCATTCTTTACTGTCATCAATGAGCAAAATAGTTGGTAGATTGTTGGTAGTTAGTTTATTTTTTACTATTGTCACAAATGCAAAATGTCACATAACACTATAGAATGCATAGACGAATGTATGTATATGTATTCTATCGTGTTTTATATACACACACAGAGAGAAATCTACAAAAAAAAATCTAATAGTAATAGACTGTTCTAAGCTTGCTTCTAGGAAACAAGCTGACTGGATGCCAGGGTGTAAATGAAACATACTTTTCACTTGTACTTCTTTTGCACCTGGAGAACTTGGTGTCCTATATATGTTGTATCAGTTAAAGAAAATAATAAACATCCTAGCGTAGTGGTTATGAATCGGGCTGCTAACTTCAGGGTCAGCAGTTGGAAACTACCAACTGTTCTGCAGGAGAAACATGAGGCTTTCTGATCCTGTAAAGATTTACAGCCTCAGAAACCCTGTACGGGATAGCTATGAGTCAGAACCAACTCCATGGCACATAACAACAACAACAAATCCTTGTAGTTGTTAGGTGCCATTGAGTCATTTCATAGAGACCACATGTGGAGCTGTGGGTTAATGCACTGGTCTGCAAAGTCAGTTTGAAAAACAAAGTCAGTGGTTCAAGCTCACCAGCAGTTTCTCAGAAGTCCTATACAGGGTGGCTATGAGTCGGAATCAACTCAACAGCACTTAACAACAACAACACATGTGACAGAGTAAAACTGTCCCATAGGGTTTTCTTGACTGTAATCTTTAAAGAAGCACATTAGTAGGTCTTTCTCCCCTGGGTGGGTTCAAACCACCAACCTTTCACTTAGTTGAATGTTTAATTTTGCTCCATTAGGGTTCCTCCAATAGTAGTCCCTGTTGTTGTTTGGTGCCATCAAGTTGGCTCCAACTGATAGCTATTCTATGCACAACAGAAGGATTCACTGCTGGTCCTCTGCCATCCACACAACTGTTCCAGTGAGCCCGCTGTGGCTGCCACTGGGCCAATCCATCTTGTGGAGGGTCTTGCTCTTTTTCACGCAGCATCCACTTTACCCCGTAGGATGTTCTTTACTAAGCATAATAGTCCCAGTGGCTGTCCTTGCTGGTAAGTGCCAGGGAGTCGGTTTTAACTCATTGGAAGGTTGTATGTGGTTTCTGAGTAGTAGCAGGTGGGTCTGAACTGCCAACCTTTCAGTTAACAGTCTAGTGCTTATCCTGCTGAGCCACACCAGGACTCCCATAATAGTCCCTGTTGTTAAGTACCTTTTGTTGTTAGGTACCATTGAGTTGGTACCGACTCATAGCGACTTTCTGCACAGCAGAACGAAACACTGCCTGATCCTGGGCCAACCTCACTATTGTTGCCACGCTTGAGCCTATTGAAGCTGCCATTTTGCCGATCCATCTCACTGGGGTCTTCCTCTTTTTCTCTGACCCTCCACCTTACCAAACATGATATCCTTCTCCAGTGACTGCTCCCTCCTCACAATATTGCTCTGTGACTTCTAAACTCACTCTCCTTGAGAATACACAACAGGTGGAGTTCATAAAGGAAAGTCCTTTGGATCACCTCTGGACCTAAGCCTGAGTTAGCCCTACTCAGTGGGAGAAAACCTTGAATTTATTGGCCATGGCATTTCTATCCAATTTCTTCTTAATTCCCACCAAATGATTGGGTTGTTGTTGTTGTTGAGTTGGGACCGACCTATAGCAACCTTATGCACAACAGAATGAAACACTGCCCGATCCTGGGCCAATCTCACTACTGTTGCCACGCTTGAGTCCATCGATGCTGCCACTTGGCCAATCCATCTCATTGGGGGTCTTCCTCTTTTTCTCTGACCCTCCATCTTACCAAAAATGATATCCTTCTTCAGTGACTGGTCCCTCCTGACAATATGTCAGATGTATGAGAGATGAAGTTTGGCCATCTTGGCCTCCAAGGAGAAGTCTGGCTGCACTTCTCCCAAAACGGATTTATTGGTTCTTTGGCAGCCCATGTCACTTTCAGTATTCTCCTCCAACACCATAACTCAAAAGCATCAATTCTTCTTCGGTCTTCCTTATTTACTATCCAGCTTTCACATGCATATGATGTTATTGGAAATACCATGGCTTGGTTCAGGTGCACCTTAGTCCTCAAGCTGACATCTTTGCTCTTGAACACTATTGATTGGGTGGGACCATACAAATAAGGTGTACTGGACACTGGGGCTGGGATTAGCTAGTTTGGCTATCCAGCTCGGTTTAGAAGAAGCCTTCTCTGAAGTTGCTGCAGGATAATGCACTGGACCGCGTAGTTGGTATGAACTGCAATGTGGATAGTTCAAAGCCACCAGTGTTGTTGTTGTTGTTAAGTACCGTCGAGTCGGTTTCGACCCATAGCGACCCTGAACAGGGTTTCCGAGGCTGTAAATCTTTACGGAAGCAGAAAGCCTCATCTTTCTCCCGCGGAGCAGCTGGTAGTTTCGAACTGTGGACCTTGCGGTTCGCAGCCCGATTCGTAACCACTACGCTACCAGAGCTCCTTTAAAGCCACCAGTAGCACCTCATAAACCCTATATATGGTTGCTATGAGTCAGCACCAACTCAACAGCACTTGACAACAACAACAACATCTTAGACTCAAGAGTGGAAGATCCCAGGAGCATCCAGAAGGAAGAGCATGAGTGGAGCGTGAGATCCCTGCATAGATGAACTGTAACAGCAAGAGATGACACCAAGGACAGTGGCATGGACAGATTGAGCAGCTGTGGGCTCTCAGCCCATAGACTGAGGCAGAAGCCAAGGGGTCACATGACTGAGAAGCCAGAGACAAGGCGTGTCTGCAGAACAGCAGACAAGAGGTGTTCCTGAATTGCAACTTGTTCATTTCCCTAATACACTCCGTAATTGTATTGTTATGAGTTCTGTGTGGCCACAGCAATGGATTTTCAACCTCTGAAATGAAGCAGAGAGTGCTGTGGTGGGCGGAGATGCTTTGATGTCGGAATAGGGTAAAGAAGGTTGTAGACTGGAAGCCATGTCTGACTTCTGCATCACAGGAATTGGCCTTGGGCTGATTTTCAGTTTGATTGTTTTCCCCCCTTGTGAAGCCAAGGGAAGTCAGACATGGTTCCCACATGGTTTTTCACCATGTGCATGCAAACCAATACAAAATCCAGATAAGAGATACATGAAGTTTCCATCCAAGAAAACCATTAATCCTTGTGACTGACACGGTTTGTGGCCTCTCTAATCTCCAGTCTCCATTTCTTCCCTAACACTGTTAGTTATCACCAAGTAGATTCTGACCCCCAGGTGTGCTCCATAGAGGTCTTCAAGGCTGTGACCTTTCAGAGGCTCATCACCAGGGCTGTCTTCTATGGTGCATCTGGGTGGGTTTGAACTGCCAACCTTTTGGCTAGTAGTTGAGTGCTTTGCCATTTGTACTACTTAAATGTTATTGTTGTTGTTGTTAAGCGACATCATGTCAGTTCCAACTCATAGTGACCCTGTGTAGGATTTCCAAGGAGCAAGTGGTGTGTTTGAACTCCAACCTTGTAGTTAGCAGTCCAGTGCTTATCCTACAGTGTTACACCAGGATTCCTGATATCGGTACTTCCATTTTACTTGTGGTGGCAATGAACCAACCTTAGAAAACAAACAATCTCACCCATTTCTCTTCCTTCTTTGAAAGGAGCAGTACATGGGATGAAATGCACACAAAATTTGCTGTTGAGAATTCTAGAAGAATCCGCAGGTAGGAGAAAGATTTTTTACTGTTGTCCTTCCCTGCCTCTGACCTAGATCAGCGATATGATGACTAAGCTTCAGCAGCCATTCTGTAAACTTGAGGGTGAAGCTTAAAGTTGGTGGAATCAAAGGAGGGAAGGAACTTCAGTCCTTGATAGCTTCACATAGCCACTCCTGGCCTGCATATGTCTAGAGTTTTGTGTAAGAAAATGAACATTCTATTCTTTAAACTACTATAATTAGATTTTTGCTACTAAGCAGGTAAATAAAGTTTGTTAAAATACTCATTTAAAAAATTATAATTCAATGTTTAGCATACGTCTGAATGTCTACATTAGCAAGGTATTCTACTGTTTTCTGGGGCACTGCAAATGTGACTTGGACATGATGTTTGCCAGGTCTTTCTTCCGCCTTTCCTCCCTTCTATTATGAGAATAAGTTAAAGGATCTGATTTAGAAGGAAAGTAGGTACTGTGGGTCAGGAGTTTTCCCTGTCTTCTTTTGCTCAATCCACAACAATCAGATAATTTTTGTAGATGATAGGAATGGAGTTAAGAAAAGATAAACAACTTGTCCAAGCCAATAACAGAACTCATATGATTCAAATTTAGGTATGATTGATTACAAAGCCCAAATTTTACCATCAATTTATCTTTATATTTCCAATAGTTTTTTCTTCATATATTTTATAATGAAGCTCTTTGGCACATAAAGTTTCAAATCTATTACGTCTTCACTACTGATTATACCTCTTGTCAATGCAAAATCACTCATTCTCTTTCATATAATATCTTATGAATACATATTTTTCCTTATATTGTTATCCTTTAACTGTTGTATTATTCATTAATCATTAAACAGATATTTGTACACCAACTACACACTGTCAACACCAAGCAAGACATAGAATTTGGTTTCAAGAAACTCATATGATTAAAAGACATTAACCAATAAAATATTACACAGTTCAATAATTGGCTAGAATATTTTTTCATTAGATAATTAATTTAAATGAGCATACTAAGCTGTTGGATAGATCTACTTGGAAACATTTTATGATTTAGTAGAAGAATTTAAACTTATGTGTCAGTCATAATATTTACATGTATTGCTATTGTACTTCAGTTTCCGTGCTCTTTTCCACATTTTGTTTTCCCTGTACAGCCTCTATTTGATATTGTACATCAGTTTAGAAGACAGGCAACCTATTTTTAATTATACCATTGGTTATCATAGCGTTTCCCCACAGGCACCAAAATATTATTTATCTAATAAAAACAAAATAACACACAAGGTAAGCATTTCACTAGCTTTTATAAATGACCAGGAATTCAGTATGTATGTTTCTCCCAGGGCCCCTCCTCTATTACTCGGTCTTTATTCATTGATTTAATTTCCCAAACCTCCTCACTTCCTTGTTGTCGTTGTTATTGCTATCATTTTAATTCTATTTTAAGAAGCTTTTATGTTTGTGGTATTCTAGCTTTGTTTCCATAGCTACAGCAATGATTAGCATCAGATCCTATGTTGGCTCTAAGTATTTTTATTCACCTGACCTCAAAGTTCAAGCCAAGCTGAATGATGATTCTCTGAGGATTCCTGCATTGGGTGGGAAGCTGGAATAGCTGCTTCTAAAATCTCTTCCCCCTCCAACGTACTTCATAACTGCACAGAATATATACAAAGGTTGCACAGACTCACCAACATATATTTTAATAATACAAGGAGTTTTTGCATTCAATAAAGTCCTCGGCTTGTTTATACATTCTTTATGCCTTGAAAATGTTTTTTCAAAAGAAAAGAAGCACCTGAGGATTTACTGGTATGTTGTGGTTGTTGTTGTTATGTGCTGTGGAGTTGGTTCTGACTCATAGTGACCCTGTACAAGGTTTCCGAGGCTATAAATCTTTACGGGAGCAGAAAGGTTCATCTTTCTCCCGCGGAACAGCTGGTAGTTTCGAACTGCTGACCCTGAAATTAGCAGCCCGATTTATATAGTTACTTCTAAAACAGGCTTGGGAGCTAGACTATGCTAGTGCCTGTCCGGGCTTTGGCAGTTAATACTACGTGAACGTGAGCAAGTCTCTTAGCCTCAGCTTTGTGATTGAGGATAATAAAAGTACATCACTTCTCTGATTTAAATGAGCTAGAACACAACCTTGACAGTAGTGCCTCAAAGGTCCCTTGTATCCGTAAGCTTTTGCCACGCTTGCTGTTTCTTCAGTACAGTGGCACTAATTTGGAATGTTTGTGATATTCTTCTTCAGTTTGTCATTCTTGACATAGTAAACCATGTGATTATCAGCTTCAAAATGGCCAACACTAACCCATTTCAGCTCACTAATGCCTAGGATATTAATGTTTATGTGTTCCATTTCATGTTCCAATTTTCCTAGATTCCTACGTAGTACACTCCATGTTCCTATTATTAACATTGTGGAGAATGAGTATTCTGGAGCACTTAATTGTGTTCACAAAGAACCTGAACACAGACCACAGGGCAGTGTGTGAACAGAACAAGGGAACATAGAATAGTTAAAAATTAGGAAAGGTGTGTGCCAGGCTTGTATTCTGTCATCATATTTATTCAATCTATACGCTGAGCAAATAATTCAAGAAGTTGGACCATATGAAGAAAAACGTGGCATCAGGATTAGAGAAAGATTCATTACCAACCTGTGTGATATGTAGAAGATACAACCTTGCTTACTGAAAGCAAAGACGACTTAAAATGCTTACCTATGAAGATGAAAAACCACAGCCTTCAGCATGGGTTATACCTCAATGTAAAGAAAACAAAAATCCTCACCACTGGACCAATAAAAAGCCTCCATAAAAATCAAGAAAAGACTGAAGTTGTCAAAGACTACATTTTGCTCGGACCAACCATCAACACTCACGGCAGCAGCAGTCAAGAAAGCAAACAACATATTGCATTAGCAAATTTGCTGTACAAGACCTCTTTAAAGTGCTGAAGAGCAAAGATGTCAGTTTGTGGACTAAGGTGCACCTGGCCCAAGCCATAGTATTTTTAATAACCTCATATGCATGCGAAAGCTGGACAGTGAATAAGGAAGACCGTAGAAGAACTGAGCATTTGAGTTGTGGTGTTGGAGGAGAATATTGAAAGTGCCATGGCTGCCAAAAGAACCAACAGATCTGTGTTGGAAGAAGTGCAGCCAGCGTGCTCCTTGGAGGCCAAACTTCGCCTCTCATACGTCGGACATATTGTCAAGAGGGACCAGTCACTGGAGAAGGATATCATGTTTGGTAAGGTGGAGGGTCAGAGAAAAAGAGGAAGACCCCCATTGAGATGGATTGGCAAAATGGCAGCTTCAATGGGCTCAATCGATTATGAGGTTAGTGTAGGACTTTGTCTTCTAGAGCTACCCTTGAAGTGTTCATGTCAACTCCTTTACTTCTTCATTTCTTCCAGCTGCTTTCGTTTGTCTGTGTTCAAGAGCAAGTTTCAGAGTATCTTCTGGAATCCATCTGGTCTTTTCTTTGCTGTCTTTTCTTTTTAAAGATATTTTGCTTTCTTCATGGATGATGTTCTTGAATTCATCACACAACCTTTCTGGTGTTTGGCTATTAGTGTCTAATGCATCAAATCGGTTCTTCAGATGGCATCTCAATTCGGGTGGAATATACTCAATGTCATATTTTGGCCATCTTGGGCTTGCTTCAGGCCTGAATTTGCCAATGAGCAATTGGTTATCTGTTCCACAGTCAGCCCTTGGCCTTGTTTTGGTTGATGATATTGTGCTTGTAAGTTTTCTTCTCAAAAATGTTGTCAATTTGATTTCTGTGTGGTCCATCTAGTGAACTTCACATATGTTATGTTGTTGATAAGTGCCAATGAGATGGTTCAGGCTCTTAGCAATGCTGTATAGGGTTTCCAAAGAGCGACTGGTGAGTTTGAAACTTTGACCTCGTGATTAGCAATCCAGTGTTTATCATATATAGTCACCTTTTACATTATTTAAAAAAAAGTATTTAAAATGAATAAGTCATTGGTCTTGTAAAATTCTAACATGCAATCTCCAGCATCTTTTTTATCACCAAGATATTATTTTCCAACTCTGGATCCTTCTTCACGTCCAACTTTTGCATTCCAATCACCAATAATTATCAAAACATCCTGATTGCATGTTTGATCAATTTTCAATTGCATAAGTAGGAGCATTCTCCAATTTCATTATCACAGTTCAGAAAATTGAAAAAGGTCTTCCTTTTAGGTGTATGGATATTATCCTATTATAGGCACCATTGTACTTCAAGATAGATCTTGAGATGTTTGTTTTGTTTGTTTTGTTTTTTAATGTTTTATTGTGAATTATGTTATAGTTTACATGGGAGAACTTTAGCTTGACATTCATCCGAGATGGTCTTTTTGGCAATGAATATGACACCATTCCTCTTCAACTTGTCATTCCCAGTATAGTAAGACACATGATTGTCCTGTTCAAAATGGCCAATACCACTAAAGCACAGTGCCTCGTTAGGATAAACACTGGATGGCGAATCACAAGGTCCAGGATTCGAAACCACCAGTCACTCCTCAGGAGAACGATGAAGTTTTCTGCTCCCGCAGAAATTTATAGAATTGGAAACTCTTTGCAGGGTCGCTATGAGTAGGAACCAACACGATGGCACATAGCATCAGTAATGAAAGTATCTAGGATATTGATCTATTTTATTTCTGACTACTTCCAATTTTCCTAGATTCATACTTTGTCCATTCCATGGATAAAGTATGAATTATTAATGGATGTTTGTATCTGTTTTATTTTTTCCATTTTGAGTTGTATCTCATCAGCAAATGAAGGTCCTAAAAGCTTTGATCCATTCACGTCACATAGGTCTAGTCTACTTTGAGGAGGCAGCTCTTCCCCTATAAGATTTTGAATGTCTTCCAACCTGAAAGATTCATCATCCAGCACTATATCTGACAAGGTTCAGCTGCTGTTGTTCATAAGGTTTTCAGTGACTAACCATTCAGAAGTGGTCTACCTCTTCTTCCTGGTCTGTCTTAATCTAAAAGCTCCACTGGAACCTGTCCACCATGGGTGAGCCTGCTGGTATTTAAAATTCTGACGATAAAGCTTCTATCATCACGACAACACACAAGCCACCACAACGCAACAAACTGACAGATGAATGAATGGTGTGCATTAGAAGGTTCAAAGGTAACTCAGTATAGAATTTTAACCATTTAGGCATATTGATACATGTAAGCTATCTTAAGGACCTGTGATAGCACAATGATCAGGCTGCTAACCCAACGTTTGGCAGTTCGAATCCACCAGCTGCTCCATGTTAGAACGATGTCTACATCAGTAAAGATTGTTGTTGTTGTTATTATTAAGTAGCAGTGTAATTTCTGACTACAGTGACCTTGTATAGGGTTTTCAAAGAGCGGCCAGTGAGTTTGAACCGCGACCTTTCAGTTCAAACTGAACTTGCGGTCCATGCCTTATGCTAGAGTGCCACACCAGGCCTCCCAGTGTAGATTGTAGCCTTGGAAACCCTAGGTGGTTCCCTACACTACTCTATAGGGTGCCTGTGAATCACAATCAACTTGATAGCAGTGGGTTTGGAGATCTGGGCTTACAAAAGTTTGTTTTTGTTATTATAACTAACCTCAGGGATATCTTTATAAAAATTAGTAAGTTTCTGCTGCAACACTGCACAGTGATAGACATTTTCGTATCACCCATCTGACAGTGTCCCCTGGTGTAGCCCACACCCTTCACATCCTGATGCTGACTACTGATGACCTCCTGAGTGTCCCAGTAAAACTGTGCTCCATGCCTTAATTCATGGCTGATTTGTCAGAATTAGCCCAACAGGTCTTACTTCTGAGGTACCTCGGGGTGGACAAGATCTGTCAGCCTTTTGGCTAAAGGGTGTCAACTGTCTCCTTGTTGTTGTTGTTAGATGCCATTGAGTTGGTACTGACTCATAGTGACCTTATGCACAAGAGAAATAAACACTGTCCAATCCTGTGCCGATGGCCGGTGTCAATCATGGTTACTCTTGAGTGCATCACTGCTGCCACTGTGCTAATCCATCTAGTTAGGGGTCTTCCTCCTTTTCGCTGACCCTCCTGTTTCCTTATGTAGTTTGATGTCTCTCTGTAACCAATCTTCACCTAGATTAGCTGGGGAATGGAAAACAGTATACTGTATAGAGTAATGATCCTGGAATTTTAAGAAAAAAGTCACTTATTTCTTTGTTTTATTTAAGTAATATTTCATTGTATTTTCTGTGCAAGTGTACACAACCAAACAGTTCCTGATTCAACAATCTCTGCACATATTGCTCAGTGATACTGGTTAGATTCTTCACATTGTATCAGCATGCTCATCATTTTCATTCGAGTTGTTTCATCCACATTAGCCTTGTCTGTTAGCTCACCACCCTTTAAGAAGGGTTACATGGATCCTTTGTTTTCTGGGTTGTCTTTTCTTGGCCAGGAGCTTAGAGAAGCCCTTATATGGGGAGGCCATAGAGTGGATACTTGACCCTTTGTTGGAATGCCATGGGACCAACAGCCCAAAATCCCCAGGAAAGGAAACAGCTCTGTCCCAGAGGGAGATAAACAAGGGTTTTAGAAAAAGAGAAAAGTCCAAAGACCCAGTCAATAATTAGAAACAAGAGAATGAGCTAAAAGAATTTATGGAATTGATGAAAACAATGGGCGGTGTTTTCTTCAAGACTCTCATTTTATATCATTAGAAGAGTGCAAAAATAGTGATTCTTTAGGGAAATGTACCTGAATCTTTTCTGTTTCTTTACTGGTGTAAAGAAAAAGAAATTTAGGTGAAACCATATCAGTAATTTCTGCTCCATTGAATTACAAATGTTTACATTTCTTTGCTAAGAAAACAAATGCAGTGGAGAATATGAATAAAATCCAAGTGAAGTAAGCTTATGTCTCTTTCTAGTAGTTAATTATTAGAATTGGAGAACCCTTTCATTGGCTGCTTTTTCCTTCCTAGTCAAGTATCACTTTCAACTGAGGGGTGTGACTGGAAAAGGATGCAGAAGCATGCTTAGAACAAAATAAAACCATGTTAGTTTCACTGGACTTTAACACTAGACAAGGTGCTTTTATTTACATCAAGCTGAGTATCTTTTCAGCAGAATTTAGCCATCCTCACTGAAATCTTCCAAAAGATGCTACTGTCAGGAGTTCCTTTGTGTAATGATATTTCAACACATGTTTTGTCTCTCTTCTCTTTGTGTTCTATTCAGAATGCTCCGCAATGCTTCTCAGAGATGAAGTTGTGGGCACACATCTTTATTTGTAATATACCATATAACAACGAAGGTAGGTAAGTTTCTCCTGGATTGAAATAAACTGAAATGACCATAGTGCAGAGCCATCTATATTGTGAGCGCCTGTCACAAACATGAAGAAAGACAGAGCCGGCTTGGAATTGATCGTCTCAGAGGCAGGTCCGTCCACAATGGGGCTGAAGGGGCCCTTGAAGGAAAAGGGAAGAGAAAAAAGAGGAAGGGAATGGGGAAAAAAGCTGCTGCTACAAGAATTCTATTTTGGAATCGATCATAAAGGGTGACTGACGTGAATAAGACAAGGGGATGTACCTTGAAGAATCCCAGATTGTGTTATCCGTAATACAACCATACAACTTAAAGATTTGATGTTGTTGTTGTTGTTGTTAACTGCTGTGGAGTTGGTTCCAACTCATAGTGACCCTATATAGGGCTGCTGAGGGTTTAAATCTTTGTGGGAGAAGAAGGCCTCATCTTTTGCCCCCCAAGCGTTCTGGTGGGCTTGAACTGCGGACTTTGTGGTTTACAGCCCAGTGCTTATCGTATGAAGCCACTGATTACAACCTAGAAAATCCTGCAGGGCAGCTTTCAGTTATATGCCAGATCAGCGGCAAACAACAGCACCACCAGGATACAATCTGTCCCCTTTAGAAATGTTCCAGCTAGTAGGGAAAGAATTATGCAAATAGATCATTATGATATGATATGGCAAGTACAGGACAAAATGGTAACTACCAGCATCTAGCGTGTGACGACGACATACCAAGTGTTATTGTAAAAATTTTGCATTTATCCCATTGAATAGTCTCAATTGTTATTTTACACATGAGGCCAATGAAAAAGAGATTCCTTTGCTCAAGCAAATGCAATTACTTAAATGCGCCAGACTGCAAAGCCATTTGAATCACAAGGTTGATGGTTCAAGCTCACCAGCCGCTCTTTGGAAACCCTATACAGGGTTGCTAGGGGTCAGAACTGACTCGATGGCACTTAACAACAACAACCGGTCTAAGTAAGCAGTGGAGCTGAGATTCAAGTTGGAATCAACTCAACTACAACAAAAATCTACATTCAGGGCCATATTCTTTTAACCACTCTGCTGTTGATTCCAAGTCACAGTGACCCCAAGTGACAGACTAGCAGTGCCCCCAGGGGGTTTTCCTGGCTGTTCACCTTTAAAGGGGTAGATAGCCAAGTTGTTCTCCCATCGAGCAACCTGTTGTTAAGTGCCGGCTGGTGAGCTTGAACCACTGATACTGTGATTCAAAGACACTTTGCAGTCCAATGCATTAACCCACAGCGCCACACCAAGAGTCCATGGAGCCATTGGGTGGGTTCAAACTGCCAGCCTTTCATTAGCAGCTGAGTGCTAAACCTCTGTAGCTACTCCTCTTGAAAAGTGTGCTGTGGGAAGGAAACTCCTATGTATGGCAAATAGACTATTGTGTATTTCAGTCTTCTCAGTAATGCCATGAACTGGTATCATGCCTATACTATGAACTGCTGTTGGTCTATCTCTAAAGCCTATGATCTTTCCAGGAAGGACCAAGAAGGACCAACCTACTCCTTAGGGAACCTGGAATGACTTGATGAAAGTAGAGAGAGTTGATCTGAATGTGGAAGAAAGTGAGGGATATGACTGGTTGTAAAAGAAGGGGAGGGGGAAGTACTTCAGGTGTAGCAAGAGAACGCAGAGAAAATTGGGACATGCCCCCACAAAGGCAAGGCTGGACACCTGGCATGGCCTGGGAGGCTCTGACAGGGTGAGGTGGAGGACATGTCTGTGTGATGGTTCAGGACGTGCACGGGGTCTTCTGCATCTGGGGGTCCTCAGAGCTTTCTAAGGAGGACAATGGCACACTGAAATCTGCATTTTAAACAACTCTCCATGGCAGTGGTGGGGCCCATGGATTGGGAAGGAGGCACTGTGGAAGCAGTAATTGGATTCGCAGACATTGAGGTGGTAGAACTGACAGAACACAGACAGGAAAGAGTGTCGGATGAATCCAAGGCCTGGTTCTGGATTATGAAAACAGAAGAGCAGGTTTCTAGGGGAATGCTGAATTTGAAAAGCTTTTGGCACCTTTGAGCAGTGATATCCACAAAGCATAACAAAGATAATTCTGGAACTTCAGGGAAAGTACCAAGTAAACTGTTTGCCTTTTAGTACTTGTCTGAAACTCAGAGGAAAGAAAAAATGCTGAAAAAAGTAGGAAGCAGTCACTTTGGCTATGAGTTGATAAAAAAAAAACTGTGCCATAGGGTTTTTCGGCTGTCATCTTTAGAGACATAGAT
The DNA here is from genome assembly GCF_000296735.1 of Chrysochloris asiatica. NCBI lineage: Eukaryota > Metazoa > Chordata > Mammalia > Afrosoricida > Chrysochloridae > Chrysochloris > Chrysochloris asiatica. Next base: position 26,584,987 of record NW_006408519.1, read on the forward strand.
CACCAGACCTTTCTTCTGTCTTTCTCTATAAGCTTGATCAGATCAGAAGCCCCAGGAGCTCACCATACTGTTGCCACACAGTGGATAATAAAGAACTACTTGCTAAATGAATAACTGCACACATGAATGAATAAAAAGTTTACATGTCCTTGGGCTCTGCATACTTCATTAGAAAAATACTAAGGTGGCAATATGGTTATCTGAGAAGTATGCGATTAGAGCCAGGTTGGGCCAGTTACCACTGAGTCTATTCTGACTCACGGTGTTGTCCCTGTCTGTGGTTTCCAATGGCTGATCTGTCAGCAGTATATCATCAGGACTGCCTCCAAGGTGCCTTTGGGTAAACCTGAACCACCAACCTTGCAGTTAGCAGCTGAGTGTGTTAACTGTTTGCACTACCCAGTGCTTCAGAAATCCATTGCTGTTAGAATGATTCCAATTTACTGACCCCACAGGTTGGGATAGAACTGCCCCATAGAATTTCCAAAGCTGTCACCAGCTGCTCCTTGGAAACCCTATACAGGGTCACTATAGGTCAGAATCAACTTTACAACACTTAACAACAACAACACATTTGTACACAAGCACCACATCTTTTTCACGCAGAACAGCTGGTAGATTCAAACCGCCAACTTGTTTTTGCTGTGTGTTTTGTTTTGTTTTTGATCAGCAGATGAGTACTTAATCCCTGTGCCACCAGAGCCCCTCAGGGACTCACAGATCCCCTCAAACCACCCTGAACTAGTAGTTCTAGGAACAGGCATGAGGCTCTGAATTAACTAGAATTAGGACTAGCACCTCAGTGGAAGCCACAGCACTTAAAACCAATTTCCAACTAGTATACATCTCTACCATTGAGAAGGACAAAACTTTCTAAAGATGGAGACTGGGTTCCCTGAATGAGAATCTGCCCTGAATTGATCTGCACTTGTATGTTTCATAAATGCTTTTTGAGGGGAATGAAGAAACATTTGGTTAAACAAACCCTTACTCCATAGGCAAATGGGAAACTAAAAAAGACTGACCAATATGTTGTATTTGGAACATTCCCAAGATCAAGCCTGCCCTTGACAGTTTACAAATATCCATTCTGAGCAGGTGCTCTGAGTCTCCAAGTTGTCTTTTTCAGGCAACACCTCTGGCTCTATTTACACAATAAGGGTTCTGATTGATGGCCTTGGAGTTTCAGGATAAAACAAACAAAAACAAACCAGAATCATCTACTAAATAAGAAAATCCTTAAGAAGGTAGTAGCATGGGGTCCCTCCACAGGATTTGCCACAGAAGTGCCCCATACTGCCTGTGCAAGTCTGTGCTGTAAGTTCACAGCCCTCAGAAAACATTCCTTCTACACGGGCTTCATGGAGAGGATTAATGATTTAATAAGCATAAAGTACTTTGCAAGCCACAGGTGACCGGCAAACATTATTAACACCACATTTTTCCTACCAAAGTGGTTCATGCTTGGAACAGACGGTTATAATCCCAGGAGAAATGTCTGCTTGTAATACAGGAAAGTAGGTGCTTACTCTCAGGTAATAGGATGCCAGAGAAAACACCCTAGATTGTCCAGTCATTGCAGGGACAGATTTAGACAAGATGGCGGTGTCAGTATCCCCAAAGCACTATTGGAAGTAACCAAAGTGATAAGCAATTCCAAATAACAGTGGCATCTGCAGCAACAGCAGTAAGACTGATGTTTCTCTGCACTCTCGCACTCTCAAGTTTCAAACTTATTTGGATGTTTTGCAAACTACAGCTCTGTTAATACTGTCAGTTCATTTATTTCAACCACATGCAAATTTTATGGGCACAAGAACATGACCTAGTCAAACTACTACCTATGTTGTGGTTGTTAGGTGCCGTTGAGTTGGATCCGACTCATAGCAACCCCATGTACAACAAAATGCTGCCCAGTCCTTTGACCCTCCTCTTTACCTAGCATGATGTCCTTCTCCAGAGAGCGGTTGTGCCTGATACTATGTCTGAGTATGAGAGATGAAATTTCCCATCCTGGCTTCTAAGGAATATCCTGTTGGTGTTTCTTCCAATACAGATTTGTTAGTTCTTCTAGCAGTTCATGGCACTTTTAATATTCTTCTCCGTCACCATAACTCAAATACACCAATTCTTCTATGGTCTTCCTTATTCACTGCATATGAAGCTATTGAGAATACCGTAACCCAGGTGTACCTTAGTCCTCAAGCTGACACCTTCTTTGTTCTTCAACACTTTAAAGAGGTCTTGTGCAGCAGTTTTGCCTAATGCAATACATTGTTTGATATCCTGACTGCTGTTTCTATGAGTGTTGATAGTTAATCTGAGCAAAATGAAGTCTTTGAGAATTTCAATATTTTTTTCTCAATTTATCATGATGTTATTTATTAGTCCATATCCCACCTGAATTTAGAGATAATCTGAAGAACAGATTTCATGCATTTTAAGAGGTAAAATTTATTTTAGCTAGGCAGTTAAAATTTATTGAAAGATTTTTTATACCTCACAACAAAGTATTCTATTTACTTTGTAAACTAGGGTGTCCCAAACTCTAAAACAACCAGAGTCACCTGCTGTTGCTGTTATGTGCCATTGGGTCAGTTATGACACTTAGCAACCCTGTATAGGGTTTCTAAGGAGTGGCTGATGAACTTGAACCACCAACCTTGCAGTTCAAACCGACTTTTCATTAGCCTACAGCGCCACAGATGAAAGGTAAAATTTCAGGTACTTTTAAGGTGGGTCTTATTTCAACTTACACTGACCCCATATGACAGAGTAGAGCAGCCCCATAGAGTTTTCTTGGCTATAATGTTTACAAAAGCAAATCACCAGGTTTTTCTCCCGAAGCGCCATTGGATGGATTTGAACTGCCCACTTCTTGGTTCCTACCAGTCAAGCAATTCACTGGAAACTGTCCCTAAATCATGAGTCCTGGCTTCATTTTTATTGGCACTCTATTATTTTTGCTAAATTTTCATTATGAGAACAAAAATAGGGCTTTAAAAATAGATTTTAGGATGAAAGAATGGAGGTGAGAAAACACTTATGAAGTGATTGTAGAACCTCCGAAGACTCCAATGAAACGCTGAGAGAAACTGGAGGTGGTAGGGGTTCACTGATGCTCTTCTATGTGTCAGGATTGCTAGGGCTGCCTCGTCACTGCCATCAAGGTCCCCAGTATCTGTAAACACACAACCCACATGTAAATAGCCATGGCACGTAGTAACGCCACCACTCAGCTGTCAGTCCGTCATGCTCTGGGGCTTGTGCATTGCTGTGATGCTGGAAGCTATACCACAAGTATTTCAGATTTCTGATTTGGGTAAAAGGGTAGAGAATGAGTTTATTCCCAATTTGAGCAGTTATGGGAGGAAAGCAGTTTGAGCAGGAGGGTGAAAGGTGATGATTTGGATGTAAGCCATGTCAAGCTTTAGAAACTTCTAAGGCATCCATGTAAGGGTCCAATGGGCAGCCTGAGGTTCCGGAAAGTGCCATGGGGTAGAGATTCAAGAGTCATGTGTCTCAAGCAACAGTTGTAACCATAGAAGGAGAAAACTACCAGACTAAGGAAACTATCTTAGGTCTATTAGGGACGTATGGGGAAAGGTGATCTTGGAAGAAGAGCTCTGCAGTTCAGTAGGAGAACCAAGAAAGAGTGGTATCATGAAGCTCTGCAAACCAAGGTGAGCGGCTCCTCAGAAGGAGGGCTCAGAACAACAATCAACACTGCAAATGCAACCCCTTCTACGTTTCTTTCCGTCCCACCACCAAATTTGCCTCGTTTGCAGAGGCATCTTTTATTATCTCTTTTAAATATATCTTTAATAAAGGCTCTGCTTTTAATATTTGTATGTGGCTATGGTGTATGTGTATGAACACCATTAACAACAGGGTCTCCCCTTCACTCTGGTGGGAACACCCCATGTGATCAAGAATTCAAGATGAGCACCAAACATGTGTCAGGAGATTTGCGCAGAGGATAAAGAAGCCCAGTTGGTCAACATAAATGTAAAAGCCTTTGCAAATCATCTTGTATAATAGTCATTATGAACAATAAAGAGGTTTTTCTAAATTCTAAGTCAAAGTCATTTAATCAACAGCCTTTCCAGAAAAATTGAAATGGTAGAAATGCTGTGTTTCCAAGAAACAGTAACGGCTTATCCATTTTGGTTTTTCTCTATGTCTTACTTACCAATAGCCATTTCCCTTCAAGAGAAAGTTGTAAAGCCGAATTAAGCAATTACGAAACATAAACACCAACAGACACTGTCAGACCAGTTTGATTAATATTTAAGATTGATGAATAAATAGTTTTCCTGCTCAACTTCTCTTGTTCTTTTTCCGACTCATAGTGACCCTGTACTGAAGAGCAGAGATGTCAGCTTGAGGACTAAGGTGCGCCTGACCCAAGCCATGGTATTTTCAATTTATCTCATATGGATGCAAAAGCTGGACAGTGAATAAGGAAGGTGGTAGAAGAATTGATGCCTTTGAATTGTGGTGCTGGAGGACAATACTGAAAGTGCCATGGACTGTCAAAAGAACCAATAGATCTGTTTTGGAAGAAGTGCAGCCAGAGTGCTCCTTGGAGGCCAGGATGGCTAAGCTTCGTCTCTCATACTTTGGACATA
>NW_006408519.1:26591332-26609453 GCF_000296735.1 Chrysochloris asiatica
TCTACTCCCGTAAAGATTTACACCCTCGGAAACCCTGTACAGGGTCGCTATGGGTTGGAACCGACTCGATGGCACTTAACAACAACAACAACAGTCACTCTATGGGAGTCAGATGAGACGTTCTGCTCTGGTACAGATTTACAGCCTCAGAAGCCCTATACAGACAGGGGCACTATGAGTTGGATCCAACTCCCTAGTATACAACTACTACCACCACCAATGTTAACTAGTTGTCCTGTACTGTAGGATACGCACTTGACTGCTAACCCAAAGGTTGGCTCTTCAGACCCACCAGCTGCTCTTTGGAAATCCTATACAGGATCGCTGTGAGCCACAACTGACTGGACAACAACAAGGTTAAAGAGACTGGTGCTGTGGCCGTGTAGGATCAGCACTGGACTGGTAATCACAAGGTTGGCAGTTCAAACCCACCGGCTTCTCACGGAAACCCTATACAGGGTCGCTATGAGTCAGAATGGACTCAATGGCACACAACAACAACAACAATGTTAAAGAGAAGAAAAAAAGCACCTGGGAGAGGAGTTTTCAAACTGAAAATCAGCTGCTTGGAAGAGAGGGGCCAGGGCAGGCTGTGTGGCCACCATGCTGATGTGACACAGAGGCACGTGATGCCTATGCTTGAATATTCCCCCAAATGTTTACTGTCCACTACCACCCACCACCACCCACTGCCATCAGCTCACTTGTGACTAATGTTGACCGTCTAGGACACAGTAGAACTGCTCCGCTGTGGGATACAGCACTGGACAACAAGGTCAGGTTGAACCGCTAAGTTGGCAGTTAAAATTCACCAGCTGGTCCTTGGAAACCCTATACAGGGTCGCCATGAGTCAAAACCGACTCCAGCTCACTTAACAACAACAACAGCTAATCTGTCTTGGAAGAAACAGAGCCAGAATCCTTGAGAACAAGGATGCCAAGACTTTGCTTCTTGTATTTTGGATGTTTTGTCAGGAAGAACCAGTCCCTGAAGGATATCATGCTTGGCAAATACATGAAATGCATTAAAATGGGGTACACATGTGCACACAAACATACAAATGTAAAAATTATGCTATGTTATCTACATTACAAATGTTACACTATGAAGTCACCATCCAACAATATCAAAGCATTCACTCAATAGCTACCCTAAAGCCTAAAGAATTAACTCCCAAGTGGATATGTCACATTTTAAGGGGTCTTGTCAATTTTAATGGTACAGCTGAATGAGGTCTGAGCACCTCAAACTGGGGAAACACACATAAAAATTTAAAATCCAATTTACTTTTCCATCCAACCATGAGATTTACTTTTTGCTTTTTACTCAGAAATAAAAACAAGGATAACAGGTTTGCTTTTGATTTCCAGTCAACTCCTCTTATATACATCTTTACAGCAAGGACATTTCTCCTCATAGGGAATTGCTGTTTGTTGGTTTTCATTGCCACTGAGTCAGCTCCAACTCATAGAGACCCTGCCTAGGGTTTCTTAGTAGTAGCTGATGGGTTTGAACCACTGACCTTGCAATTAGCAGCCCAGTGCTTATCCTATGGCACACAATTTCATGGAATTCAAAGGGGGGAAATGTTCCTCTTTATCAAGGACATGTAGTTGATAATTCTCCTATAAAAAGTAATTATATATTAACCTGAAAAAATCTTTGCAAATGTTTTCTTCTAGCTTAGGATAACTAACCAGGGCTGATTTTGAATGTAAGTTCTGCCAGCAAACTAACTGAGGAGAAGAAATATTTCTCCTGAGAGTTCATTATGTATTGTTGATAATTTCCCAGCTATACCTACTTCTCACTCTAATTTGTTTTCACTAACTCACTCATACTTTACTCTCTGACTTTTCACTCAGTCACCTGATCAGCAATCAAGCGTGAGTCCTAATCTAAACCTGCAATGCTTTTCCAGCATCTCTAATATTGCTGTTTGGAATCAGAAGGCATTGTATAAAATAAAAGCAATGAAGTTCTGGTGTAGCACTGTGTGTTAAGCATTGAACTGTGACTGCAAGGTCGGTGATTCAAATCCACCTTCCACTCCTTGGAAATCCTACAAAGGGTCACTATGATGTGGAACCGACTCAATGGCACTTAACAACATACATTAGACTTGATCTTGTGTGTTCAAAAACAGTATGTTAATGAGGCAATGAGAACAAATTAACCATGTCAATAGCAGTAATGAGAGCAGAGAAGACAACAGTTTTCTTATGAAAGAAATGATTTCTATGAATCTTGCATCTTTTTTTCAAACATGCCCTCCTCCTCCTATTTGCCCTGACGGAAGTATGACTTTCCCTTGAAAATGTCAATTCTTTTACATCTCTTTCTAACTCTGGCCACTCCTTCTCCAACTCCTGTACAACTTCAAGGTCAATGAAAGAAGAAAAATCAGCAAGCGCCATGCTGCCTAGAGCCCCTTCTAGATATCTGAACCTCGATAATCTCTCAGGACTTCTGGTGTGGTAGGATCAGCACTGGATTGTGAACTAAAAAGTCAGCAGTTTAAACCCACCAGCCGCTCCTCAGAAACCTCATACAGGGTCGCTATGAGTCAGGATCAACTCCATGGCACTAACAACAGTAACAAATAATCTCTCCATGGTCTCAGTTCCTTAGGCTACTCAGTGGCGTGGTAGCCATACTGTCATGGTCCCCTTCTCAGAGTGTGCACAGAATCCTTGCTGAGTAGGCGCCTGGCCACGTGGCTGCTTTCCTAATACGGCCTCCAGGGAAAGGGCACACACCTGACCCCAGCCCATTGGGTCCCAGTAAATACCCTGGGTGTAGCATGCTGGTCAGAAATGGTGCTAAAAATCGCCTGCCAAGTCTGAACCCACTTAAATGGCATATCTAGATGAGGCAAATTCATGGAGACAAAAGTTTACTATTCATTGCCAGGGTCTGAAAGGAGAGAGGAATGGGGAGTTATTGCGTAAGAGGTATAAAGTTTCTGTTTGTGATGATTGAAAAATTTAGAAATGGATAGTGGAGATGGTTACACAATATTTTGAATGTCATTGAAGTGTACACTTTAAAAATGGTGAAAATGGCAAATTCTATTACATACAGAGACAGTCCTGGTGTAGTGCTCTGGGATAATGCATTGGACCTCAGGTCAGTATGAATTGCAAAGTCAGCAGTTCAAATTCACCAGCTGCTCCTAGGAAACCCTATACATGGTGGCTATGAGTCAGGATTGACTTGAAGGTACTTAACAAAAACAACAACAGTAATAAAACATATATATATGTATGTATACAATCCTGGTGTGGTGCTGTAGGATAAAGCATTGGACCTCAAAGCTGGTTTGAATTGCAAGGTCAGTGGTTCAAATTCACCAGCTGCTCCTTGGAAACCTTATACAGGGTCACTATGAGTTGGAACCCACTCAAAGACACTTAACAATAACACAAACACACATACACACATATATACACATTATACATACAGTCCTGCTGTGGCACTGTTGGGTAAGCCCTGGACGGCAAGGTCAGTTTGAACAACAAGGTCATCAGTTCAAACACCCCCAAATGGAATAGATTCAATGGTAATTAATAACCACACATACACACACACAGAGATAAACATTTACTATAATTTTTTAAAACAACATAGAATAAAAAATATCCGCATAAATTTATATACATTCATTCTCCAAATGTTTACTGACTACCGAGTCCTACTGCGTCCATTTCTACATTGTACAGCGTTTTGAGGAGGCAAGTAGTAATGTTCACAAGGCAAGTTGGAAAAGCAGACTGAGCCTAATAGTTCAGTGGTTCTGATGGGGAGCAATTAGTCCAGTGGACTAATGGACCACAGGAACATCAGGTTCCATGCCCGGGAAGCCAGAAAAACTAGATGCTACCAGTACCAGAGTGCTGGGGTGACACTGTAGGATAAGTTGTTGCTGTACGTGTTGTCAGGTTGTTTTTGACTCATAGCAACCCTGTATAGGGTTTCTGAGGAGCGAATGGTGGATTTGATCTTCCGATCACTGCAGTTCAAACTGACTTGCAGTGCAGTGTTTATCCCACAGAGCCACACCAGGACTCCATAAGATAAGTACTGGACTGTTAACCGCTAGGTAGGTGGTTCAACTACACCAACCTCTAAACTCTATATTGGAGCTATATAAGTCGAAACCAACCAATACTTAACAACAACAACCACGACCAGCTGCTCTAAAAGAGATCACGTTCGAAGGTCCTGGATAGAGTGGGTGAAAATGTAGAACAAAACAAAAAAACCATACCAGGCATGCTCTTCAGATAGAGAATCGTAGACCCCTGATACTGTGGCTCTTGGTCACCCTTTCATGTCTAGAATGAACTCACCCTCAGGGCTGAATTTTCAGCCAAGGAATAGGCAGATGTATGGGTAGACAGCAGCATAAGTGAGGTACACACACCACAGGATGGTCAACCATTTGAGAACAAAGGGGCAGCATTGACCTAAGGACAAAATTCAGGATGAGAAACGAAGGAGGAAGAAAATAAGAAACACCGCGAGGAAGTGGAATGAAATGAGGAGCATGATTCATTGAATGCAAAACTGGTGATTTGCTCTGTTTTACAGATCACAAGTCACAATTAAAAGCTTTTAAAAAATGAATTGTAACTGGTGTTAGGATACAAAATCCCCCAAATTTAGCAAACAAATAATTGGAAGTCATTTTCAATTCAGCAAACTGGAAGGGTAAATGAACAACATACAAAGATCATTCAGATTCCTTTACACCAATAAAGACAGCTCTGAGAAGGAAATCGGGGAAATAATAACATTTATAATAGTTACCCAAAGATTAAACTTCAACAAGAAAAAGACAAAAAATCCAGTTAAAAATGGGCAGAGGGCATTCAATTGACACTTCACCAAAGAAGACATTCAGGCAGTCAACAAACATATGAAGAAATGCTTGTGACCATTAGCAATTAGACATATTTAAATCAAAGCAACAATAGGATATACTATCATCTCAGCATTGCAAAGTTCAATAAAACAGAAAACAAATGCTTGTGAAGGGGTGGAGTCTCACTGCTGAGACTGCAAAATGGTGCAATTACTGAGGAAATGGTATGGTGTCTCCTCAAAAAGCTGGAAATACCAAAAAGTTGAAAACAGAAATATCATATGACCCAGTAATCCCTCTACTTTTTATATATCCTCAGGAAACGAGAGCCGAGACACAAACCGATACATGCACACCCATGTTCTTCACAGCACTATTCACAGTATCAAAAAGATGGAGACAGCTAAAATGTCCATCAATGGAAGACTGGAGAAATCAACTTTAGTACATGCGTACACCAGAATGCTATATGCAATGTTGAAGAATAATGATGAATCTGCTGAACACTTGATAACATGGATGAATCTGGAGGACATTATGCTGACTGGAGTTACACAAAAGAACAAATATTGTATAAGACCACTATTATAAGAAATCAAGAAAAGAGTTTCATGCTAAAAGGAACATTCTTTAATGGTTATCACGGGTGGGAGGAAAGGAAGAGCGATTCATTGATTAGACGGTTGTTATTAAGTGCCATCAAGTCTGTTCCAACTCATAACAAGCCCATATTGCATTTCTAAGGAGTGGCTGGTGAGCCTGAACTTGTGACCTTGAGGTGTAAACCAACCTTACTGTCCAGTGTATTAACCCACAGTGCCATCAGAACCCCTATTCATGTGTTATGAACTCCGGTGATGAACAAGGCAATTAAAAAAAATTCTAAGGGAAATTCACTGTGTAAAATAATAAAAATATCCTACTGTGGGCCTCTTTTTCTCCATCACTTGCTTCTCAATAGTTATACTTTGAATGTGATCAACATCAATGGAAATACAACTCAGACCTTCCTTTTTTAGCATTAGGATTGAGCTGGCTGCTCCACTATGGCTTCCTGTGACTTGAATGTAAAGCAAACTCTAGCAGAAGGAAAGGGAAGAAGGTCACCTCTGTCCAGGCCCATTTCCCTCAGCAGTCTGTAAGGACCCTAAGGACAAGTGCTTTGTTAAATGATTCTAACCCTGGACCTTGTCACAGTGCTCACTACAAAGGAGACTCTCAATTAAGGATTTGCAGGATGACTATCTGAATAAGAAACATGCATCATGAACTTAGAGATGCAACTGGGGTGGAATGGGTTAAAAAAAAAAAATCACACTGGATTTCTGAAAGAATACCTTGTTGGGTGTGGAGAGTCTGTCTGGGAACTGTGCCTTCTTTGGCATCAAGAAGGGGTGAGAGGCAAGAGTGATGGAAAGGAAGCCAAATACTTTCAAAGAACAACATATGTCCTAAGGCCAGTGTGATTTAACAGTAGGCAACACACCTGTGCTTGCCCAACAGTGCAGTGATTAAGAAATACTGTTATCGCCTTCAAAAGGAAGTTTTCTGAAACATTAAACACGATAACCTCCTGGTGGATTTTTCCACAGCAACGGCGGCAACCATTTCAAATCCTGCTGCTAAAGAGATAAAGCAAGTTGGGAGTTAAGAGAGGACACAGGCTGCCCATGAAGAAACGCTGTTCCCAAACATAACCTATCAGCAGACAATCTAGCAACGGTTCCACTCAAGGACTAACTCCAGTTCAATGTTTTTTCTTCCAGTATTAACTGGAATTATGACGATTTGGGCAGTTAACGTCCAAGAGTTGTGTAACTGCAAATTGGCCTAATTAACTTCAAGCCCTACGTTTTTTTTAACTAGTTAAATGCAGGTTTTCCCCTAAAGTGATTGAAAAAACATCCTTTTACAAGAGTCTAGAGCACATTAACAATCAAAAGTTTAGTTTGAATTTTAATGCTGCTGCCAAAAGAAAATAGCAACAACTGATTACCGCTTGGAGTTTTTCTCTTCACGTAATTACTGTTTAAAGACGCACATGAAAGAACTTTTAAAAGTGTGACTAGCCCATAGCCTTTCTCAATGATAAATATATGCTTCAGATTATTTTTAATATAGGTCATGATTATTTTTTACACTGTGGAAAGAAAATATCCTGCAATTGGTTTAGTTATGACAATAATGGGATGAAATCCAAGAAATGAAATTTACTTCCTACTTGACTCCTTTCGCCTTCATAAATCAAACTGCAAGGATGAGTAGCTAGTGAATTGGGTATTAAGCCGGGCTTTGAACCACTTCAAACCGGTTCAGTCATGGTTGACACAGTGACTTGGAACAGAATTTGTAAGATGTGAATGTACTGGAATTATAACTGATTGGAATGGGAAACATTACAGGTTAAAGCCCTGGTATGGAAGACTGATAAGAGGCATAGTGAGCCATTTCAGGATCCTGATATGGGAGATCGGGCTATTGCTAGAACTGTGGAGAGCAGCACACATTCAAAGCAGTCTGGGTGGCCACCATCTTTGAGTTGAACATCATCACTGTTTTTGACTCAACCAGTCAAGAGATACAGTTGCTATGCAACATGCAGGATACCTTTGTTTTCTAAGAGGGACTGACCCACAGTTTTTTCTTTCATTGTTATTATTCTGGCACACCCACCTTTTACAAATCAGGTCCATTCTGGTTTCACTTTGTCAGTCATGACTGAACTGGAAAGGAGTCTGAAGCCCTGGGACTAAGAAGGTTCACGTTCTAAAGGTTGACAGGAAACTGCAAAGACTTTGAGAAATCACTTAAACCTCATGCTATCTCGAAGCATTACACACCTCCATAACTTAGAATGGAATGCTGGGAATTTCTGATGAGAGGACCTTTTACTCTCCATACTCACTGTACCATCACCTCCATCCTCCACCAGCCCCAGTTACGTCACAGCAGCTGAAACTTCTCAGAACGTCACAAAGCCAATTTGGAGGGTAAGTCCTTTCTTTCAGATTGACCAGAGGCTTTTCCATAAAGCCTTCAACTACGTTAAGTGAGCTGTTCATTCATTTATTCATTCATTCAGCAAATATTTATTGAGTGTCCACTAAGTTCCAGGTACTCCACTAGGCATTGGGAGCACCACTATGAAAAGAAGGGGATAGGTAAGAAACCAGTAAGTAACAGAGTTGTGTCGTTGCTGTTTTTCAGTTGCTGTTGAGTTGACCCTGACTCAAGACAAGCTATGTGTGTCAGAGTAGAACTGTGCTCCATAGGGTTTTTAGTGGCTGATTTTTCAGAAGCTGATGACCAAGGGCCAGGTCTTTCTCCCAAGGTGCCTCAGGGTGGGCTCAACCTCCAACCTTTTCAGTAGCAGCTGAGCATACTAACCATCGGTACCACCCAGAACTTCAATATAGGGTATGTGACATATAATATGTACACACACATATAGCATCCTGGTGTCGTGCTACAGGATAATGCATTGGACTGCAAGGTCAGTTTGAACCATACGGTCGGTGATTCAAACTCACCAGCCACTCCTCAGAAACCCTATACAGGTTTGATGAGTCAGAACTGACTTGATTGCACTTAACAATAACAACAACAACAACACACACACACATATATATATATACTAGAGTATTATATGGACTCCTGGTGTGGTGCTGTACAATCAGCACTGGACTGCAAAACACAAGGCTGCTAGTTCAAACCCACCAGCTGCTCTCAGAAACCCTATACAAGGTTGCTATGAGTTGGAGCCACCTGGGCAGCACTTAACACCAGCAACAACAGAGTATTATGTAAAGATATATAGGCCATCGCATGCTATGCAGAAGACAGGATAAAGATATACAGGGAGTCTCTGAATCTGCAAGAAAGCACTCCTTACTGGCCCTTTCCGACTTCCTCCCTCCTTATACTGATAAATGTACTAGCAGTAACATGTATTTAACAAAGCAGTTTTCTTATGTTATATGTTTTTTATATGGTGTTCCATCTCTACAATGATATCAGGAAACCTCACCTTATACACATACAAGTATATAAATATATAGCCATCAAAAATAGAAAAGTAGCTGACAATGGAATTAAAAAAAAAAAAAATTCTGGGATCTCTTCCTTAAAGAGTGTCTTATTTCAGATCACTTCTAGGCCTTATGGGATTTTCAAAGCAAACACAACTTTATTCAGTGCCTTGAAGCAGCTATAAAGCATGCATTTTCTTTTCCCTGATGAATACAGATTGATAAGCATCTCATACTATGAATATGGTCTCTTGTTTCATAATTATTGAGACAAAATTGAGTTTGTGGAGAATATAGTTTCAGGAAAAATGAGGAAACATCGATTCTGGGGCACAAGTTATATTAATTTTAAACAAAAGCTACCCATGTAAAAATTTGAAAGCATATAAAATATTTGAAAACCTATAAATTCATTTCCACTTTCTGTTTTCCAAGTTTTAGAAGCAAGGATTGGAATAGTACATTTGAATTTATTAATACAGGCTGTACTTTAACCAGGGATCGATGTAACAAGCAGCCCTTGGCCTGGAGACCTTCATGAGTAGAGTTGTTGACCAAAGCCAGCTATGTTATTTCATACTCGATATATCACAGTAACCATAGCAATTGGTGTCTTACTTTTGCCCCAATCCTGCTGTGTGAAGGCTATAACTAGGGGCCAACAATGGTCAAAGGATCAATTCTGTTCAGTTCACTGGAGATCTAAGTTGGATCAGGTCTGATCCCTCCTCTTGAGGATCCCTTCTTTTCATGGAGGAAGACACATATATCGTAAACATAAGGAACAGACTTAGAACTGCATGTGTGTGCTAAGGATTAGGTTCTTCACCTGAATTAAATCTTCTGATTCTTACATGAACGCTAGAAAGGAATTGCTACTGTTAAACCCAAGGTCACAGCTAGTTTGTCAACTTGGCTCCATGTCTCCTCCAGGCTTTTGATTGTCACTTTACGACTCAATAGTTCCTTTGTTATAGCACCAGGAATAGTACTAACTAAAGAGAAGTCTGCATGCCAAAGCACAAATAAAGGTCAGTTAATCCATAAGACCCAGAGACTGGACAAATACAAGAGTGGCATTTTTCACATGGCACCAAGTAGCTTCAGTTGTCTCCTTTAGAACAGACCTGATCAATTCAATTTGCCATAGGCCCTACTACTCCCAACAGGTTTTGTTGGTTGGTTATGTGCTGTGGAGTCGGTTCCGACTCATAGAGACCCTGTACAGGGTTTCTGAGGCTGTAAATCTCTACGGGAGCAGAAAACTTCATCTTTCTCTCGCGGAGCAGCTGGTAGTTTTCGAACTGCTGACCTTGTTTACACTCTGTATTATTTCATTACTTTCCAGTTAATGACTAGGTATTTGGGGCCAGTAGTTCTCAACCACAACACAGTGGTTAAAGCGTTCGGCTGCTAACCTAGAGGTCAGTGGTTCAAACCTATCAGTCGCTCCTCAGGAGAAAGACGTGGCATTCTGCTTCTACAGAAATGCACAGGCTTGGAAACCCTAAGGGGGCAGTTCCACTCAATCCTAGAGGTAACCAAGAGTGGACAGTGACTTAATGACAAAGAGTTTTGGCTTCTCTTAAACTTTTAGACACATCACTAAGTCCTCTCTCCAGAATCACCCGCCGTTGCTTTGGTTAAGTGCTGCCAATTTGGTTCCGACTCATAGAGATTCTGTAAAGGGTTTGAACCACCGAGCTTGTGGTTACCAGTCCAGCGCCATGCCAGGACTCCAAATGTTTTTTGTTGTTGTTAAGTGCCGTCAAGTTGGTTTCAACTCAAAGTGGCCCTGTATAGGGTTAGCCATGGTTAGAAGTCCAGTGCTTATTCTACAGTACCACACGAGAATTCTTCAGTTTGAACCAAGTGTGTTCAAAGTGCCAATGGTCCAATTCTCAGCTGAACACATCGCCATTTTCTAGGTTAGTTCATTTCCTTCCCAGTCTCACCTTCCCACATCACTGCCAGTGTTTCCTGGGATTAACGTGCAAATAAACTTCTGGCATTTAGATCTTTGTCAGGTTCTGCCTCTGTGGGAACACAAACTTGGAATAAATATCAAAACAGATGAAATGATCAACTCTGCATTTGTTGCTGTTAAGTGTCGTTGAGTTGGTTCTGACTCATAGCGACCCAGTATAGGGTTTCTGGTGGTTTTTGTTTGGTGGTGTGCCGAGGAGTCATAGTGACCCTATATAGGGTTTCCAATCTTTATGGGAGCAGAACGCCTCACCTTTCTCTTGTGGAAAGACCAGTAGATTCAAACTGCTGACCTTGCAGCTAGCAGCCCAGCTCATAATCCACTAACAGACTCAAACTGAAATACAGAGAAAGGAACTTACAAAAACCTGAGTCAATATTGTTGTAGAGAAAAATTTTTTAAAAACCTTCAGAAAACTATTATTAATATGCTCAGAGAGCTAGTTCAGACACTACACTCACAGAACAAGAGGAGGCGAGGCACACGGAGTCATCAGAGGATAAGGAAGTGTCCTTGGAACCTAGAGATATGACAGCTAAAATGAGAAAAGAAATCAATACAAGAGTTGTAGATAAAAATCTAGTAATTCTCCATGAAAAATAACAAAAAGAAAATGAAAATTGAAGAAAATACAATAAGACAGTTTATTATTATGTCTAAACAGGGGATCCAACATTCAGCTAGAAGAATTTCCACACCCAGAGAGCAAAGAACATGGAGTAGAAAAGTTGTCAAAGAAATCATATGAGACTATGTTCTAAGACCGAAGTCTAGGTGACGTCAGAGCATAGATGACAAACTTTCTCAGTAAATGACATCCTCAAAGTGCCTAAATTTTATATATATATAATGATTTGAAACAATATTTAACAATTCATCAAGCTTAAGTTTTAGCGAGTGTAGAAAGTGCTTACTGTTGGTAAGGGCCATCAAGTTGGTTCTAACTCATAGCGACTCATAAGGTTGCCGAGAAATGGCTGTTGCATTTGAACCACTGACCTGGCGGTCCAGTGCGTTATCATCCCACAGCACCAAAGCAGAACTCAGCATCTGTTGGATACTGACCACTTCTTAAATCTTGGAATCATTTCTTTTTTCACACTTTTCAAGTCATATTTGTGTTGTTATTGTTGTTGTTTTAATCACAGTGGTTATTAAACCCAAATAAAGTCCTGGTATGGCGCTGCGGGTTAATGCATGAGACTGCAAAGCCGTCTAAACTGCAAAGTTGGCAGTTCAAGCTCACCAGCTGCTCCTCGGAAGCCCTATATAAGGTCGCTATGGGTCAGAACTGACTGACGGCACTTCACAACAACAACAAAGGTAGCTTTGCAAAAATAGGACATCACAGAATGGAACAGAGCAATCTAACATGGTTACTGGTATCTTCCTGGTGTCTGACAGATGTTGTTATGTCTTCTCTGAAAAGATGAGGGGGGGCAAAATAAAGAGCCCAGTCCCCCAGAGTACCTAGGTGCATAGTTGGAAACTACAGCTATTGCCTATAGTGCCCATCAAGAGCTTAGCAAAATGTTAACACCAAGACAAATGACTGTACCTACATAGCAGACAGCTCAAGTGGTCAAAAAGGTCTCAGAGCTGGAATACACAGGAAAGTGGCCACAACTCTGTTTTTCCCATCGGGCCCAAAGAAAGCTGTAAAACGTGTGTGAATGTGATATTGAATGTTCTTTCATTTAAATGAGTAACTAAAATATGTAGTTGTTGATGATACATAATTTCTCTTATATCTTCTGATAATCTTGGTGATAAAATTAAAGGTTCCTTTTCTAGTCATATGCAGAATGATGGCAATTTTGTTTTCTGAAGTCTGTGAAAATAAAAATGAAAGTTCATTAAAAAAAAAGAAGAAGAGGAAAATAAAAAAGATATTAGACGTTCCCAGAAAGAAGAAACAGATAACACGTAGAGGAAAATGAATGGGAATGAGAATGCAAAAGACTTCTCATCAGCAATTCTGGAAACTACTGAGAAAAAAATGATAGGTTAAATGCCTTCAAGTCAGTATGGACTCATAGCAACCCTGCATAGGGTTTCCTAGGAGAGGCTGGTGGGTTTGAACTATTGTCCTTGTGGTTGGCAGTCCACTGCTTATCCTACAGTGCCACACCAAGATCCCAGAGAGAAGACTGGTTAACAATATTTTCAGGCATTTACAACCCAAGCATTCTTTCTCAGAAAGTCACTGGATAATTTGCTTCAGCAAAACCAGGGAATAAACTAAAAGTGAGGGGGTAGATCAAAAGTGGATCCAAGAGCAGCTAAGTAAGGCCCAAGGGAGATGGCCACGTACCAAGACCGACAGGGATCCAATGAAAAGAAATCAATGGGTTTTTTATTTGCTACGTATGAACATTTGAAAAAAATTATTACTAAAAACTCAATAAGTTCATTTCTATATTAAAAAGAAAAACTATTGATACAAGTATAGGAAACTAACAAAATGGAAGAAAAATATTAGTAGTAACTCCAGGAAACATGTTAAGTGCCGTCGAGTTGGTTCCGACTCCTAACAGTCCTGTGCTGGGTTTGAACTGCCAACCTTGTGGTTCACAGTCCAGTGCTGGTCCTACAGAACCACAGCAGGATTCCAACCCAGGAAACGTAATCATAGGATATTATTTATCTGAAAATTGAACATGGTCATAATTTTACAAGCATGTTGTTTTTGTTGTTGTTAAGTACCATCACAAGCCATTGTAACCCCATGTGTCAGAGTAAAGCTCCCCCAAAAGTTTTCTTGGCTATAGTCTTTTTTTTTTAAATTTTATTGTGAATTGCGTGAAGGTTTACAGACAAGATCATCAGTTGTACATTCAACAAATCATAGACTTTGTTTCATCTCAGTGATTGCAATCACAACCTACAACAACAGTTTTCCTGCTTCCTCCCTGAAGTCCCTATCTTATTCGATCCAATCTATCATACCTTCTCAACTGTGTCCTAAGGTAAATGTTGCCCTTTTGATTCTGAATGATTGACCAGTCCATAGTGAGCAGAACTTACTAGTGTTGTTGTCCCCCTATATACCTATCTAATGCATGGCTGAGAACTGGACCACAAGGGTGAGTTACTTTCTAGACGGGTGGTCAAGTTTCCTCCAGTAAACCCAGTCTATTTTTTTTTTTTTTTAAATTAACTTTCAGTGTTCTACACTTGCTGTCACTCTATTTGGGACCTTCTAATATGATCCATTTCATAGCAGTTGGGAGTGGTAGCCGGGCACCATCTAGTACTTGGGGTCTCAGAGTTGTGGAGACTGATGTTCACATGGTCCAGTCGTCCATTGGATTAATTGATTGCCAGCCTCTTCAAGTCTCATAACTCGTCTTTATTCTGCATATAGACAGACCAGTAACTACACTTTAGATGGCCACTCATGAGCTTTTAAGATCCCAGATGCCACTCACCAAAGTGACCAGAGCACATAACCAGGTCTCTCTCCTACTGAGCTGTAGGTGGGTTCAAACTGGCAAACTTTCAGTTAGCAGTCAAGCACTTTATCACTGTAGCACCAGGGTTCCTTTTATAAACACAGATGACTTTCCTCAACAGTACCTAAAATTGATATATTAAGATACACCGTGTAAGCATATTACCTAGAATATTTGAGTAACAACAATCATCCAACCAGTTGAAAGGGATTTCTTCTGAGAAACATGAGGGAGTGTGAAGAAAGATGGGCTTTAAGCATGTGGTGGTGGTGGTGGTGGTGGTTTTGTGCTGCAAAAACAGGTTTTGACTCATAGCAACCCTACAAGGGATTTCCAAGACTGTAAATCTTTATAGGAGCAGAAAGCCTCATCTTTCTCCCACGGAATGGGTGGTAGTTTCCAACTGCTGACCTTGAGGTTAGCAGCCCAACTCGTAACCACTATGCTACCAGAGCTCCTTATAAGCATATATTCAGTTGATTTAGAAAAAATTCTAAAACTGAAGTAGAGGAGGTAAACATGAATATCACAAGCAAAATTCAAGTCACTGACCTTGATTTCCACTGCAAAGGGAAGGATATTTTAGATAAAAGTATTTGGCCCCAAATAGTCAAGCAATTGTCTATATTTTAAATACACATTTTTGCCTGTTTTGTGAAGCATTCCTTTTAACTTCAGATCCAAGTGGGCTTCAAAAAGTTCCTGGAAAAATCCGATACCTTTTCATTTTATTTTTCCAGGAACTATTTGAAGGCCCATTGTATTGGTAATAAAGCCTTCTCTTATCATTCCACAAACTCTCTTACAACATTTACTCCTTCAGCATTTATTATCCTTTATCATTTACTCATAATTTATATAAACATAATCTGTTTGTAAAAATGCAATCTGCCTCTCTTCAAGACTGATCTAGTTTAACAAAACAGGAATTTCGTTTGTTCTTCTACACATTTTAACTTCTTTCTACCAACGAGATCCCTACAAATATGAAGAGGTAAATGGATTACTCTGGTAACTAAACATATAACTAAAATATACTATAATTACATAACTGTGTGGTGCTATGGGTTAATGCGCTAGACTGCAAGATTACTTTGAACCACAAGGTCAGTGGATCAAGCTCACCAGCCGCTCCTTGGGAACCCTATACAGGGTCACTATGAGTTGGTACTGACTTGAGGGAACTTAACAACAACAACATACAATATAATCCATCAACTCATCTGTCAGTTTGCCATATTGTGGTGGTTTGCATGCAGCTGTGATTCTGAAAGCTATGCCACCGGTGTTTTAAATATCAGCAGGGTCACCCATGGTGGCCAGGTTTCAGATTCGTTTCTAGAGTAAGATAGTCTAGAAAGATGCAGAAGCACACTACTTCTGAATATTTAGTCACTGAAAACCTTATGAATAGCAGTGGAACACTGTCAAATAGCACCAGCATATTGAATATTGAAACATGATGAAGAGCACCTGAATACTGTCAGATATAATACCAGAAAATGAACCCCACAGGTTGGAAGGCACTCAGTATACGACTGGGGAAGAGCTGCCTCTTCAGAGTAGAGATGACCGTGATGACACAAATGGAGTATAGCGTCAGGACCTTCATTTGCTGATGGATCACAACTCAAAATGAGGACAAGCAGCTGTAAATATTCATTAATAGTCAGAACATGGATTGTATGAGATATAAATCTAGGAAAATTAGAAATGATCAAAACCAAAATGGAACTCATAAACATCAATATCCTATGGATTATTATTAGCCATTTTAAAGCTGACAGTCACATGATTTACTATGTGGGGAATAACAAATAAAAGAGGAATGGCATCACATTCATCATCAAAAAGACCATTTCAAGGTCTATTTGAAGTACAATGCTGTCTGTGATAGGAAAATACCCATATGCCTACAAGGGAGACTGGAGTCCTGGTGTGGCACTGTGGGTAATGCGGGTCAAGCTCACCAACAGCTCATCAGAAACCATATATAGGGTTGTGAAGAGTCAGAATGGACTCAGTAGCACTTAACAACAATAACAAGAAAGACCAGTCAATACAACAATTAGCCAAATTTATGCACCAACCACTAAAGCATGATAATGAAATTGAAGAACTCTAGAAATTTCTTCAGTCTGAAATTGACCTAATATGCAGTCAAGGTGCATTGATAATTACTGGTGATTGGAATGCAGTCAAGGTGCATATGCAGTCAAGGTGCATTGATAATTACTGGTGATTGGAATGCATGAGCTGGAACCAAAGAGGAAGGATCAGTCATTGGAAAATATGGCCTTGGTAACAGAAATGATGCTGGAGATCACAAGAATTTTGCAAGAGCAAGTATTTCTTCTTGCAAATACCTTTTTCAATAACATAAAAGATGACTACACACAGAAATCAAATTGACTACATCTATGGAAAGAAGGCTAGGGGCAGACTTTGGAATAGACTATCAATTGCACATATGCAAATTCAGTCTGAAGTTGAAGAAAATTAAAATAAATCCACTAGAGCCAAAATATGACTATGAACATATTGCAAATATGAACACATCCCACCTGAATTTAAAGATCATTTCAAGAACAGATGTGATGCCATTAGACACTAGTAACTGAAGACCAGAAGAGTTCTGGGATGACATCAAGAACATCATACAGGAAGAAAGCTAACAGTCATTAAGAAGACAAGAAAGAAGGAAAAGACCAAAAAATGATGTCAAAAGAGACTGTGAAACTTGCTCTCCAGCATATAGATGCTAATGCAAATGGAAGAAATGAAGAGGTAAAAAAGCTGAACAGAAAAATGATTAAATGCACCTTGAGAAGACAAAGTCAAATATCATAATGAAATGCACAGAGATATGGAATTAGAAAACCAAAAGGAAAGAACATGCTCAGCATTTCTCAAGCTGAGGGAACTGAAAATAAAAAAAACTCAAGCGCAACTTGCAATATTGAAGGACTCTATGGGCAAAATAGATCCTATGGAGTTCTTCTGGTGTGACGCTGTGGGTTAATGCACTGGACTGCAATGTTGGCTTGAACCCAAGATGAGCAGTTCAAGCTCATCAGCTGTTCCTAGGAAACCCTATACAGCATCGCTATGGGTCGGAACCAACTTGATGGCACACAACAATAACATGTGCAAAATACTGACTGATGCAGAAATCATCAAAAGAAGATGGAAGGAATACACAGTCATTGCACTGAAAAGAAATGGTCAATGTTCAACCATTTCAAGAAGTAGCATATGCTCAAGAGCCAATGATACTGAAGGAAGAAGTCCAAGGTGACTGAAGACATTGACAAAGAACAAGGTGCCGGGAATTCATGGAATACAAATTAAAATCTTTCAACAAACTGATGCGGCACCGGAGGCACTCACTCATTTATGCCAAGAAATTTGGAATACAGGCACCTGGTCAACTGATTGGAAGAGATCCATATTTATGCCCATTCCAAAGATAGCTGATGCAATGGAATGAGGAAATCATCAGACAATATGGTTAATGTCGTATGCAAGTAAAATTTTGCTAAAGATAACTCAAAATGGCTACAGCTGTACATGGACAGGGAACTTCCAGAGGCTCAGGCCAGATTCAGAAGAGGACGTATAATGAGGGGTATCACTGCTCACTTCAGATGGATCTTGGCTGAAAGCAGAAAACACCAGAAAGATGTTTACCTGTGCTTTATTGACTGCACTAAGGCTTTTCATTGTTTGGATCATGATAAGCTATGGACAGCATTGTGGAGAATGAGTATTCTGGAACACTTA
>NW_006408519.1:26610428-26636045 GCF_000296735.1 Chrysochloris asiatica
AAAAACACTAAGATTGAGTAGTGTGGTAGTTCCATACAATAAGCACTGGACTGAAAAACACATGTTTTGCAGTTTGAATCTGTCAGCCCACCCTCTAAACCACTATACTACACAGCTTGGAGAAAAAACTTTTGACGGTGGAAGAAACAATGGCGATTTGTACAGCAATGCAGACAAACTGGACAGATCCACTGCTACAATACTCAGGAACCAAACAATCCACTCTACAGAAGAAAGATGAGGTTTTCTGCTCACCTGAAGTGTTAAAGCCTCGGAAACCCTATACCGGGTCACAATGAATCAGAACCGACTCAATGACACCCTACAACAACAACATACACTTATAGTGTTAGTTAATTAATTAGTTGGTTAGGTAGTTAATTAATCAGTTCAAGTTGTTTTCTTCATATTGTATCATCTCTGCATTTAGTAATGTGTTAAGGAGCTCTGGCAGCGTAGTGGTTACAAATTGGGCTGCGAACCTTAAGGTCAGCAGTTCGAAACTACCAGCTGTTCCGTGGGAGAAAGATGAGGCTTTCTGTTGCCGTAAAGATTTACAGCCTTGGAAACCCTGTACAGGGTCGCTATGGGTAGGAACCGACTCCATGGCACATAACCAACCAACCATTACTTATGACAATGCTGGGTGCTTAAAATTGTTGGAGGTTTGGATAGAAGTTGAGTTCTCCAGAGGTTTTCCCACAGCTTGTCAGTCGCCTGGGAATCCTAACAATCTAAGATCACTTTAAATTAAATTATCTGCTGGAGAATTTTGTTGTAGTCACTCTGCTATCAGAAATCCTGATTTAAGTATTGTTTAGAATCACCTTGTGATTCAAAATACCTAGGCAGATAAGTTTTCCTTCCTTCTACCAGTCCCAAGATTTCGACTTTTGAGGGTTTTTTTTTGTCTCCTTCTGCTTGATGAGTTTATTTTTCATTTACCCTTGCCTTGAAGGTGCCCTGGTGGTATTGGGCTGATGACCACAAGGTTAGGCCCCCCAGTCTTTCTGCAGGAGAGAGATGAGACTGTGCTCTCATAAAGATTTACTGTCTCTGGAACTCTATGTAACTTTCTCCTACAGTGTTGCTATGAATCACAATGAACTCCATGACAGTAAGTAACGGTACTCTAGCATTAAGCAAATATCCTGTTAGACTCCCTATCTGACACATTAAAAAATGTTTTTTCCTAGTAAATAAAACAATGATGTATCTTTCACTGGAAGGGTTTTCTGATTGCAGGGAACACAGTACAATATAAAAGAGTCCAAAGTTATATAAATGCATTACATTTTTCTATAAGAAACATTTTCTTTGCTTTTGGCAAATGAAACCTACACAGTCCCAGAATTACTTGAAAACTTTTCAAAGAATTTCGAATTTTGCTGTGTAGGTGAAATTCTTACTTGTCAACTTTTCCCACAGAAGTCAATTTTCTGCATGTTTCTGCACGATCAGCATTTGAAGGCATATTTCACACGTAGCCATCAAAATCCACAGCAGTCCACACTGTGGTCTGGTTGATGAAAAACATCTGCTGTTACTAAAAATCATCAATGAATAAACCCTTGTGAGATTATAACTCTCATTCTGCAAAACAAATGAACTCTCCTTGGGTATTGATCATACCATGAAATCTCTTACCAAGGAAAATTCCAAACTCCTCCTTCTGGTCCTGTTGTCTTCAGGTTGACTCCAACTTTTGGCAACTCCATGTGTGTCAGAGTAGAAGTGTGCTTACATAGGATTTTCAATGGCCAATTTTTCAGAAGTAGATTGCTGAGGCACTTCAGGGCGGACTACAGCCTCCAACCTTTTTATTAGTTGTTTTTGTTGGTAAGTGCCATTGAGTTGGTTCCAACCCATGGTGACCCTGTGTAGAGTTTCCTAGAAGCAGCTGGTGGTCTTAAACTGATGACTTTGTGGTTCACAGTTCAATGTTGATCCTACAGCGCCACACCAAGAGTCCACTAGGATCCTATCACATCAGCCTATTGTTGCTGTGGACACCACCTACCTATTGTTGCTATTAAGTGGCACCGAGTCTGTTCCAGCTGATAATAATAACCCCATTAACAACAAAATAAAATACTGCTGCGTCCTGTGCTAGCTTCACAATTGTTGCTTTGTTTGAGTGCGTTTCTGCTGCCACTGTGTCAATCCATCTAGGGACTTCAAACTACCTTGGTGTCCCCCCAAAACATTATAAAGCTTACATGACTTTACCTTAATTTAATTTATAATATTTACACAGAGCTGCAGAATAAATGCTCAACCACAAGGTCAGTTTGAACCCCAAGGCGAGCAGTTCAAACTCACCAGTCATTCTTCGGAAACCCTGTACAGGGTTGCTATGAGTCGGAACTGACTCAACAGCACTTAACAACAACAAGATGTCATGTCGGTTTGAGGACTAAGGTACACCTGACCCAAGCCATGGTATTTTCAATAGCCTCATTTGCATATGAAAGTTGGACAGTGAATAAGAAAGACAATAGAAGAATTGATGCATTTGAGTTATGGTGTTGGAGAAGAAAATTAAAAGTACCATGGACTGCCAGGAGAACAAACAAATCTGTCTTGGAAGAAGTACAACCAAAATGTTCCTTAGAAGTCAGAATGGTGATAACTGTCTTTTACACTTCAGACATGTTATCAGGAGGGCCCAGTCCCTGGAGAAGGACACCATGCTTGGTAAAGTGGAGGGTCAGCAAAAAAGAGGAGGGCCCCCAAAGAGATGGACTGACACGGTGGCCTCAGCAGTGGGTTCAAGCTTAACAACAACTGTGAGGTTGGCAGAGGACCAGGCAGTGTTTCGTTCTGTTGTTCTGTTGTGCGTAAGGCAACTGACAACAATAACCCTCTCTTTGAAACATACTTAATTCAGCATGAGCTCTAAGGACCAAGGACCGGGCAATGAGTGAACTGCTTACATGCGCAACCATTTTTATGTTTACAATAAAACCATGAAGAGGTGATTGACTTCACTGAATAAGAAACTGAAGTTGGAGGTTAAATAACTTGTCCAAGATCACAAAGAGGTGGGATATGGATTTAAACACACAAACAGTAAACCTCTGGCCCCTCCCTGTAAACGACTACACTACACTGCTTTGTGAAAAAAAGTTTTGACAGTGGAAGAAAGAATGGCAATTTGAACAGCAATGCAGACAAACTGGACAGATCCACTGCTACAATACTCAGGAACCAATCAAATTTTACCTTCATCTTCCCACACTTCTCAACACACTAAGAAAGATGTTTCCAACCAGGGTGGGGAGGAGTTTAAAAGACTGGTGGTTATTGTTAATTGTAGTTGAGTCAATTCCAACTCACTGGACTAACACATGACTCATCATTTTTATTTTTTAATAATACTTTATTATGTTCTTGGTGACGGTTTACATAGCAGTTTAAGCTTCCAGGCACTAATTTCTAGGCAGGTTGTTCAGTGGCACTGGCTTCCTTAGGCGCAAGTGCATGAACACTCTCATTATTTCCATTCTGGTTGTCCTCTTTTCATTAATCTAGTTTCCCTGTCCCCTTACATTATCATCATTGTTTTACAGGAACTGTTAACCATTTGGTGTCATACAAGTCAGTTTTTAAAGGAGCAGAGTGCACTTAACATCAACACCAGTACTTCCAGGTAATACTCATTATTTTTTGTGCCAATTTGTCATTTAGCTATAGGTGACTTCAGTGATTGGTTTCAGCTCAAGGTTTGAAGACTATCTCAGGGCAATAATCTCAGAGAGTCCTCCAGTCTCAACCAGGTCAGTAAGTCTGGTTCTTTCTTTCCCCAGGAATTTGAGGTTCTGTTCCATGATTTTCTCCCCCACTTCTATCAGGACCCACCTCTTGAGTTCATAGCTAGTCATTTGAATTCCCACCATAATAACTGTTCACCATGAACTTTTTCATCGTGCCTGTTCTAATATGAGAACAGGGTTAATTTGCCTGGGTCTGTAAGGATTTCTATTTTGTGGTGCATATTTCATATTTTCTCTGAAGCCTCACTCTGCAGGCCAGAGCTAAAGGCAAACATTATAACAGATCATGGCCAGTGAAGTGGGTAATGAGGTTTGGTATATAAAACACTTGGTATAAGCGCAGGGGCAAATCTGGATTTTCTTTAACATTAACTGCTTTGAAATGCACCATTTGAAATAGAATTCTTAGTAGGCCACTAGCCTGGGAGCATAATTTTCCTTCACCAAACAGACCACTGGTAGCTTCGCTAGATGCCTTTCATAAATGCGGAGCTGTGTGCAATGAGTTATTTTTAATACACACTCCACAGGGTGGCTGCTAAAACACACTGCTGAACCTGAAGAACATTTTATCCCACCACAGCAGAAATGAGGAACCGACGGGCTATTCCCATCAGCACCACTTAAGGAATAAGGTCTGGATTCTCAGACTCCTACCTCAACTTAAAAAGAAACAATTAAAATCTCTAAGCAGAGAGTTTACCTCTCCTCAGGTAGAAAGAGGCTCTTACAGATTCAGACTTGTAGGTCCTGAGCCACAGGAGACTAAAGAAAGGTAGTTATAAATATAACTTGAAAAGGATAATTATATTGTCTCTGACTTTTAAAACCGTGGTCTGGCTCCACTTTTGCTGTCTTTTCAGACTGGTCTATGTTAAGTGTTCTCTGAATCAAAAAAAAAGCTATTCCCTGCCCCCAATTCTTTTCCTCTAGTATAGCAAGGTGTACTTTTTATTTTTGTTGATGATGCCACTGAGTTGGTTTTCAGTTCACAGCAACCCATGTGACAGAGTGGGATTTCCCCACAGGGTTTTCTAGGCTGTCATTTTTTATGGAAGCAGATCACCACATCTTTCTTCCTCAGCACCCCTGGGTGAGTTTGCAACACCAACCTTAGCAGCAGAGGGCCTTTACATAAAATGTGTATCATCACAGTACCAGGTGCGTTGGATGCTGGGAGTCATAAAAAGGATTATCTGGTTGTGGTTAATAGCTGTTGAGTCAGTATAGGATTTCCGAGGAGGAAGTTAGTGGGTTTGAACTGCCTATCTTCCGGGTAGCAGGCCAGTGCTTTATCCTATAGCTTCACAGCAAGACTCCAAAAAGGGTAACTAAATACCCCACTTTCTTCTTTCTATCTCTTCCTTTTCTTCTTTTTCCCTCCCTTCCATTCCAGCATGCTAGCTACTGCCATATATAGTAGAGTGAAAACCACCCTAAAATGAGGGGGCTTCAAAAAGTTTGTGCTACAATGGGAGTGAAATATAATGACATTTTTTCTACAAAACTTTTGAAGCGCCCTCACATGTGTTACTACTAATCCTGAGAACTTCACAGTCAGCCTCAAATGCTCTACCTTCTAAAATACTTTGTTGCTGTGGTTAAGTGCCGCTGAGTCGGTTCCCACTCATATCGATCCAGTATAGGGTTTCCGAAGAATAGCTGGTGAGTTTGAACTGCTGACCTTGCGGTTTGCAGACCAGTGCTGATCGTACAGAGCCACACCAAGGGTCATGTGTTCCCGAAATCAGAGGTCACAGCTCATATTTCATCACCTTTCCTTGGTTCACGGCATCATGTCTCCTGTGTGTGTCTTATACAACAGGAAGAGCACTGGATGGCGTGGAAGATCGTCAGGTTCCAGTTCCAGACATGTCACCTCTAATCTCTGACACTTGCATTTCCTTCTCAGTACTAAAGGGTCATCAACGCGCCTGCCTGGGAAGCTGAGGAGGGTGGGTTGACCAGATGATGACATCCTGAAGCCACTGGTAAAGCCATTGGTACGCTGAGTATATTCAGAGTGGATGGAGTGCATGAACCCACAAGTCAAGAGGCATTTTCCTAGAGGCATGGTTTGGGAGACACACCTTCCTAAAACGCAAAGCTGAGTGGTCAGGAAGCTGACATTTCTCTACTTAGAACACATTACCCTCAAGGCCTAAGCGCTCCAATTCCTGCTCAAATCCCTAGTCTTTCCTCACACAACCTGAGAAAGGTCTGAAGGTTGCATCCCACCCTCTTAATCCAACTAAGGGAGTCCCGGTGTGGCAGTGCCAGGCAAGTCACTGACCGAAAGGTCCTTTTGAACTGCAAGGTAGTAGTTTGAACTCATCCGACTCTCGACAGTAACCTTATACAGGGTCGCTATGAGTTGGAACCGACTTGATGGCACTTAACAGTCAGACTGAGCTACAGTTGATGCCTAAATTCTGTTCTTTTCTGGGTTACTAGTCTTCTGACTTTAAAATAGGGAGATTATCCTGGGTTATCGGTGTGGACCCAATGTAACACAGCAGTCTGGTCCTTAAAAGTAGAAGAGGGAGGCAGAAGAAATCGCAAAGTCATCAGATATGAGGACATAGTCTGCTGGTGCTGGCTTTAAAGGTATATGAGCAGTCTCGGGAAGCTGGAAAAGGAAACAGACTCTCTCCGGGGGGTTCCAGAAGGGACTGCAGCTCTGCCAAGACCCTGATTTTAACCAGTGAGATCCATGGTAGACTTCTGACCTGGAGAACTATAGCATAATAAATCTGTGTGTTGTTTTAAGTCACTAGGTTTGTAGGAACTCATTATAATAGCAACAGAAAATGAATACACCAGACAAAAAATATGAGAAGGCTTCAAAAAAAATCCATGTAAAGCTTCCATTATCATTTTATTCCATTTTTCCACAAACATTTTGAAGCACGCTCTCATAGAAGACCTAATTAGGACAAATCATTCCAGTTCCTGAAGCGTCACCTCCCTAATCAACTAATTGGGGATGTTGTTGTGAAGTGCCATCGAGTCCATTCTGACCCATAGCGACCCTGTATAGCGTTTCCAAGGAGCAGCTGGTGAGCTTGAACCACCGACCTTGCAGTTCAAACGACTTTGCAGTCTGATGCATTAGCCCACAGCGCCTCACCAATCCTTAATCTAAGGAGTCCTAGTGGTAGTGACATTTAAGCACTCGACTACTGAACCTGGTGCTCTGTGTCATAAAGATTACAGACTGGGAAACCCTAAGGGACATTTCTACTACTCCAGGGCAGCTAGGAGTTGGTATCAACTCAAAGACACACAGCAACATCCTTAACCTTATAGATATAGGGCTCGTTATGAGACTCTGTTTATGGTCTGTGCTTGACTTTCAGCCTCAGCACTTATTCATTGTGTATCTTCAGCAAATGACTGACTTAAAGTCTCCGTGCCTCAGTTTTCTCTTCTCATCTATAAATCAGGGATGCTAATAGTATCGGGTTATGGTGACGATCTTATGGTAAAACACTTAGAACCACTTCTGGTGCAAAGTATGATATAAGGGTTAGCTAGGACTCCTGGTGTGGCGCTGTGGGCTAATATGTCAGACTGCAAAGTTGTTTGAACAGCAAGGTGGGTGGTTCAAGCTCATCACTATAATTTGACATCTGTTTCCTTCAATCTGCTTCTTACATGTTTGCGTAATATCCTTTATATCTCAGAAGAGATTGACTTAAAACATCCCCTCCTCTAATCCTAAGGAATTCTGGTAGCATAGTGGTTGTAAATTGGGCTGCAAACCTCAAGGTCAGCAGTTCAAAACTACCAGCTGTTCTGCAGGAGAAAGATGAGGCTTTCTGCTCCCGTAAAGATTTATAGCCTCGGAAACCCTGTACAAGGTCGCTATGAGTTGGAACCGACTCCATGACACATAACCACCACTACCACCATCACTCCAATCCTAGGAGTCCTGTTGTGGCACTGTACAATAAGCACTGAACTACTAACCACGCAGCATTTCAAACCCACCAACCACTCCTCAGGAACCCTACATGGGGTCGTTGTGAGCCAGAACTGACTCAATGGTACTTAACAACAATGACAATAAAACCCAGTAACCTTCTCACTACCAAAGTCAATCCACTCCTAGGTAGGATTATAACCATAGGAATAGGGGTTAGGATTTAGAACACATTTGCAATCTGAAACACCACCATTCTTTATTAATTGAATTAAGCTGTTGTATAGTTTACAGAGTCCTGGTGTGGCGCAGTGGGTTAATGAGTCAGACTGCAAAGCCATTAAAACTGCAAGGTCAGCGGTTCAAGCTCACCAGCTGTTCCTCGGAAACCCTATACAGGGTCACTGTGGGTCAGAATCAACTAGACAGCACTTAACAACAACAATGACAATAGTTTACAGATAATTTCATAAATTGTTTTGGTCCAAAGTTTTGGTCCAAAGATTAAAGATTATTTGTGGACAATAGATTTTGGGATTCCCCTAGTCACAAAGGATCCAGTAAGTCTGTTTCCACAGAAATTTGATGCTCGGTCCTACATTTTTTCTCCTTTTGATAAGAATTCACCTACTCGGCACCATCCACTTCTTTTGGACTCATGCATAGGAAGTAGTAATTTGTGGGAGATTTCTGATTTTAATTCTAGTGGACATGATATTTGGTTAAATAGGAATTTAAGCGGCACAGTTAATTGTTTATTTACATGTGAATCACAGGTTAGCCTTCTGGGTGGTCGTGTGCCCCTGACAGTCATCCTGCTTTACTGTGGGTCCTATCACCAGCTAGATACTCGGTGCATTAGGGTTTTAAAAGGCAATCCTCTCCCTGCCCCTCCCTTTTAGATTAGCCCACAAAATTGGTCTTCTCTGCTTAGGGTCACACCAAACAGTATATAGCTGGAAAAAAGGGGAGAACATCTTGAGACAAAACTAATGATGTTTTAAGTGACTCAAGCACAAAATCAGGGCATCAGTTCTGCCAATAGATTAAAAATATGAGCTTTCAAATCAGATATACGTGGAAGTCTCCCAGCTATGTTATTTAAAGCAAATAACCTAATGTATGTGAACTTTAGTTTCTTTTCAGTAAAATTAACAATAATAGTATTGGTCTCATGAAATTACTATAAGTGCAACAAGAAAAAGTGGTGCTAACGCCAGGTACATATAAAGTGGTGCTCACGCCAGGTACATATAAAGCACTCAGGAAAGACGTGTTAACTACTGTTGTACTATCATAGTTCTGGTTCCCAAAATTCAGCTTCATAATTCCTGTGGCTGCAAGGGGAATGATCCCCTAGAATTAGCTTTAAATTACTCCATCCCTTCAAAAAAAAAAAAAGGCTCAGTAAAAACATAAATTCTTATAAAGGAAAAGAAGATGTTTAGAAGGGTTAATGTGATCTTCATTTCATTTGAATCATAAAAATACCTCAGCACAGTATGAATTTTATATATGTGTTTTATTCTCAGAGTTCTCTCTTATACTGCAGTAGTGTAAAGTAGTTATTCCCACTTTGCAGATGAAGACACTGAGGCTCAGATAAGATTCATTCTGTGGAAGAATCCCCCACTACAATGCAGGCATGGAAACTCTTGGTGTCCTGGATTTCATGTTTTAGGATGTTCCAATAGTAAGTAGTGGCATTAACTTTCCACAAGGGGGCGCACATCATGACATGGGTGCTTTTCTGCAGTATTTGAGAGGCCTAAAGTAATTTTCCAAAAAAAGAGAATGTTTTCTAAGTAAAAATAGTATATTTTCCAAATAACTATACAAATTTAAAGCATCTTCCTTAGAAGCTTTTCCATTATGACCCCACAGCCTCTCCTGTGTAGAAACTGTGGAATCCACACTATACTTGAGAAAACAAACAGGGAGTTAAGCAATTTTCAAATATACTTCTGGTGGCTCTGATCCACCCCTTTAGCTGAGACCCCTTCACTAAGCCAAGATGCAAAAAAGCAGACGTGTGTCATTGGACTTGATGGTGTATGATCTCTCCTATAGTAGGCAGGACCAACACTCAACTCAGCATCAGGAACACTGCTTTAAGTAAGGCCCGGCACCTGATTTGGGAAAAGCAGGGCTGTGGAGCAGATACTAAGCCATGGGGGTTCCTGTCTAGGAGGCTCTCAGGCCCCCAGGGGTCTTATCTGAAACACATGTTCTAAGAACAAAACTCACTTTTCAGGAGCTGCCTCAAGAACTCTGGTAGCATAGTGGTTACAAATCGGGCTGCAAACCTTAAGGTCAGTCAGCAGTTTGAAACTACCAGCTGTTCCATGGGAGAAAGATGAAGCTTTCTGTTCCTGTAAAGATTTACAGCCTCGGAAACCCTGTACAGAGTCGCTATGGGTCGGAATCAACTCGACAGCACTTAACAGCAGCAAGAGCCTCAAAAAAGCCACCTGTTTTGTCTTGCCTACGGACTTTTAAAGGAGCTCTGGTAGCGTAGTGATTACGGGTCAGGCTGCTAACCTCAGGGTCAGTTTGAAACTACCAGCTGTTCCACAGAAGAAAGATGAGGCTTTCTGCTCCCGCAAAGATATACAGCCTTGGAAACCCTATGCATGGTCGCTACAAGTTGGAACCGACTCCACGGCATACGACCACCACGTTGACTTTCAAAGACATAGTCACTTTCTTCCTCTTTCGGGTGAGTGATATTTTTTGGCCTTTTTGCTAAGTTACTAAAATTGATATCAAGGCCAGGAAGACAGTAAGGGACACAGTAGAGGACAGTGGTTGAGATTAAAATGATCAGCCGTTTGTCCCCCCTGATAATTTATATTAAGTGGTACAAGCTGAACAGGACCTCAAGAGTTTATATATAGTCCAAACTACACTCTTGTCACACACACCCCACCTGCCCCTTGCCACACAAATCAAAACAAACTTAAGCTCAGAAAACTGTTTTCTGCTGACTTGTGTTAATCATCAAGCCAAAGCAAATAGACTTCCGGATCCAGGGTGGCAATTAAATATGAAGACAAGACAAATCCTCTAGACAAATAAGAAAAAAGAACAAAACAAAACAGACCCCAAAGAACTTTTTACATTTTTTTCTAGACCAGGAGGTGTACCTGTGAGCTGCAACAGCTGTCCCAAGCAGGACAGTTGGTTTCCCAACTTTGAACTGTCTCAGTTTCACACACCAGCCCTGTCACTTGGTGAGCAGGAAATTGATTTATGTCATTTGTTTAGGACTTCAGCTAACCACCAGTTTACAAAGTTTCTGTTGAAATTGTTTCAGCTTCTGGGGATTCATTTATTCATTCACTCTGTCAGAATGCATATCACTGAGCAGGTAGACTCAAAGGAGCCCCACATCGGAGGAAAGAATCCAGACAACCCAATCTCAAATTAGGGGGAAGCTGGGTCAGTAGATAAAATAATACAGGATTATCGCTGACAGAGGATGTACACAGTGCTGAGGAGCAGAGAGCCACGGGAACATTGTATCAGCAACGGGAAGGAGAAACAATTAAAGGTTTACTTCTCCCCCACACATCCACAAACATAGGAAACATTCTATTCATATTCAATCATTAGGGGATCAGGATCCTCTGAGGCCTCAAGAGAGAAGTTTCTAAGGCGTCTTACAAACAGGAGAAACTGTTTATAAATGCAAAGTTGTTTCCACTTGATTTGAAAACAAGCCATGAAAATGCGGGAAGGAAAATAACAAAACAAAATCACTTCTCCAGCCTTACACCCAGAGCAACCTGGAATCCAGACTGAGCAGGAGGCACCCCGCAGGACAAGTGAACTGGTGCAGATGACGGCTACATAGTCCCAGCCCTTGGGCCAACTCCTTTAGCGTAAACCCAGTGGCCAATTGGCAGAAAAGATGTGAAGAGTGGTTGGAATTTTAGCATTCAAATATTGCCACCTCTCTCTGGCCCTTTTTGTGACTTTTGGCTGGGTGACCCAGACTTTTCAGGGGGGAAATTTTTGTCAAAGGGGAGAAATTGGGCCCGCTTTGCTGCATGGGTCAGTATGTTTGAGTCTACCCGTCATCTCTGGTTCCAGTTCCCAATCTTATGCTACACTTGGCTTAATCGCAGGTACAATAAAACACCATTCATGAAGCACCCCACCGGTGTGTGACAGGTAGTCAGAACGCAATAAACTCGGTCTGCCTTGCCTTGTACAAGCACACACATCTCTAGGGTCAAAACGTCACCTCTCATGGAACCGGAGAAGCTGGCCCCAGGTGGGTAAAAGTTGCCAAAACTCCTGGCCACCTTCCCTCTCCATGTCCTAGGGGTGGGAGGGCCCGTGGGTGGTGTGAGCGTGCAGGTGGGTGTGTGCGCGCCCAGGAAGTCCCACGACGCGTTAACCCCTTACCTTCCAACAACACCTCTTTGCCAGCGCGCTTCAGCGCCTGCACCGCCTCGTCGTGGGTGGCGTCCCGCAGGTCTGCTCCGTTCACCGACAGGATGGCGTCGCCCACGTAGAGGGCTTGGGTCTGGTCTGCCGCCAGCCCCTTGAAAATCTTGCTGATGAGGATGGGCATTTTATTCTCCTTGCCCCCCTTGATGCTGATGCCCAGCCCGCCTAGCTCCTGCTTCAGCACCTTCACGCCGCGCTTCTGGTTCGAGATGGCCTCAGGCACCTGCTCCGGCAGGTCGGTGAAGGCTGTGCGGACCTTGGTAGGTGAGTCCGGGGGCTGCGCGCCGCCCGCGCCCGGGGAACCAGCGCCCCTGCAGAACGAGCCATTGGTGGCGGTCCCGAGGCCGTTGTACGCCGCTGCGTTCTCCTCGCAACTCAGTACCAGAGCGTCCTCGCTCAAGTTCACCAGAACTTTGTGCCAGCGATCCCGCACCAAAACTTCCAGTAGCCCGCTCCGCTGCGTCCGGGCGCCTCCCGCGCCTGTCGGTCCCGCCGCCGCCGCTGCCGCTACCGCCATCTTTCCGGCATTCTTAAAATGCCATGTGATTGCAAAGGGTGGAAAAGTGGGGAAGGGTGGAGCGGGGGCTGGACGCGGAGCCCCGAGGAGCGCGGAGGGCGCGCCCGGGGCCAGGAGGCGGGACGCGGCGTTTAGCTCTTGGAGCTCGCAGACGCGCTCGGCGCGCCTTGGCCACCGCAACCGGCCTCGCTCCCCCTCGCCGGATCCTGGGCGGGGTGGAGCCACCTAAAAGAAGAAGGCGAGACCGTGACAGGAGAAAAAAAGAGCCGCTACCAATTGCAAAACCCCGAAGCGAGGGGCGCGCGACCCAGCGAAGAGCGCGCGGGCGGGGACAGTGGCCGGGGAGGCGCCCTGGCGGAAGGGCGGGGACGGCCCGGCGGCCGCTCACCTGTTCCAGCGCCGCAGTCCCGCGCTCGCAGCTGCCCGCCGGCTCCCACCCGGCCCGCCTTCTCCTCCGAGCGCGCTTCGCTGGGGAACCGCTTCCTTAACGCCTTCCTGGTCCCTCTCCTCTCCGCCCCGCCGCGCCTGTCTCCTCAACTCTCCCTTCTCCGCAGCCACCTCGCACCCTCGTCGGGTCCGTATGTCCTGTGTTACCACCTTCACGCCATTCCCGTAACACCCCCCCCCCCCACACACACCCCTTTTCTCACACCTTGGTGGAATTGTCCTTCAGTCCTTACCCCAAGTGTATCTGCACCCAAGTCTCTGCTCTCTGACTTTCCCTGGCCGAGGCTTCCCTACCTTGCCGAGTTCTTAACTGTCTCTCTTCTCTGCCCTAGGACTCCAGAGTAGGGCAGACAGAGACGGAGGCCCTGGACTCTCCTAGTTTAGCAAGAATCTGTCCCAAGAACCCAGAGGGAAACGTCAGCAGAATGGAGTGCCCTAAGCTTCCTCTCAGATGTGGGATAGCTTTCCTGCTAGGCCTTGGAGAGCTTCTTTGCTGGCCCTGGACTTCAACAGGCCACTGCCTGCCCCAGACCCTAGGGACAAAAGCTCTTGCAGCTTGAATATATTTTATATCTTTGCTACGTTTTTTTCCCAGGGCGACACCAAATGCTTTCTGAAGCTCCTAATTCTTCTGAGATCCAATTCAGGAAGTCCACCAATTGAAGAACTCAAAAGTTCTGTCTCAAAAGTTACTTGAACGGCTTCCTGTTTGGACTTCAACCTTCATCTCTCCAGGATAAAAAGTATTGTAAGTACTGGTTGCTTTCCCAAATCAACTCGGAAAAGTCAACATAACCGGCAGCTAACCTCCTAGTGCCCTCCTGGGAGGTCACAAGACTTTGACCCTCTCTGGTTCTCCACACACCCAAAGTAGGCCTGGTGGGCTCTACAAAGTACGTCTCACTTCTTATTTACCTCCCCTTCCTACCGTTCTCTCCCCTCAGTTCAAAAATAAAACCGAACTCACAGATCTGCCAATTCCTAAGGATTGAACCCAATGAAGCAAGGTGTCAGGAGGAAATGGTCCACACTCATAGTATCATCATCATCTTCATCATCAAACGTTCTCTTACTCTCCCAAGAATTATACTTTTAATCATGGATGCTTAAAATTCAGATGAATCTCAAGAGAATGAAGGTCCAGGGAAGACCACAGAACAAAATGAAAATATTTGGACTTGTTTTTTTTGAGCTAGAGAAATCATTGTAGACTGACCAGGAGGAGTCCTTGGATGACTGCTTCTGCTTGTTACTTTTTAACTCATTGGTTTAACAAAAGTCTTTATTCTTTCATACATTGGGACCTACAACAGAGACAGCAGGCTTCCAATTGCAGGACCAGCAGGGAACTGATCTAGGTGGGACCACTGTTCGGAGGGACAGTCCGTAGGGCTGGCCATCTGCTGTAGATGCCAACGACTCACAGGGAAATCAGCTGTCTTCTAACCAAAGCACACGAAGATGGAAGAAGATGGAAGAAGGTCAGTGTGCTGATTTAGAAATCAAAAGAGAACTGACCATGGACCAGAAATGCTCCATCAATACCATCCCTGCATCCTGTCCCTGTGGTCAAGTAGCAAAGGGGACGCAGGCACAACCAGAAGTAATTGATTGATATTTCCATAAGAAATTACAGACTCTGAGAGGGATATTCTCAGCATCTCTATGATTAGCACATTTCTTCCCCTGTGAAGCAAAGCTGCACAGTAAAGGGGCAGGTAGCCTGTTGAAAGTAGCATCTGAATGAGGAGATTCTTTAAATGATTAGGCCCGAGGCATACATTTTAGCCACCCATCGATGACTTTACCAATGGAATTATAATAACAGCCCTTGTTCAAGGTACTTTAAGTATATTAACTCACTTACTCCTCCAAGCAACCCAGGAGTATTCAGAGTCTTTACCACTCCATTTTGCAGGTGTAGAAATGGAGAAGTTTCATACTGGCCCCAGCATGAAGCAAAGCCAAGCTTAAAGCTAGTTCTTCTAACTCCAAAGTCTGAACTGTCACGACGGCCCTATGCTGTTTCTTAGATCACTCAGAACTAGTTAGCTACAGCCTTCGAGTTCATCTGCACACTGAGGCCAACCTTTATTATGGGGGCAAAGCGTGTATGGAAGAATAGAACCAGCAGGTTTTTCTGACCTTCTCTTCTTCTCACCAAGATTAGAGAAAACATTATTAACACATTATTTTCCTTTAGACATACTAATACATTGAAACTGGTGACTATTGTTTTTCTGGCCTAGAAACCCTGCCTTCGCCCTCCCTCAGACCACTCTGTATGTCTGACCTCTTATTATCAATGCTGTTGCTCAAACTGTGGCTCAGTGGGTTAATGTGCTGGACTGCAAAGTTGGCTTGAATTGTAAGGTCAGTGAGTCAAGCTCACCAGCTGCTCTTTGGAAACCCTATACAGGGTCACTATGAGTCAGAACTGACTCAATGGCACTTAACAACAACAACATCAGTGCTCAAAGAGAAATAGTATTTACCTCATTTCTGAGTTCTTGGGAATGAGGGGCTGTTTCCTGGTGGCCCCATGATACTTGTAATTAGGAAAAATTAAACATTCTTATTGGTTCAGGAGCAGAATTCTCACCTTCTATTCAGCAGCTTTGGGTCCTAGTATGGCACTGTAGGATAAACACTGGACTGCTAACCATAAGTTTGGCAGCTCAAACACACCAGTTACTCTTGGAAACCCTAACTAAAACTTACAAGAGCAACTCATGCAATCTTCAGCTTTGCAGGGACCAAGGACATGGTGGAGAGCAGCAGAGTGTGGAAAAAGGAACAGTAGCGTGTGGGAAAAGGAGTGGACCCATTTATTCAGAAAGTTTTGCTGCGGACTACCATGTCCCGGGCTTCTGGTGTGGTGCTGTAGAATCAGCACTCAACTGTGAACCACAAGGTCAGCAGTTCACACCCACCAGCTGCTCCTTGGAGATCCTATACAGGGTCACTATGAGTTAGAACAGACTCAACAGCACTTAACAATGACAATAAACAAGTCCCAGGCACTGTCCTAGGTGCTGGCATTTGGCAGAAAACAATCGACCTACAATATGAAGCTAACATTGTAGTGGGTGGTAGAATGGAGGTGGAACAGATGGTAAGCACATAAATACCTTTGTGTCGAGTAATACTTTGAAGAAAACAAAACAGTAATAGGATTGAAAACAACTGGGGACAAGGACTCTGGGGGTTGATGGCTGTCAGGAAAAGCTTTGTGAACGTGACATGGAACTGAGACTTGTATCATGAGCAGAAGGAAGCCCGGAAATATCCAGGGAAGAGGGTTCTGCTGAAAAGCAGCTGAGACAGAACTAAGCTTGTCTGGAAGCGAAAGACCAAAAGGAGGTCAGCATGGCTGAGGCAGCCTGCGGGAGGAGGATGGAGGCAGAAGAGGAGATCAGAGAGATGGGCTGGGCCCGATCACACAGATAAGACTTGTGGGATAAGCACACGGACCATTCTGCTTGTTCTCTTTGAGCTTCAGAAAGCACACTCGTTGGGACAGTGCCAGTTTCAAATATTGTTTCCTCTTACTCCATCGGTAAACTTCTACGGGTCTGAACACAGAGTCCAGTATTTGCAAACTAAGATCATTGTACTCGGGATGCTTTTGACTAAAGAGTAGGCTGAGCACCTTAAGAGGAGGTTTTTTCAAATCAGCAGAACAGAGAGTGGATGCAAGGTGAGTAGTGAAGAAGAGGAAATGGAGTGATGTTGGGTTGTTGTTGTTATTAGGTGCCCTTGACTCAGTTCCGATTCATAGTGACCCCCATGCACAGCAGAGCCATGTGTGCTATGTTTGAGCCCACTGCTGCTCTGCTACCACTGTGTCCAACCATCTCATTGAGAGTCTTCCTCGTTTACAAGGACTCTCCACTGAATACAACATGATGTCCTTCTCCAGGGAGTGGTCCTTCCTGACAACATGTCCAAAATCTCACCATCCTTGTTTCCAAAGAGCATTCTGGCGGTATTTGGGTATAAATCTGAGAACAACATTAGAGAAATGCAGAAGAGGGAGTTGAAATGCAGAACTCCTAAGGTGATATCTGTCTGTGTAGACACCTATTGACTAAACCCAACAAGCTCTGGCAGTACAATGATTAAGAACTTGGCTGTGAACTGAAAGGTTGGCAGTTCAAATCCACATAGTCCTCTACAGAAGAAAGCCTGCATGCATATTTCAGTATGGGAAACTCTATGGGGCTGTTCTACTCTGTCCTATAGGAGTCAACAACAGGTTAGTCAGTCTTGTAAAGAACTAAAGTAGGTGCTGCAAGCAAGTGCACCCAGGGATGCAAAGAAGACTGAGACGGGAAGACAGATCAATCTACAAAATGTGTGCTGAGTCAGAAAGGAGTATGGGAGAAAGCAGCCACCCTCCTTATTCAAAACCATCAGGGTGCAGGGTGGCTGCTTGGTTCTTATTTGAAAGATGAAGCATGAGACAGAGGGTTTAGCGCGTGACTAGAAGGCTGAGCAGATGTGATCTTCTCTGGTGTGCCCCAGTTGGCCAACAGGTCCATCATCAAGTTTTAAGAGGTTGGGAAACACTCTATTGTCCCTCCCAGGGTGGGTCCTCAGTGAACTAGATAGACCATTAGCTAGACCGTCTGCCAGGCAGTCACTCAGGGAAAGGAACTTACTAGATGGCTCACTGTGGTTGGAATTTTTTTTTTTTTTTTAAATGTTTTATTGTGAATTATATGATAGTTTACATGGGAGGACTTTAGCTTTACATTCATTCCATGGTATATCATCTCACTGCCATGGTTCCAATCCCCTCTACGCATCATCAACCACCCAAAGGGTATATCCCAGAAACCCGTCCCCTACACTTCCCCCTCCTCCCCCCAGTTTTCGGCTGTGGTTGGAATTTTGTAATGGAAACTTTTGTGGAAGCAGGGCTAACCCAAGTCAGAATTGCCAAGTTGTTGTTGATAGTCATTGAGTCGTGTCTGACTCATGGAATCCCCAAGCAGTTAGGTGTTTTTTCCTCTTCTCCTCCCTCTCTTACTCAGTTCCACTGTTATCACTTTCATTCCATAGCAGCTTGCTATTGAAACAAACCATCTGGCAGTCTTCTTATATCTTGTGGTGGTTGTTGGTGGTGATGTGCCATGGAGTCGGTTCTGACTCATAGCTACCCTGTACAGGGTTTCTGAGGCTGTAAATCTTTACAGGAGCTGAAAGCCTCATCTTTCTCCCACAGAACTGCTGGTAGTTTCGAACTGCAGACCCTGAGGTTAGCAGCCCAATTTGTAACCACTACGCTACCAGAGCTCCTTATATATACATCAATTCACAATTCCTAAGGGTTTATGCATTTCATCTTTTATTTTATTTTTAACTGCAGAATGGTAAATTAATCCCATTTTAAAGATATGTTGACCATAATGGCTGTTGCAATCTTGGCAGCAGTGGTGGTGTGCCGTGGAGTTGATTCTGACTCATAGCGACCCTGTATGGGGTTTCTGAGGCTGTAGATCTTTATAGGAACAAAAAGCCTCATCTTTCTCCCACAGAACTGCTGGTAGTTTTGAACTGCTAACTGTGAGGTTAGCAGCCTGACTCATAAAGACTATGCTACAACATATCTAACTATATACTAGAAACCAAGGATCCCTTGTAGGGTAGTAGATTATAACCACTAGGTCAGTAGTTCAAATTAGCAGTCACTCTTTGGGAGAAACAGCAGGCTTTCTGCTCCTGTAAAGATTTACAGCCTCAGAAACCCTGTACAGGCTCTATGAGTCAGAACTAACTCTGTGACATGCACCCGCCATCACCACCAGTAGATACTTGATGTTAAGTGCTGTTGATTTGGTTCCGACCTATAGCTACCCTGCATGGCTGGTGACCTTGGACTGCTGACCTTGTGTTTCTAACTGACTTTGCAGTCCAGCGCATTAACCCACAGCACCACACCAGAGCTCCAGTGGATACTTACAAGAAAGAACTAATAACCCGGTTAGGCCCTTGGTGTGGTGCTATAGGATAAGTACTGGACTGGTAACTGCAAGGTTGGCAGTTCAAACACACTGCTGCTCTCAGAAACACTGTACAGGGTCACTATGAGCCAGAACCGACGTGATGGCAAACAACAAATAACCCAGTTAGTGAGTAAATATCAGACATCTTGTTATTGTAGGCTCTAGAATCCAAAATTCTCATGGTCAGCTAAGACAGCACTGCCTTGTGTAGACAAACTGGGCTTGCTGGACGAAGGCATTGGGGCTGCGCCTGAAGGGACGCGCAGGCTTGGGAGAGTGATGTGAGCGATGACATTCCCAGAAGGGAAATCAGTTTGGTCCAAGGCAGAAGAGCAGGATGTGCAGATTTCTAAAATTTCAATGGGTTTGGGCGAGAAGTACAACCAGGGTCAGGTGAAAAGACAGTGTTGGTCTGGATGCTTAGCTCCCAGTGGTAGATACCAGATTCAATAGAAAGAGAGATGCAAGGCTTCACAGAGCCAACTTGCTAGAATGGCAAAAGAAAAGCTACCTTCAAACACAGCTGCAACCTGGCATTAAAGGACCTGATTTTGTCAGACTGGTCAAGGCTAATCCACGGCCACTCCTGGTTTCTGGTGCCCACCTTGACTTCCAGGAAGGAAATAACTCTTTCCCCTGTATTTCACTTAGAAAAAAATTCCAAATGAAGTGAGAACTCATGAGTCACATGTGCACCCTGGTGGCCACAGATAGATGTTATGGAGTGGGGATGGTGCACAGGTCACCAGGAAACTGCAGGAAAGAGGACTGGGCCGGACCAAATGATGTCTCTCCACTACTGATGGATTGTGGCTGCACTGCGGAATTTATCCTAAAGACACTAGGAAGCCCTTGATTCTTCCTAATCAAGGCCGAGGTGAAACAAAAACAGATGCTAGGGAAGATTAATTTGGTGACAGAATGAGGAATGGATTAATTGAGTAAGACTGAAGTGCCTTAACATGATTCCTTGCACACAATGCGAATGAAGTCTTGGGTGAACTGAAGGCAGAAAAGTAATTTAGGAAGGTTGTCTAATAGCGCAGGCATGGATAGCTAAGAATTTAGTTGTAAAAAAAAATATATTGAACAGCTTATCATAATTTACTGGATAGAGAACTAAGAAGAAGAGGAAACCAATGAAATAACTGTTGTTGTTGTTAAGTATCATAGAGTCAGTTCCGAATAATAGAGACCCTGTTTAGCATTACCGAAGAGCAGCTGGTGAATCTGTGATTTAAACTGGCCTTGTAGTCCAGTGCTTTATCCAACAGCTCCACACCAGGACTCCAGTAACATAGTAATTAGCTTTTATTAAACTTATACACTGTGCTAGGTTATGTATGTTTGAAACCGATGTCAATGATTCCAAACAGTGATCATTTGGTGTAGGTAATATCATGCCCCCCCACCCCCCCAGCAGCCTTCTGTCAGCTGCTTATACTGTGGTTGTTTGTGTGTTACTGTGTTGCTGGAAGCAATACCACCTGTATTCAAATACTAGCAGGTAGACAGGCTTCCATAGAGCTTCCGGACTAAGACATACTAGAGAGAAAGGTCTAGAGATCTACTTCTAAAAACCACCCAGTGAAAACCAGACTGGTCTCAATAGAATCTTGTCCAACACAGTGCTAGAAGATGAGCCCTCTTGCTTGGAAAGCAATAATGGATTCAAGCCTGCCTACCGTCATGAGGATGGCATGGGATTGGACATGGGTTTGTTCTGTTGTATATGTACATGGGCTTGTTGTGAATTGGAGCTCACTTGATGGCTTCTAAAGACAGATCCTGGTGTGGTGCTGAGGATAAGGACTGGACTGCTGGCGTAAAGTCACTATGAGTCAGAGGTGACTCGACGGCACTTAACAACAGCAACAAAGACATCAATAAATATTATCCCCATATTATGGATAAGAATCTTTGCTCAACAAGGTCACACTGCTTGTAAGTGTTTGAGTTAAGATTCAAACCTAGTTCTAACTTAAGTCTGTTTAACTCCAAAGTTCATTTAGCTGTGACTGGTGGTGCTGTAGGTTAGGCATTGGACTGCTAACTATAAAATTGACAGTTTCAAACTCAGGAGCCACTCCTTGACAGAAAAATGTACAGTCTCAGAAACCATATATATCGTCTCCGTGAGTCAGAATCTACTCATTGGTAGTGGGCTTTTGGCTGCTATATGCTGGATATGAGTTGAGGGGTCAGGAAGGAGATGGCCAGCAAGTGGCAGGGGTTCATTTCAAATGTGTTGAGTTTCAAGGAATGTAGTGAAGTTTGTGACAGTAAATTGCTAACAATATTGGAATTGAGGACTTGAGATATGCATATTTTCATAAACTAGAGTCCTGGTGAGGTGCTGTAGGG
This sequence comes from Chrysochloris asiatica, assembly GCF_000296735.1. Taxonomy (NCBI): domain Eukaryota; kingdom Metazoa; phylum Chordata; class Mammalia; order Afrosoricida; family Chrysochloridae; genus Chrysochloris; species Chrysochloris asiatica. The sequence goes on from NW_006408519.1 coordinate 26,631,927, forward strand.
AAAGTACTGGACTGTTAACTATAGGGTCGGCAGTTCAAACCCACCAGCATCTCCTCAGAAATCCTATAACAGGTGACTATGAGTCCGAACCAACTTGACAGTTGTAGGAGCCCTGATGGCACAATGGTTAAATGTTTAGCTGCCAACCAACCAAAAGGTCAGAGGTTCAAACCCACCAGCCACTCCAAGGTAGAAAAATTATAGCCTAGAAACCCAGTAGAAGCAGTTCTGCTTTGTCCTATAGGGTTGCTATGAGTTCGAATCAACTCAAAGGCACACAATAACAACTGCGATTAACTTGATAAAGGAAGAAGCTTTAGGGAGAAAACAGCTGTGCTATTGGGTAATGATCATAAGAAAGTGAACTGTTAACAACGATGCTTGAAAACTTGAAAGCAAAACGGACCAGGTCTGACAATGAATATGAATATGGGGAGCAGGGAAGCAGAGGAACACAGTGACTCAGTAGGATAAGTAACGGACTGTAAACCACAAGGTCAGTAGGACAAGCCCACCAGCTGTTCTGCAGGACAAAGGTGAGGCTTTCTGCTCCTGCAAAGATTTATAGCCTTGGGACTTAATACAGGGTCACTATGAGTTGAACCTCGGAACTGAATTGAAGGCACTTAACAACTTAGCGGAGGAGACAGTTGGCTATGGGAAGAGAAATTTGTAACTGTGTGGTAACTTCTGAATTTCTTCTCTTTTGTAATTAAACTGGTGGAGGTGGTGATGGTGTGTCAACCAGTGACCCTGTGTAGGGTTTCCTAGGCCATAAATCTTTACGGGACAGACAGCATCTTCTTTCTTCCAGGGAGTGGCTGGTGGACTCAAACTGCTGACCTCATGGTTAGCAGCCACCAGTGCTCCCTGAGTAAATACACAGCTGTTGTTAAGTGCTATCTAATCAGTTTCAATTCATAGTGACCCTGTATAGCATTTTTAAGAAGCAGCTGGTGAGTTTGAACCACCAACCTTATGATTCAAACTGACTTTGCAGACCAGTGTTTATTCTTTCGGATAATCAAAATACTTGGAGGCCTTGGGGCAGAAGACACATCTAATGTGTCTTGAAATGAAAATTCAAGTCCTCCTTGACATCTCGATGCCCTGCAATTCCAGAGAGTCCACTGAAATGACCTCCAAGGAGGCAAGCAGCTTGCTCCAAAGCTCTGGTTGACCTGGTGAACACACACACACAAAGGAAACGAGAACAAGGAAAGGCTGAGTCTGGACCCAGTTCCAGTCAACAGCTCTCCCCTCCATTTCCATGGATATAAATATTCTGCATTGCAGGGAAGAGGGATTGTGGTGAAAACAAGGGAAAGGAATTCTCTCAGGATTGCAAGGGAGAAGAAGGACAAGTTTAGAAACGCTTAGGGAAAAATACATTCAGAAGTATTTTTTAAAAAATGTTTTATTGTGAATTATGTGATAGTTTACATGGGAAAACATTAGTTATACATTCATCCTATCGTATATCATTTCATTGCCATGGTTACAATCCCCTCCATGCATCATCAACCAACCAAAGGGTATAACACTACAAGCCTGCCCCCCAGTCGTCAGCACACAGCCCCTCTCCTTCTCTGGGTCTAAAGTCCCCAGCTGCTCCATCTCTCCATGTCATCGTCTCTGCCTCCATCTCTGGCATCACTGTTTCTCTGGGTAGGGTCCCGCTCTCTGCTCTTCTCCCTTGATGGTCCCAGGGACCTCCGCTCCTGGACTGAAATGTTAATCCCTCCCCTCCTTGCTACAAAACATCTACCTTTATATTTCCAACCCTCACAATCAGTCCTGATAACAATTATTCACTATTGTATCACAAGAGACCTATTCACATTTCCTTTCATGAGCCCTGCCCAGTCAGATTGGATACTACTCAGTGGCGATTCTACCTTCCTCCATGCCCTCTGGATCTAGATTCCCTCTTGAAATCTTGTAAGCCAGTCACTTCTTGCCTTTGAAGACCCCGTCAAAGTTGACCATCCCTGTCTACTCTGTGTATGGAGGGGGTGGGAATGATCCTTGCTGTAAAGATTTGTTCCCTCTTTTGAGCTATTGCATCCATAGGTATAGGTCAAGTTCATCAAATTGTATCAGATTACTCTTTTTTCCCTCTTCTTTCTTCTCCTAGTAGAACTCTGATCCATTCAGAAGTATTTTTAAGGAGAAGACAAATTGCTTCAGGCTGACGAGAATTTCTATTTAAAAAAATATATATTTCTGTTAAATATGTTTCTCTAGGATAAAGATTGTGTTTATGATTCGATTAAAGCTATTAAAGAATTAAGGGGCTGCAAGGTAGCATCTAGCAGTTGTTCCCAAACCACCTGACGTGCTGGCTAAAAATGCAGATATCCAATTCAATAATTCCTTCTAAGCTTATTAGCAGACATACTTGTGTAATGAACAGTTGACATACACAGGTAGTTTTTTAACTGCTGGTTTTCATCTCACGATGACTTACAGATACTTATTTAATGTGCTATAATCCTTATCATCAAGAAATCTGTTGGCACTGTGAGTTAGACTTTGAGCTCCTAACCAGAAGGTCAGAGTTTCAAACCATCAACTGCTTTTCAGGAGAATGAGGCTTTCTGCTCCCATAAAGACTTACAGTCTCAAAAATCCTATAGAGGGTCACTGATTTAGAACCAACTCTATACCAGTGGACTTGGCTTGGTTTTTGGAATCATTAGCATTACTATTCTGTTTGTTCCTGTTGCTGTTGTATGCCATTGAGTTGTTTCTGACTCACGGTGACCCTGTATAGGATTTCCAAGGAACAGCCTGTGAATTTGAACTGCAAACCTTGTGATAAGCAGTCCAGTGCTTATCCTACAGTGCCACACCAGGACCAAATTTGTCTAGCATGAATGCCTTCAAATGGTCTCCTATGCAATTTTTACAGTTTCCCAAGGTATTTGAGCACTTTTTTAGTTGGTGGTTTTTTTTGGCAAAACCTGTCATTCTAGGACCAACTTGTGTTTTATGTGTCTAGCCCTGGGAACAGACATTCCTTTAAGAAGCTCTGGCTCCATTAGTGGTGAATGGTATTTAGAAATGAACTTCTAGATACTAAGTGTGTTCATAGGTAGCTACGTAGATATATAAACTGTTGTTGTTAGATAGATAGATAAAGTTCATACTCATAGCTCGGATTGACATGGCAAACCACGTCATCTTTTTTTATTCCATATTTGAATTTCCTTTCTCCCACACTGAGAAATTGAGTTTTAAAAAATGCTGATTTATTTTCTTATTTTGTTCTGTCCTACAACATACACAGAGGGGTTCTCGTGGCTTAGTGGGTTAGGTGTTGGACTGCTAACCAGAAGGTCAGCAATTCAAATCTACCAGATGTTCTATGGAAGAAAAATGATTCTACTCCCATGAAGATTTATTACAGCCTCAGAAATCCTCTGTAGGGTCACTCTGAGTTGATAGATTCAACAGCATACAATAACAAAAACAACACAATACGCAAATAATTCTAAAGCAGGTTCAGAAATACTATCTAATAACAATATGAAAAACAAATAATAACTATTATGTTTCTTTTCAAGTCCTGGTGTGGCATTGTCGGCTAATGCATCAGACTGCAAAATTGTTTGACCTGCAAGGTCAGTGGTTCAAGATCACCAGCTGTTCTTTGGAAACCCTACATAGGGTCGTTATGGGTTGGAATCAACTCGATGGCACTTAACACCAACAACATTTCTTCTAGCCTTAAAATATATCCCAATAAACGTGTGTAGATATGCATACATTTTCGTCTAAATCTATCATCTAAGTACTTAAATACAGGGAAACAGTCAAATCTAGATTGTGGGACAGTCTATCAAACAATTGGCCTGAGCTATTCCAAAATGTCAAATCCTGGAAGACATAAAGCAGGGCAGAATTGTTCTAGACCAAAAGACTCTTGGTGTGGCACTATAGGATCAATACCAAACCACAGGTTCGGCAGTTCAAAGTCTCCAGCTGCTCCTCAGAAACCTTTGCAGAGTTGCTATGAATTGGAACTGATTCAGCAGCACTTAGCAACAACAACAAAGGACATTAAAGTTACATTAATAATAAATAGAAACAAATATTTTCATATATCTTTTATAT
>NW_006408519.1:26636167-26644719 GCF_000296735.1 Chrysochloris asiatica
CTGTCAAGTCAATTCTGACACATGGAGACTGCATGTTGGAAAAGAGATGGTGACCTAGGGTTTTCCTGCCTGGCACCTTTACAGAAGCAAATATCCAAGCCCTCCTTCTACAGTGCTGCTGAGTGAGTTTAAGCCACAAGCCTTTAGGTCAGCAGATGAACACAAACCGTTAGTGCCATCTTGTTACTGTTGTTAGGCGTTGTCCAGTCAGTTCGGACTCATAGAGCTCCTATGCCCAATAGAACAAAATGCTGTCTAGTCCTGAACCATGCTCACAGTTGTTGTTACGTTGACTCCACTGCTGCTTCCACTGTATCAGTCCACTTCGTTGGGGGTTTTCCTCATTTTTGCTGACTCTACAGTTTGCCATACATGACCTCCTTTTCCAGGGATTGACCCCTCCTGATAACATGCCTAAACTATGACAGACAGTCTTGCCATCTTTGTTTCTAAGAAGCATTCCGACTGCACATTTTCCAAGATAGATTTGGTTTTCCTTCTGGCAGTAAATGATAGTTTCAATATTGTTCTCCAACACCATAATTTAAATGCATTGATTCTTCTATGGTCTTCCTTATTCATTGCCTAACTTTCACATGCATCTGTGGTGATTGAAAATACCTTGACTTGGGTCAGGCGCACCTAAGTCCACAAAGTGACATCTTTGCTTTTAAACACTTTAAAGAGGTCTTGTATAGCGCATGTGACTAATGCAATATGTGTTTTTAGCTCATAACTACTGTTTCCATGAGCGTGGATTGTGGAGTCCTGCAAGATGGCGTCTTTGGCAACGTCAATCTTTTTCCTGTTTATCATGATGCTGTCTATTTGTGTCATCTACGGATTGCAAATTAAATCATAGATAAAGCCAACATACATGGACTTTTTTGTGACAAATAAAGTAATTTTAATAAGTTGTCATTGTTAAGTGCCATCAAGTCAGTTCTGACTCATAGCGACCCTGTATAGGGTTTCCAAGGATCGGTTGGTGGATTTGAAGCGCTACACACCACACCAGGACTTCAATTTGAATATAGACTATTGGTGTGATGATACAGTTGCATCAGTATTAATTAAATTTCTCGTGTGTGATAAAGATCCTATTATTAGAGACTGTCTTTGAAGGTTGATGCCTGCAAGGGGGAAATTGATGTCTGCAGTTGACTTCCAGATGGAGAAAAGGGAGAACTATCAAGATGAGGTGGCAAACTATAGACTGACTTTCAAATGTAGAGACAGAAAGAGAGGGCAAGTGAAAGACAAAGAGATCGGCGCAGCAAACATGGTACAGTTACCAGCAGATGAATCTAATAGGGGTAAATGGACATTGTTCATATGATTCCTTCCATTTTTGTTTTGTTTTGTTTGTAGGCTTACATTTTCTCAAAATAGAGTCAGGAAAAATCATGCAAAACCCCACCAAAGAGATTTGGATATTTCTGGTTTGGGTTAGGGTCAGGAAATGTACATTTCATCAGGAATTTGATGCAGATGAGATTGTATGTAACAAAGACTGAGTCACTCAGTCAACTTTATAGATACGGAAACCCACAGTCAAAGACTTAACCAAGATCACACACCATATGAGGGTAAAGTCAGGACTAAACCTTCCTTCCCTTAGCAATTGGTGGTCCTAGATCAGTTCAATGCCAGAACATGTTGGGGAGTCAATAAATATTTAATAATTGCTGAATAATTGCAAACACTCAATATGGAAGAGAGAAAAAGATCACTGGTTTTGTGTTTCCTGATTCAGACCCATGCACTTTCAGGCACTAACTTTTGTAACCTTTCCAAGAAATCAGCCAGGTTTATGAGGAGAAATCATTCTTGGGTACAAAGAAATGGAAGCTAAGAGGTAAAGCAGCATGAGGTCAGTCTGCCTGGGCTTTATCCTTCTCTCCAAGTTACTGGCTGTGTGACACTGGGGACAATTTTTGCCCTTTTAAAACTTCAGTTTACTTGCCTGTAAAATACATGTTCACAAATTAGGTTTGTCTCACAGAACTACTATAAAGATTAAATAAAATAGTGAATGCAAGACACTTGACACAAAACCAGCTTAGAATAAGGGATCAAGAAATCTTAGCAAGGCTTACTGTGGGTGAGATCCCAGAGCTGTGGACTGATGAACATCCGAGTTCAGGTGAACAGCTTAAAACAATGTGAGGAGAATCTTCTCTATATTCAGTTAAATGCAAGTATAATAGTGTATCACAAGGTCTGAGGTTCGAGCCCATCAGTTGTTTTGTTGGAGGAAGATGAGACTTTGTGCTCCTGCAAAGATTAATAAAGCCTCAGATGCCCTATAGAGCGTCGCTATGTCTTGGAACTGACTTGACAGTACTTAACAACAAGAACAACAACATCTAAATTCAAGAGACCTTGGTGGTGTGAGGATTGAGAACTTGGCTGCTTCCTAAAAGGTCAGCAATTTGACCCCATCAGGAGCTCTGCAGGGGAAAAGACTGACAGTCTGTTTTCATAAGGATTCAAGTTGGTTCCGACTCACAGTGACCCTATGTAGAGTTTTCCAGGCTTTAAATCTTGGGAGTAGAAAGCCTCATCTTTCTCCCATGGACCAGCTGATGGACTTGAACTTCCGAACTTGAGGTTCGCAGTCCAGTGGTAGGACTGTTGTTAAGTGCTGTCGAGTCGGTTCCAACTCAGTGACCTTGTAGAGCATTTTTGAGGAGTAGTTGGTGGGTTTGAACTGCTGATCCTACAGTTTCACACCAGGATTATGACCTGAGAAATACTATGGGATAGTTCTTCTCTTCTCTGAAGGGTCATGTGAGTTATAATCAGCTTGACAGCCTGCAGCAAAACAACAGCATTTCACTCTGAGTTCTCTTTCTATAGCTATTTCTTTCTTCCCCACCTGTCTGTCTGCCTTCCTTCTTCCTAAAACAAGCTAGAATTACACTCTGTATGTGATACTGAAGAGTTATGGCTGTCTAGTGCAGGGGTTGGCAAACGATGGCTCATAAGCCAGCTGTCTGATTTTGTAAATAAAGTTTAATTGAGAGACAACCCCACACATTTATTTATACATTCTCTATGACTGTAGTGTGGAGCTGTAGGATAAGTGAAGGACTAAAAGGTTAGTTTGAGCCACAAGGTCAGCGGTTCAAACTCACCAGTCACTCCTCAGAAACCCTGTACAGGGTCACTAAAAGTTGGAACTGACTTCATGACACTTAACAACACAACTAATTTTGTGCATCAATTCTTCTTTGATCTTCTTTATTCATTGCTGAACTTTCACATATGAAGTGGTTTAAAAATACTATGGCTTGGGTCAAGTGCACCTTAGTCTTCAAAGGAACATCTTGGTTTGTTTGACACTTTAAAAAGGTTTTATTGCAGATTTGCCCAATGCAATACATCATTTGATATCTTGACAACTTTAATCTTTTCTCCATTTATCGTGATGTTGCTTATAGGTCTGATTTTGAGGTTGTTTTCTTTGCATTGAGGTGTTGTTGTTGTTAAGTGCCATTGAATCAGTTCTGACTCATAGCAATTTTATGTAGGGTTTCCAAGGAATAGCTGGTAGATTCAAACTATTGACTTAGAGCTTTGCAGTCTAGTGTATATCCTACAGCACCACACCAGGACTCTGTGTTGAGGTATAATTCACATTAAAGGCTGCGGTCTTTGGTGATACATCCGTAAGTGCTTTAAATTCCCTTCACTTTCAGCAAGCAAAGCTGTGGTCTGTGGACAGAGTTAGTTGTTTCCGAGTCTTCCTCTAATCGTGATGTCAAGTTCTTGTACATATAGTCCAGCATCTCAGATTCATCACAAAAGAATCAGAATGAAAACGTGAAAGTGCCTTCAATGGGCCTGTTTCTAGTATTTTCTCATGCAATCTGCAAGTCAACACTGTGAAGCAGAAAGTATGTTAGTTTCATAAATGAAGACATTTGGGGACAGAGAAATAAGCAAACCTGTTCAAGGTCCCATACAGTTTGGGCTGAAAGACTGGAATTCAGACTTAAGTTTGACAGACTTCCTTTGCCTCTGTGCTACTCTGCCACCTTTGCCATGTTTTAGTTTTCTGCTGCTTAGATATCAGAATTTGTGCTCAGGGTCCTCTGAGTGAGAACCTTTAAAACACATTTTTAAGAGAAGCCCCCAAGGAGATCAATCTCTTTTCCAAAGAGTGAGTTTGGCAGCCTTAACATTGCTATGTTATAAGCTCCGTCCCACAGGCTTTCTGAAAGGTTAAGAGACTGTTGTTCTTCACAGTGGCATCAGCACCAATACCCCTGAATTAAAGCAGCATTAGATTGAAGTCAGAGAGTGGGAATCTTCACTCTGTGTAATGGCCAAGAGTAAAGGCAAAAACTCTTGGCTGCCTGTGATTTTCTTTCCAGGAAGGCAAGAAATTGAAAACATTTGTTAGTGAATTGCTGGCGACTTTTTTATTTATTTTCTATGCTTCCTTCCTTTCATTTCTTTTAAATTTCATTTATTTTGTTGTTTCTGTTGAGACTATCCACAGCAAAACATACACTGATTCAACTGTTTCTACATGTACCGTGTACTAACACTGATTACATTCTGTAAGTTCGGTAACCATTCTTATCCTCCTTTTCTAAGTTGTGTCTCTCTTAAGATGTAAAGACGATCTCAGGAAAATAGTGTCAGAGACTCATCCAGTCTCCAAGGCTCCTGAAAGTTTGAAGTACATGAGAATTTGAAATTCTGTTCTGCATTTCTCCCTTTTGATCAGAATTTTTCTATGGAATCTTTGATCAAAATGATCCAGGTGAATTGTTATGCCTCGGATAACCACATGAAAGATTCAAGACCTTGGACACTGTGCAGTGGAGTGCGAGGTAGAAGAGAAACACTAAGCACATTGTTAAGCCAGTTAACTAGAATGTTCCATGAAACTTAAACCTCCACACCAAGGAATCCAATCCCATGAAGTGTTTGGTTGTATACAAGCACCCTCAGAAGTTACTGTTTTTTGTTGCTGTTGTTGTTGTTTGTGAATCTATCTAACTTTTTGCAGGTGTACAGCTCAGTTTGTCATACTGTGGTAGCTTGTGTGTTGCTGTGATTCTGGAAGCTTTCCTAAAGGTATTTTAAATATCAGCATATCCTGTCACCCATGATGGACAGGTTTTAGCTGAGCTTCCAGATGAAGACAGATTAGGAAGAAGGAGAGACAGACTACTTCTGAATATTTAGTCACAGAAAACATTATGACTAGCAGTGGAACACTGTTAGCACTGGCATGTTGAAACACGATGAAGAACACCAGGATAGAGTCAGATGTAGTGCCAGGAGATAAGACCTTCAGGTTGGAAGGCACTCAAAATATGACGGGGGAAGAGCTGCCTCCTCAAAGTAGAGTTGATAGTGATGACACAAATGGTGTAAAACCTTTGGGAGCTCCATTTGCTGATTGGGCACAACTCAAAATGAAGACACACAGCTGTAAACATCCATTTATAATCAGAACAAGGGAAGTATGAATCTAGGAAAATTGGAAATTGTCAAAAACGAAATGGAACGCTTAAACTTTGATATCCTAGGCATTAGTGAGCTGAAATGGATTGGTATTGGTCATTTTGCATCTGACAGTCACATGGTTTATGACAAACTAAAGAGGAATGGTATTACATTTATCATCAAAAAGAATTTAAGAAAGGTGTGTGCTAGGATTGTATTCTTCCACCATACTTATTCAATCTGTATTCTGAGCAAATAATCCAAAAACATAGATTATATGAAGAAGAATGTGGCATCAGGATGAGAGGAAGACTCATTAACAACTGGTGATATGCAGATGATACAACCTTGTTTTCTGAAAGCGAAGTGGACTTAAAAGATCAGAGACCACAATCTTCAGTATGGGTAGCACCTCAATATAAAGAAAACAAAAATCCAAAACACTGGACCAATAAATAACATAATAATAAATGGAGAAAAGATTGAAGTTGTCAAAGACTTCATTTTGCTTGGATACACAATCAACACTCAATGGCAACAGCATTCAAGAAATCAAACAATGTATTGCATTAGGCACATATGTTGCACAAGACCTGTTTATAGTGTTGAAGAGCAAAGATGTCAGTTTGAGGACTAAGGTGCTCCTGACCCAAGTTATGATATTTTCAGTAGTTTCATATGTGTATTTTAGTTGGACAGTAAATAAGGAAGACTGTAGAAGAATTGATACATTTGAGTTACGATGTTGGAGGAGACTATTAAAATGCCATGGACTGCCTGAACAAACGAATCTCTGTTGGATGAAGTAAGTCAGAATGTTTCTTAAAAGCCAGGATGGCTAGATTTTGTCTCTCATACTTCAGAATATTTCCAGGAAACACTTCCTATATGTTGTAATGAGGGACCAGTCCCTGGAGAAGGGCATCATTCTATGTAACTGGAGGTCAGAAAAAAGGGAAAGATCATCAACAAAATGAATTGCACAGTGGTAGCAAAAATGGCTCATGCATAACAATGATTATGTGGATGGTACAGGATCATGCAGTAGTTCATTCTGTTGTGCTTAAGGTTGCTATGACTCTGAACCAACTCTAAAGGTCTTAACAAAAGCAATAATATATTATATGAGATTTCCATATTCAAAAAAATAAAGAACATATCAAGAGCAGTCATGTGGTACAACACTATCTGTGATAGGATAATATTCATATGCCTACAATGAAGACGAGTTAATACAACTATTATTCAAATTCACTCACCAATCACTAAAGCCAGTGATAATGTAATTGAACAATTCTACCAGCTTCTTCAGTCTGAAATTGATCAAACATGTAATCAAGATGTATTGATAATTACTGGCTTTTGGAATGCAAAGGTGGGAAACAAAGAGGAAGGATCAGTAGTTAGAAAATATGGCCTTGGTGATAGAAATGATGCTGGAAATCATATGATAGAACTTTGCAAGACCAATGACTTCTTCATTGCTAATACCTGCTTTAAAAATGTTAAAAGTTGAGTGACTATAAAAATGGACAACACAAAAATGGACAAATACACAAAAATCAAAGTGACTTCAACGGTAGAAAGAGATGTGGAAAAGCTCCATATCATCAATCAAAACAAGGCCAGGGACAGACTGTGGAACAGAACATCAATTGCTCAACTGATTGGAAGTGATCAATATTTGTGCCCAATCCAAAGAGCGGTGACATAATGGAATGCAGAAGTCATCGGACAATACCATTAATATTACATTCAAGTAAAATTTTGCTAAAAACAATTCAAAAATGGTTGCAGCAGTACACTTACAGGGAGCTTTCAGAGGTTCAATCCAGATTCAGATGCTGATGTAAGATGGATCTTGGCTGAAAGCATAGACTATCAGAAAGATGTTTACCTGTGCTTTATTAACTATGCAAAGTCTTTGGATTGTGTGTATCATGAAAAGCAATGAACAATATTGTGGAGAATGAGTATTCCGGAACACTTAATTGTACACATGAGGAACTTGTACATAGACCAAGACACAGTCATGCAAACAGAACAAGGGAACACTTAATGGTTTAAAATTACAAAAGGTGTGCACCCAGGTTGTGTTATTTCACCATATGAATTCAATCTGTATGTTGAGCAAATAATCTTTTTAAAATTGGAATAAATGAAGAAAAATGTGGTATCAAGATTGGAGGAAGACTCATTAACAAACTGCAAAATGCAGATGATACAAGCTTGCTTGTTGGAAGCAAGGAGGTCTTAAAATACTTACTGATGAAGATCAAAGACCACAGCCTTTGATGTGGATTGAACTTCAGTGCAAAAAACAAAAGTCCTTGCCACTGGAGCAATAAATAACATAACAATAAATGGAGAAAAGATTGGATTTGTTAAAGACTTAATTTTGCTCAGATCAGCTGTCAACACTTATGGATCGAGCACTCAAGAAATCAAATGCAATCAAAACCGACATTGCTGTCCAGGGCTTATCCTGCAGAGCAACACCAGGAAGAACTCCTATTGAAGATTTTTAGAAAATGATAAATGTTTTTTTTATCTGTGTGGTGGGAATACACCTAATGTAATTTTTCTTTGTATTTCTAAACTAAAATCTGTGAGTATACATTAAGCAAATGAAAGTTAAAATGGGGAGGGGTTGGTGGGGCTTGATGGAGGATAGGGTAGAGGTGCAGTGAAGTTGCTGTTTTTATGTGCTGTGGAGTTGGTTCCGACTCATAGCAACCCTGTACAGGGTTTCCAAGGCTGTAAATCTTTACAGGAGCAGAAAGCCTCATCTTTCTCCCGTGAAACAGCTGGTAGTTTCGAACTGCTGTCCCTGAGGTTCACAGCCCAATTTGTAACCACTATTCTACCAGAGCCGTCAGCAATACCACAGAGTAGCAGGTGAAGAATGTTCAGGGCAGAGCACCAAAACTCTGAACCACATATCTAGGAATATTTAAAAAGTTTGAAGCCTTATAGCTAGTTGAACTTGTAACAGGAGTTAGGAATTGTGTATTTTTTAATCTGCCAGGCTCAGTGGCTCGGAGCTGAAACTTGGGCAAGATCAAACGGCAACACCAAACAAG
>NW_006408519.1:26645474-26646630 GCF_000296735.1 Chrysochloris asiatica
ATCTACCTGGAGGCAATCAGAAAGCATAAAAAATTCCAAAATACACACTCAATTAAGTATTAAGGCCACAGATAGACACTAACCATGTCCAAGAAGCAAAAGCAGATGACCATATCAGCACATGTCCAGAAACAAGATAAAATGTCTGAGACAAATGTCCTAGAGGTAGACCTGGACTACATTCTGGAAGGAGGGCAGGCCTAGGAAATGCCTGAGAAGGAATTCAGAATAATGATTATAAAATGTTTCAAAACACTTTACTAAGATAGAAAAGCAAACAGAAAAAAAGGATTAAAAAATCTGAAGAAGGTCTAAGATTATAGCATGAAGAGGAATAACTTAAGAATTATTGGCATTCCAGAAAAGGAAGAATCACACAAGCCCACAGAGCAAATAGTTGAAGAACTGCTGGAAGAAAATATCTCTAACATCCTGAAAAGTGAAAAGATAAACATTTAAGAAGCTCAATGAACCCCAGGAAGGATAGACCCCAAAAGAAAATCACCGAGACATATCATAATCAAGCTCTCCATAATCAAAGATAAGGGTAGAAGCCTGAAAGCAGCTAGGGAAAAGAGAAGAATTACATACAAAAGCAAGCAAGACAGATTAAGCTTGGATCTCTCAACAGAAACCATGCAAGCAAGAAGACAATGAAAAAAAAAAAAAAAAACTGTCAGCCAAGAATCCTTTATCCAGCAAAGCTATCAATCAAATATGACAGTATAATTAAACATTTCAGGATTAACAGAAACTAAGGGATTTTGCCAAAGCCAAGCCTGTGCTACAAAACATCCTAAAGGGAGTTCTGAATACTGAGAACCAACAAGAACAGACAACAACCAGATATTGACATATGTGGCAGCACCTCCCAGAACTAAATTGACAGATGGAAGAGTCGAGAACAGAACAAAACTCTAAGAACAAACTCAGAGCATCTGAAAGGTCAGTCTGTGATCAAAACAATTACAATGTAAAAGAAGGTCAAAATGTAGGAACAGAGATCCAGATAGTCAGAAGGTCAGGTAGATTATAGGATAAAATAGACTGCACTAAATGGAGAGAAAAGTTAATGGAATATAAGGTAACCTCAAAGAAGGTTAACACTACACAACATAATAAGAAAATGCAAATCCAAGAAGAACATGGAAATATT
>NW_006408519.1:26650405-26651427 GCF_000296735.1 Chrysochloris asiatica
TAAAAAAGCTACTAGACCTCATTGGAATATTCAGCAAAGTGGCAGGGTATAAGATCAACATACAAAAATCAGATGGCTTCCTCTATACCAAAAATGACAGCATTGAAAAGGACATTAGGAAAGCAATACCTTTTACAAAGGCCGCCCAAAGGATAAAATATCTGGGAACAAATGTAACCAGAGAAACAGAAAACCTATACAAAGAAAACTACAAAACATTACTACAAGAAACCGAAAGAGACCTACCAAAATGGAATAATGTATCATGCTCCTGGATAGGAAGACTTAACATTGTGAAAATGTCAATACTGCCCAAAGCAATTTACAAATATAACGCAATCCCAATCCATATTTCAAGGACATTCATCAAAGAGATGGAAAAACCAATTACAAACTTTATATGGAAAGGAAAGAGACCCAGGATAAGCAAAGAACTGCTTAAGAAGAAGAATAAAGTTGTCAACCTGTCACTCCCCGACTTCAAAATGTATTATTACATGGCTACAGTGGTCAAAATAGCTTAGTACTGGTACAATGAAAGATACATTGATCAATGGAACAGAATCAAGAATCCATACATTAACCCATCTACATACAGCCAATTGACTTTTGAAAAAGTACTTAAATATATCGCATGCGGAGGGTATAGTCTCTTTAACAGATGGTGCTGGCAGAACTGGAAAGCAATATGCAAAAGATTGAAACAGGACCTTATACAGAAACCAACTCAGGGAACAAATCTTTACAGTGAGGATCTATCCCACCCCTTCCATACACAGAGTAGATAGGGATGGGCAACTTGGACATTGGCTACCCAAAAGGGGGGGGGGGGGCGCTACAAAGACAAGTGACTGGCTTACAAGCTTTCAAGAGGGACCCTAGTTCCAGAGGGCACAGAGAAAGAATCTCTACTGAGTTGTATCCAATCTGTCTGTGTGGGGCTAATAAAAATAGATGGGGATAGGTCCCTTGTGGTACAATGGTGAATAATTGTTATCAGGACTTGGAAATGTAAAGGTGGA
>NW_006408519.1:26651839-26666065 GCF_000296735.1 Chrysochloris asiatica
TAAAGTGTTCAAGAGCAAAGATGCTGTTTGAGGACTAAGATTACCAATTACCAAAACATGGTAATTTCAGTAGCTTCATATGCATGTGAAAGTTGAACAAGAGTAAGGAAAACTATAGAAGAATTGATGCATTTGAGTGATGGTGTTGGAGGAGAGTATTAAAAGCACCATGGACTGCCAGAAGAAATCTGTGTTGGAAGAAGTATAGCCAGAATGCACTTTAGACTCAGGATGGCCAGACTTCATCTCTCATACTTTCAATATATTATCAAGAAGGACCAGTCCCTGGAGAGGAACATCATGCTTGGTAAAGTGGAGGGTCAGCGAAAAAGAGGAAGACACCCCAAGCAAGATGATTGACCCAGTGACAGCAGCAATGGACTCAAATGTAGAAACAATTGTGAGATTGGTGCAGAACTAGGCAGTGTTTCTTTTCTCTTGTGCATAGGGTCGCTGTGAATTGGTACTGACTTGATGGCTCCTAACAGCAACAAAGGCAGTACCGACGTTCTTAGATTACTCACACTTTATATTATGTTGTAAAATCAGGATATGTGAGTACTCCTACTTTGTTCTTCTTTTTCATCATTGCTTTAGCTATTTGGCTTCTTGCTATTCTATATAAAATTGAGAATTGGCTTTTCTAATTCTTAAAAGAAAAGCTGTAGAAATTTAAATTAGGGCTTGCATTGAATCTATAGATCACTTTAAAGCATTGATGCCTTAAAAATATGAAATCTTCTCATTCCTGAACACTGAACATCTTTTCATTTATTTAAGTCTTCTTTACTCTTTTTTAGCTGTGTTTTATATTATAAATTCTTCACATTCTTGATTAGATGTTTTTCCCTAAGTGTTTTATTCTCATAGGTGCTATTGTAAATAGGGTGGTTTCCTCAGGTGCCTTTTCAGAGTTCTCACTGCTGGTGCATAGAAAACCAGGAGATTGTTGTTTGCTGACATTGTATCCTGCAAATTTGATAGTATCTTCTGCTAGCTTTAGAAGTTTTCTTGTGTTTGTGGACTCTTTGGGATCATATAATCAGCAATTAGAAATAGTTTTACTTATTTTTTTTTCCAATCTGGATAGTCTTCCTTTCTTTCTTATTTTTTTAGACTTACTGATCTGGCTAGGACTTCTGATACAACATCGAATAAAAATCATGAAAGCAGGTACCCTTGTCATTTTCCCAGTTTCAAAGGGAAAGCTCTCAGTCTTTCTCCATTAATTAGATCAGCTGTTGGCTTTTCATATATGCCCTGAAACTTACGAAAGATTCCCCATCTATTCCAATCTTTATTAGGGTTCTCATTAAGAATCTGATTTTATCGAATGCTTTTCTTGCATCCATATAAATGATCATGTAGCTCTTTTCCTTTGTTTTATTGATGTGGTACATTACATTAATTGCTTTTCAATGTTAAATTATTCCTGAATTCCTGGAATAAATTCCAGTTGGTAATGATATATGATTTTTTTATTGTGTTGTTGGATTCTGTTAGCTATTATTTTGTTGAAGATTTTTTGTATCTATATCCATAAGCCTGAGCCCATAGCTGCTGCCACTGTGCCAATCCATTTCATTGGAGGTCTTCCTTTTTTTTCTCCTACCTTCCACTTTACCAAACATGATATCCTTCTCTAGTGACTGACCCTTCCTGATAATATTGCAAAGTATGAGAGAGAAAGTCTGACCATCCTGGCTCCCAAGGAACACTCTTGCTGTACGTGTAACACAGATCAGTTTCTTCTCTTGGCAGTCCATGGTACTTCCAGTATTTTCCTCCAACACCATAATTCAAATACATCAATTCCTCTATTGTCTTCCTTATTCATTGTTTTGGGGCAGAGTATTCTATATAAGTCTATAGTGTCACTTGGGTCCTCTGTTTCCTTGTTGGTCTTCTTTCTAAACGTTCTGTCCAATGGTGAAAATGGTGTATTAAAGTCTGTTAGTGAAATGCTTATGAGTCAGGCTGCTAACCTCAAGGTCAGCGATTCGAAACTACCAGCTATTCCATGGGAGAAAGATGAGACTTTCTGCTTTTGTAAAGATTTACAGCCTCAGCAACCCTGTGCAGGGTTGCTATGAGTCAGGACTGACTCCACGGCACATAACCAACCAACCAAATGATTGCAATACTATTTCTCCCTTCAATTCTGTCAGTGTTTTCTTTATATATTTAGGTGCCCCAATATTGGGTGTTTAAGCATTTTGTTTGGCCCAATAGAATGTTAAGTGCCATCAAGTGCCTGGTGAGCTTGAACTGCGGCCCTTGCAGTTCAAACTGACTTTGCAGTCCCGTGCATTAAAAATTCAATTCTCTCACAAAAAAAAGTCTATTATAATCAGGAAATCCTGAAATTCACTGAAAACTAAAGTTGTGACTGATGTAGGAGGTAGATGATAGCTATATCTGTTTTCATGTCTAGATCTCATAAGCATATCTAGGAGTCCTTGTGTGGTACTATAGGGTAAGCACTGGACTTCTACCTGACAAGTTGGCAGTTCAAACCCACCATCTGCTCCTCAGAAATCCTATGCAGGGTGGCTAAGAGTGCGAATCGACTCAATGCCACTTAATGATATGCATATTTTTCTCTGATAAGGTTGTTTATTCTTCACTCCAAAAGGAAGTATAATGCTTTACAATTTCATTAACTACTCTGCCCTCTAGTTTTCTATTTGGTGTTCCAAATTTTGGTAGATCTTTGTGGCTGGGGCAGGACTGGACAAAGTTGTGTTGTTGTGCATAGGGTTATTATTGTGAGTTGACACTGACTCAGTGACACTCACACACAACACCTACATTTCCCTGTTAAAAGAAAAACAGTGAAGACATCATGATAAACAGCAAATAATATGCCTTGACCTCAGTACTGAGTTATACTGGGAAGTTGTGAGAAATGTGCAAAACTTTATGGTACACACTGTGTAAAGGGGCAGTATTCTCAGCTCTAGCTAGCAGATTGTTGCTATTTGTGAAAGTGCTGGGGACAGATCTCCTAATTTTTTAAAGCATCAAAAGACTTATTTATCAAAAGTTATAAAATGTCTGTCTAAAGTTATTATTTAGTCCCCCCCCCCAATAAACTAATAATAATAATAATAAACAAGCAAACTCAAAAATCTATAGATTTGGTCTTTGGATCACCATTTTGTACACTGCCAATGTAAGTAATTTAATTGAAAGTTTGGTGTTATACATCCATCTTCTGGTAGTTTGCATATGGTAAGTCTATCCTCAGTATTCATCTAAACTCAATGTTCTGATAGATTCAAGGCTCTGAGCCAAAAGGCATAATGCTCATACAATCAGTGTAATGCTCCTGAGAAGGTCTCTGGCAACTAGGCAGCTGCTTTTCTTTCTGCCTCTTGGTATGCTCCTTTGACCCAGTCCAGTACCCAAACTCTTGATAGATATAAGATGGCAGGTATTTTGTTTTCCACTATTTACTTTGATACCAGATTAGCTGTCTTTATATCAGGTTATTTAAAAAATTCAAGGAACAGCTGTCAGATCATAATTTCCCACTTCCTTCCAAATTCTCAGCTGTTAAGATACAAGAGCTTCTACAGAGTAGTAGTCAATACAAATGGAAACACACACACACACACACACACACACACACACACACACACACCACATTATCTAAAATGCTCCAAAAGTTGGGACTTGTACAGAAGTAAGGTTGTTCCAGTTAATTGATTCTAAAGAGACTCCAGAGCTCCCGTTACTTCTTGTCCTCTGTAAAAATAATCAAGAGAAGAGCAATTCTAGCTAAGTACTTGGACTTTGCTTCCTAACATTGTGGGTGGTGGCATTTGGTGCCCTTGAGTCAGTTCTGACTCATAGTGACCCTATGTACAACAGAATGAAACACTGCCCGGTTCTGTGCCATCATTATGATGTTACTATGCCTCTCATATGTTAGATAGTAGCTTTAGCCACAGCAGAGTTAACCCAGGTCCATGGCCAGAGTTTAGGATGCAAGCTGATCGTGTGAGCGAGCAGCCGTGGGGAGTACAGCCTGACCTTCAGTCATCCAGGGTAGGATCAGATTATATGTACACAAACCACAGCTTCCAATTCTAACAATACTGTGGCACAAACAGCCTACCTCTTTCTTCCTTTCTGTGGTAATTACAAGAAATCTCGTTTATCCAACCCTCTCAGGTGTCATTTTTATATTATGTTACTATCGCCAAATATTTTCATCCAGATGATACCAATGGATGCTCCAACATTCAGCAAACACAGGCAGATCAGGTGTGTGTGGATGTGGTGTACTGATAAGAACAAATGCTTAGCCAGGTTGTATGATTATACCAACTTATTCAAACTTGAGTGCTTTCACTGCTGCATAACACACGGTGCCAAATTGGCAGAGACCACCCATTTTTGAACTGGATTCACGTGTTCCTCTCATTTTGGTCCTCAGTGGTCAAACATTCCAATAATTTTGGAAACAATGATTGACTTCTTAGTAAACAGCCTCTGCCAGATCCTTCTGAACTTACAAGAAGAACACAGGACTTAGCTTTGCTCTCAAGGGATGGGACAGTTTGGATTGAACAAGAAAAGGATTACAGTTAGATGCCCAGGGTATCATTGGAGAAGGTAGGGTTAAGTTGGACGTTGAAAGAAATGGTGGGTGTGAATTGGGGCAGACCCATGGATGGTGATGAGAAGGATATGGTTGGGTTGGGAAAGCATGAGTAATGACTGGTTCATTGGTTAATGCTGTGTAATTACACTACCAGAGGTCAGATTGCTTCCCTGGCTTGGAGAGCCGTAGAGGAGTACTGTGTGAACTTGCAGCTGGATTTATAACTGTGCCTCTTTGTTCTGAAGTAGAATTTGTTGCTTTTGCCAAATGCCCTAGCTTGTTTCAGGTATTCCCAGGAGTGAATGAAAAGCAGTTTTCAGCATTTGTGGGAGCACAGAGAAGAAAATCCCCTTAGTAAGGAAAAGGGGTTGAACCATGTCTTAGCACAAGAGCTGCTAAAGAAGAGTTTAAGGGATCTTTTTGGGAAGGTGCAGACACGCGGTCTATGACACAGGGCTTTTCAACTTTCTTTTCGACATTTAGAAGGCTTTTAGATGTTCTTTTAAAATGTGATTCAAATTTTGTACCTACCAGACTCATGGGCCACAGTTAGAATTTTGCTTGGTCTGCATACATTGAAAATTGGGTAATTTCACCTAAAATTTTCATTTCTACTTTCTTTAAAATAAAACAGGATGCTGGCAACACCGAACTTCAGAATAACAGTCGTTATAGGAGCTCTGGTAGCGTAAAGGTTACGAATCGGGCTGCGAACCTTAAGGTCAGTGGTTCGAAACTACCAGCCGCTCCACGGGAGAAAGATGAGGCTTTCTACTCCCGTAAAGATTTACACCCTCGGAAACCCTGTACAGGGTCGCTATGGGTTGGAACCAACTCAACGGCACTTAACAACAACAACAACAATATTTATATGATACCTATTATGTTCCAGAACCCAGAACCCAGGTGTGGTGCTATAGGATAAGCACTGGGCTGCTAACTGCAAGGTTAAGGTAGTGGCTCAGGCTCACCAGCTGCTTCTTGGAAACCAGATTCAGAGTCCGACTCAGAGTCGGAATCATCTCGATGGCGTTTAACAACATTGTATTGTAGGCACTGTTCTAAGTATATTGATGGTGGTGGTTATGTGCCGTGGAGTCAGTCCTGACTCATAGTGACACTGTATAGGGTTTCCAAGGCTGTAAACCATTGTTGTTATGTGCCATCGAGTCGGTTCTGACTCATAGCGACTTTCTATAGGGTTTCCAAAGAGGGGCTGGTGAGCTTGAACTGCCAACCTTGAAGTTCAAACCGATTTTGCAGTCCAGCGCAGTAACCGACAAGGCCACACCAGGTCAAAAAGCCTCATCTTTCTCTTGTGAACTTCTGGTAGTTTCCAGGTGCTGACTGTGAGATTAGCAGCCTGACTCTAATGATTATAGTACCAGTTAACTTAATTCTTACAACAATTCTGTTGTTTTTGCCCTTGAACCAATTCTGACTCATGGCACCTCATGTGTGCAGAGCAGAACTGCTCCAGAGGGCTTTCAAGGCTGGGACTTTTGGGAAGCAGATCATCAGCCTGTAGTTGGCTAGTAGTTGAGAACTTAGCCATTTGCATATGAAGTAGAAATTATGATTCTTCCCACTTCTTCAGATGGAGTAAGACATAGGTAAGATGTGCAGTAACTCGACTTGGAGGTAAACTTGGGAATTGAACTCAGTTATTATGCCTCTGGGGTCCAAACACTAGCCTTGAATTGCATTTCCTTTCAGGATAGTTTGTATCTAGAACTGCCCGGCACTTAATAACAATGTATTTGACTTTTTATCGTGAATTGAGTTAGTGTTTACAAAGCAGATCCTCCATTTTACATTCAAGAAATCATATACTTCATTTCAGCTCATCCCAATGATTGGAATACCTTCAATACAACATCACTTATTCCATTTTCCCCTGCAGTTTTTATTTTCATTCTTTTTTTTTTTTTCAAAAGTCTGAGAGCACTTTTTTTTGTTTGTTTTTTGTAAATACCTTTTTTTTTTAAAAACAAAACAAAACATTTTATTATGAATTATGTGATAGTTTACATGGGAGAACATTAGCTTTACATTCATCCTGTCGTATTTCATTTCATTGCCTTGAAGACCAAGGGGCAGGCTTTCAGGGTATACCCTTTGGTTGGTTGATGATGTATGGAGGGGATTGTAACCATAGCAATGAAACCAACCAAAGTATGATCAGAGAAAGCCTAAGTCTGTGCTCTTGATCTCAATTTTATGCTGTCTCCTAGGTAAGATGGAAGACCCTTGATTTCAAAGCTGAACTGAGGACTGATCTAGAACTGTGTAGGTGGAGCCAGACAATTGTTGTAACTGTTTCACAAATACCTCTGCTAACCTTTATCAGCTGCTGGGCACCTGGTAGTGGATGAGTTGAATTGCCTAAAATCATCAGAGACAAACTATATGTCTGCCCATATCCGTTGGGCTAATTTGATAATTGAATCACATTGTTGTTGTTGTTGTTAAATGCCATTGAGTCAGTTCCAACCCATACTGACCCTGTATGGGGTTTCCGAGGAGTGACTGGTGAGTTTGAACCACTGACCTTGTGGATCAAACTGACTTTACAGTTCAGTGCATTAATCCACAGCACCAGGCCAGGTAAAAGTACACATAATGGGAACCCAATAAAATAATTGGTTAAAAAAATGAAAAGTTTACATTTATTTCGGCCTATGGAAGAAGTACAGCCAGAATGTTTCATAGAAATGAAGAAAACAAGACTTTGGCATGTTATTAGGAAGGGCCAGTCCCTACAGAAGGACATCAGGTTTTTTGGTAAAGTGGCGAGTCAGTGAAAAAGAGGAAGACCCTCACTGAGATGAATAGGCTCAGTGGCATCAACAGTGGGTTCAGACCTAACAACAATTGTGAGGATGGGGCAGGCCCAGGAAATATGTCTTTCTGTGTGCATAGGGTTACAATAAGTTGGAACTAACTTAACAGCACATAAAAGCAACAGCAACATGGAAGAGCTAGCTTGATGGTTGTGTGAAATCAAGGACCAGTGCTCCTCCCAGGATGACGTCAGCCATCCCTAGTGTGTGGCCTTCGTATTCCCGGTCAAGATGGCCATTGGAGCTTTAGTCATTACACTGTTGTTGTTGTTAAGTTCCATTGAATTGGTTCTAACTCATAGCTACCCTGTATAGGGTTTCTAAGGAGTGGCTGATAGGTTTGAACTGCTTATCTTGCTGTTAGCAGAGCAGTGTTTACCCTACAGTGCCACATCATCATGTGTCACATTGTTATTTCAAAGAGAAAGGGGCAAAAAGAAAGAGCCATGGAGACCCAGGCCAGCCTTTTACGTATGTTTCCTGAATGTTGGTACTCAGTTTCACTTCCGTGTTACAGTTCAGAACTTAGTTCTAGGTTCAAGACTGCCTGAAAGGAAGCTGGGAAAATGTTTTTGTTCTTGGTCCTCGTTTGCCTGGGTAACAATGTGAAGTTCTTTTACTGAGGAAGAAGGGGAAACATGGGTTTTCAAGTAGGCAATTAGAAGCTGAGTGAGCATAAGATTGCTAATTGCAAGGTTGGCAGTTCAAACCCACCAGTGGCTTCTCAGAAACCCTACATAGGATTTCTATGAGTTAGAACTGACTTGACAACATGTAACAAGAACAACTAGTAGTCATTACCCCAAACTGTCCATCTCCTGGGTGTCTGGAAGTATAGTCCTCTTCCTAAAGTTTTGAAATGTTGAAGACCATTCATTCTGCTTATGACTAGGCTGAACAGCTGAACAAGGGGTGTTTGAAGGAGAGTGGGCCTAACAGCAGAGGGCAAGAAAGCAGATGCTCAGTGACCCTCAGAGATTCTATGTAAGGATGGAGGTGCTCAGAAAATAAGTTCCACTCCCATTACAATGTTTTATAAGGGTCAGACTTGCACCTTGGCAATTTCACTTTACTTGGGCCTTTTCTACAAGAAGGAGCCCATACCTACGTGTCTGGGAGAACCTTTCATTTTTTCTCTTCAGATAACGGAAAGACTGTCCTACGGCTCCACTATTTCCATGCAATGAGGAATGAAAGGTCATTTTTGAAGCCACCGTTTTGCTTCTCCTCCCATGCAGACTTGTAATGGAATGAACTTCTTAACTCAGAGGGATGTGCCAGAGAGATAAGGAGGGAAATCCAAACAGGCTGAATGAACAAGAAATAAAGTTTTGACAGATTTTCCAGAGTCACAGCGGGGCAGACAGACTGTAATGGGTCCTAATTGGCATCCCCATAAGCCATAACATTCTTAACTTAGAGCTAAGTGGCACTCCGGGAAGGCAAGAAATTAGTTTCTGCTTTAGAAAACTTCAAAGAAAAATCAATAGCTCACTTTTTTATTTTTTTAAAGTCTCTTAAAATGTTTACTCTTGTCGAGATAGCTGATGATTTTCTGAAAGTATTTTGGCTTATTATTATCATAAGCATCTTCCACCTTGAAAAATCCACTCAAAAGATCTCAATCCTTGAGGAAAAGAACTGAATCCACCCCTCCAAACAACACTCCGATATTTCTAAAGAACAATTCTTGAGACTCATTTAACTTGATAAATAGAAATAGTCTTGTCTGCTCTGGCGAACATAAATGTATTTATATAGCAAAGTATCCAGCCACTCATTGGCAAAAGCCAATGGTGAGAAGTACTCAGTTATACATTCTATTTAAACAGTGCACTAATCCACATTAACAGAGGCATTTTTATTTTTTAAGTTGCCAACACTCTTTGGCAAAGAGTTTGGAATGGTAAAAGCAACAGAAATTTTATATCTGGAAGGGAATTAATCTGAGCCTTCATCATAAACAAAATTAATCAGAGTCTTCATCATAAACATTGCTTGAAGTTCAAATCACATCTGTTCCTCATTTCTTTTTTTGTTTTTATTTATGGATTTATTTTATGAGGTGGGTTGGCACAGTAGCAGCAGCAGTGGACTCCATCATAGCAATGATTATGAGGTTGGTGAAGCACCAGCCAGTGTTTTGATTCTGTTTAAGAAGAGATGTTCAGGCTGCATGCGAGGTCATGTTCAGAGAAGGCTTTTTCTCATGACTTCCTAAGTTTGTTCTATCACCTTTTGTCAGAAGCAACTGGACAGTATCTGCAAACCCTTCCAGGGAACATGTGAAGCAGTGTCCCCCAAGTATAGGTTCAATTCAGTATTTGGCTGAATAAGTAGCGTTTTCACTATATCATTGTGATGCCAGTAGCAAGCACAGTAAAAGGCAATGCTTCCAGCTTTGTCTAAGCCATTAACATCAACTAGTTGTTCAAACACCAGCTCAAGTTGTAGCTTCACACAATGGGTTATCAGTTAATTCTGTCTGCTCAGCCACATGGTTGCTTGGAATTAGCCCAGCACGGCCTTTGCAGGTGTCTCTCCACCAATGGGTTGTTGTTGTTGTTAGGTGCCACCGAGTTGGTACCCACTCATAGTGACCCTATGCACAGCAGAATGAAACACTGCCCAGTCCTGCACTAACTTCATGATCATTGCTACACTTGAGCCCATTGCTGATGCCACTGTGCCAATCCATCTTGTTGGAGGTCTCCCACTTTTTCTCGGACCCTCCTCTTTACCAAACATGATGTTCTTCTCCAGGAACTGGTCTGCCATGATGATACGTCTGAAGTATGATAGACGAAGTCTGGCCATCCTGGCTTCCAAGGAGCATTCTGGCTGTACTTCTTTCAACATAGGTTTGTTCTTTTGGCAGTCCAATGTATTTTTAATATTCTCCCCCAACATCATAACTCAATGCCTACTTGTGTCACTCATATTAAAAACATAGCTCTTCTTACCTTCTTCAAAGTACAATTCATTTGGAGTTCTGGGTTCAAACATATACAGAGTTCTGAAATTTTTAGCTTGCCCTGGTTTTATTGGTTTAGGTGACAGCTTCAACATCTCGCTTCTTGGAATTTTATAACTAATCCTGAAGACCACACACAGAAAGTCAGCCCAACATCCTGTCACCTGGTATTCTAGACACTCCAAGGTTTCTTTTTGTCTGATTTGCAGTCGTGTGCCTTAGAGGACCTGTGTCTACTCTTGGCTAAAGAAGGTACAATCTCAGGCACAGTGGTTGCCCGTGGCCATGAGAACCATAATTCACTCTTTAATAAAAATAAAGCAAAACCAACACATATCCCAACAATCACAGAAGCAGTGAAAAAAATTCAAGTGAAATTTATTGAAGAATTAGGGCATAAAATGATTTAGACAGGGATCAGCAATTGATGGACCATGGGCCAAAGCTGGCCCAACATATGTTTGTGAATATTCTATTCTTTCATGACCAAGAATGACTTTACATGTAAGAAGAAGAATATTTTGTGGACACAGGAAAATTACATGAAATTCAAAATTCTGTGTCCATACTTTCTGGAATAGGGCCAGCAGTCAATAAAGAGTAGATGTTTTAGTTATTTATTGTTTTAGGGACTAAATCTCATTTTTTATTTAGGACTCAACGTGCTGCCTGAGCTGTCCTTGAACCACTCATGTTGGAGTAAATGTCTTCTGCATTTTCAGAGAAACCAATGCCTATTTTAGTCACTATTTCCCACATTAAAATATAGTTATATGTTATGTGCCTGGTCCCTTCTATGGACCATAAGTTTCTTGAGAGAAGGAATTAATGGGATTTGTATTCCCAACAATTTATGATGTTGAGGTTATATTGTTGTGTTAGATGCTGTCAAGTTAGTTCTGACTCATAGCAACTTGATGTACAATGGAATGGATTTCATGCACACTCCTGCACTTACCTTACAGTTCTTGCTCTCTTTGAATTCATTAGTGCAGTCACTGTGTCAACCCATCTTACTGAGGGCCTTCCTCTCCTTCGTTGACCCTTACGAAGCATGATGTCCTTGCTCAGGAACTGGTCCCACGTAATAATATGTCCAAAGTACTTGAGATGAAACCTCACCATCCTCACCTCTAAGAGCACTCTGATTGTACTTCTACCCAGACGGCTTTGTTCATTCTTCTGGAAGTCCATAGTATAGTCATTATTCTTCAGCAACATAATTCAAAGGCTTCAATTCTTCTTCACTTTCTTTATTCATATTGACTAGCTTTCACATGTACATGAGGTGTTTGGAACAGACCAAAGATTGGGCCAGGTGCACCTTAGTCCTCAATGTGACATCTTTATTTTAAACACTTTAAAGTGGTCTTTTGCAGCAGATTTGCCCAATGCAATATGATGTATAATTTCTCGGCTGTTGCTTCCATGAGCATTGATTGTGAATTCAAGGAAAATAAAATCCTTGACAACTTCTATCATTTTTGCACTTATCATGATGTTGTTTTTGGTCCAGTTGTGAGAATTTTAATTTTTTTATGCTGAGCTACAATCCATACTGAAAGTTGTAGTTATTGATCATTAACAATAAGTCCTTTAAGTCCTCTTCACTTTCAGCAACCAAGGTTGAGTCATCTGCACATGGCGGATGGTTAATGAGTCTGCCAGCCATTCCTGATACCATGCTCTTCTTCATAGTGTCCAACTTCTTGGATTATTTGCTCAGCATACAAATGGATTAAATGTGGTGAAATGATTCAACCCTGACACATATCTTTTCTGATAATAAATCGTGTAGCATCTCCTTTTTCAGTTCAAATGACTATTTATTTTCTCCTTAAACGAGTAACATTATCTGTTCTGGAATTTCCAGTCTTTGGAATGTAATCCTTAGACATAGCCAGAAGTCTTTGCTTAGTCAAATATAAGAGTTCCCAGCCTTAGAATGCACTCCCAATCCCATGGGCAGCGCAGAAATCAGTAGTCATCAGATAGCAGGAGGACAACCCTGGACTTGGACCTGGAGACATCTATGGTCACTAGAGTAGACTGTTGTTGTTGTCAAGAGCCATCGAGTCTATTCTAACCCATAGAGACCCTGTACAGGGTTTCCGAGGAGCAATTGGGGAGTTTGAACTGCCAACCTTGCAGTTCATACCTACTTTATAGTCCAGTGCATTACCCACAGCACCACACCAGGACCCCACTATATAGGTTAGAGGGTCTATCTATATACCTTCCCTGATTCTTTACATCTGGCTTATATGTATTCCATATTCTGGTGCAAACTTGGGACAGAAAAAGGACCATAATAGTGCCTGAGACGAAATATTTGTCCAGTATGCTAGCATGGGGCACAAAATGTAAATTGAAGAAAAAAAGGGAAGTGGTAACTCTTAGACACTAGTGTCTGCTTTCTACAACATGTAGTTTTCTTTCTCAGTATTCCACTCTTTTGAACAATAATCTGAAGAACAGGTAACATTTAGGTTTCCTCTGGTAGCATAATGGTTATGAGTTGGGCTGGTAACCTCAAGGTCAGCAGTTCAAAACTACCAGCCATATTCCATGGGAGAAAGATGAGGCTTTATGCTCCTGTAAAGATTTGCATCCTTGGAAATCTGATTCAGGGTCTCTATGAGTTGGAACTGACTCCATAGCACACCACCATCATCACCACCATCACCATGACTTGCTACAGCTTCTAACCACTGTTTCAAAAGCTTAAATCCCATGGATTTCTGGGCAGGAAAATTTTATTCTTTCTTATATGGAGTGGGACAATCTCATCCCTGATATCAACTGTGCTGGTACTGATACTCTTTATAAGGAATGATTCATACTGCTATCCCTAGCACAGAGCTCAAAGCAACGATGTCTCCATAGTCTGACACTTTATATTTCCCAGTTTCCTCTTCAGGGTACAAAAGATGAGCTGGGGATACTAAAAGGCAGAACTGAGATTTTGGTCCCTTTGACCAAGACCAGTGGTGGGTCAAAATCTGCATAGAATAGCGCCCAAACTTCAAAGCTAGGAAAAACCAAATATTGACTTCTGTCCAGAGGGCAAAAAAGGCTCCAAGACTTGAAACTAAAGGTCAGAAACTAAGAGGAAACTGGATTAAACTGAAAGACGTTTGGAAATGAATTGCAGAGGATGTGGAAAATTGTTGCCTGGGGAAGCTCTCAGTGTTTGGTATATGGGGTTCTTTTCATTTACTACTCTAAGTTCACATCAATTTCTTTTATGGCACGAAAGTAGTAACCGGTAACAAAAATTTAAGGAAAAAATATGTATTTAAAGAAAATCCTTTAACTTTTTCTCCCCTGAAAACTGAAACAACACTGTTATCATTAATGTCTTTGAAAAGTGGACCAGAAGCTAAGTTGGAGTAATAGTTAAGTGCTTTGGTACTAACGTAAAGATTCACAGTTTGAATCAACCCAGTGATTCAAAGTAACTGTGGGAGAAAGAACTGGTGATTTACTCATGTAAATCTTACAACCAAGAAAACCCTATGAGGCCATTCTACTCTGTCACATGGAGTTGCTGTGAGTCAAAATTAACTCAATGACACCCAACAAGAACAACTAAAGTAGTAATTCACCACAGTCTAGTTCCAAGAAGATCAGTGCTCGGAGGGAAATAATTTGATAACAACCGTCTTTTACCACATTACAAAGTCCCAGAATGTCCTTCAATTTCCTTTCTCTGCCTCTTGATGGATTGGGTAAAAAGTATACAGAAATGACAATTCTGTTGTCTAGAATGCTGTCCAACAGAAACATACAAAAAT
>NW_006408519.1:26668420-26700153 GCF_000296735.1 Chrysochloris asiatica
ACTAGACGGTACCTAACAACAACAAATTCAAGTGGGATGTGTTCAAGTTCATATTTTAGCTTTCATGGACTTGTTTTAGTTTTCTTCAGCGTCAGCCTGAATTTGCATATTAGCAATTAATGATCTGTTCCACAGTGAGCAAGCCCCTGGTCTTGTTTGGGCTGATAATATTGAGCTTTCCTACTTCCTCTTCCTGCAGACATAGTCAATTTGATTCTTGTGTGTTCCACTTGGTGAAGTCCTTGTGTATACTCACTTTTTTGGTGTTTTTTAAAAAAAGGTATTTACAAAGAACAACTCATTGGTCTTGCAAAGTTCCATCATGCAATGCCTACTGTCGTTTTTTATCACCAAGACCATGTTTTCCAACTACTGATCACACATCTCCAATGTTTGCATTCCAATCACCAGTAACTATCAATGCATCTTGATTGCCTAGTTGCATCATCACTGACTTTAGTGGTTGATACATAAATTTGAATAATATTGGTATTAATTCATTTTTCTTGTAGGTGGATGGATATTATCCTATCACAGATAACATTATATTTCAATATAGATCTTGAGATATTATTTTTGATGATGAGGCAATGCCAGTCATTTTGAATTTGTCCTTCCTGGCATAGTAACCATATGATTATCAGATTCAAAATGGCCAACGCTGGCCCTTTAATCTGAGCAATGTCTAGGATATTGGTCTTTATGTGTTCCATTTTCTTTTTTACAACTTCCGGTTTTCCTGGATTCATGCTTTGTACATTCCATGTCCTGATTATTAATGGATGTTTAGTTGTTTCTCCTCATTTTAAATTGTGCCTCATCAGCAAGGGAAGGTATTTAAAAGTTCACTCCATTTACATTATTATGGCTACTTCTACTCTGAGGCTACAATTCTTTCCCAGTCATATTTTGAGTGCCTTCCAACCTGAGCGGCTCATCTCCCAGTATTATGTCTGACAGTGTTAGCCTGCTGTTTATAAGGTAGCCTGCATCTCCTTCTTCCTACTCTATCTTATTCTGGAGGCCCAGCTGAAACCTGTCTACCATGGGTGACCCTGCTGGTCTTTTAAATACAGGTGACATAGCTTCCAACATCACATCAACACACAAGTCACTATAGTACAACAAACTTACTTGCAAGTGGTGGATTATTATTATTATTATGGTACTAAGTTAAAGATGTTTTAGTGTAGCTGAAAAAGTTTCTTCAATGTTTTTTATGTGTAGAAACATACTAGAACAACCTGCTTTTGGATATGAACCATACCTAACTGTTCCAACTTATATATGAATTTGACTTAAAGCTAGACCTAGGAACAGAAACTGTTTGTAATCAGGGGACAGCTTGCATATATTAAATAGTGCAATATTTAAAAAAAATTATATGCAATCACTATAAAATTAGTACTGAAATTCCATTCTCTTCCTTTGTTGTCAATCTTTGAAATCCACTGTATGTCTTACACTTTTGGCACATGTTATTTCTGACTAGCTATGTTTCAAGTATACAATAAGATCATGTCGTTTTTGGCTGCCATACTGGGCAGTGAAAATCTAAAGTAGCATCATTTTCACTTGCACATGACAATGTCAAGAGATCCTGAGGGCAAAGACTGAGTCTGCTTTGATTGGCAACATGTCCTAAGTGCTTTTTAAAGTATCTGGTTATAGGAAGTGACAGTATTTGTTGGGTGAACACACATTTTCAGCTTTCTCTTTTGTTTGATTTAGCACATAAGTCATTCCACATAATCACTTTGTGCATCTGGAAGGGTCCTGACTCTTGCTTTATTTTATACCCCTTTTAATCTTGATCATTAGAGGACAAATATTTGTCAGGAAGTGCTGGATAATACTCAACATCTGTGACTTTCTCATGGATCAAAGGTTGACTGGTTGGAATGATGGAATCCAATGTAGAACTGATATTTTTTTCTATTAAATACTTAGTTTGCTACATCAAATACAGAATTAATACTATTTTATGTCTATGAGTTTTTATAATTCATTCTGAGAACTATTCACTAAGCCTTTCTTTTCTTTTGATGTGAAAATGTTTGCTATGTCTCTATGTGTCATGTTATTAAATTTTATGGCCAATCATTTGTCTGAAGGAACATACCTCCAGTTTTATAACACAAGTTGCTAGCAAATGTTAATCGAATGAATGTAACTTTCAGACACTTAGCTTCTATATGATTTCATGGAAAGAGTCCATCAAGTTCTCTGAAGTGGACACATGCTAAGATTACTTGCAGTAAGTCATATTCTTGTATCACCTTCTTCCCTTAGTGAAGACAGAACTCATGACCTTGTTATAATGAACTGAATGTGGCAAAGATGGTAGACTGTGACTCATTTGATTGTTGCTGCTGGGCGCTGTTGAGTTGATTCCAATTCTTAATGATCCCATGTGACAGTGCAGAAGGACCCCTAAGGCTTTCTAGGTTGGAATCTTTAAGGGAGTAGTAGATTGCCACATCTGTTCTCCTTCAGCACCACTGTATTCAAACCACGAACATGTACATTAGCAGATGAGTGCACAACCTTGTTGTTGTTAGGTGCTGTCAAGTCAGCTCTGGCTCATAGCGACCCTATGCACAACAGAAAGAAACACTGCATGGTTCTGTGCTATTCTAACAATTGTTAAACTTGAGTCCATTGCTGCTGACACTGTGCCAATTCATCTCATTGAGAGTCTTCCTGGAGACTGGTTCCTCCTGATAACATGGCCGACGTATGAGAGATGAAGTTTGGCCATCCTCATTTCTAGCAAACATTCTGGTGGTACTTGTTCCAAAATAGGTTTGTTTGTTCTTCTGGAAGCCCATAGTACTTTTAATATTCCTCTCCAACACTGTAACTCAAATGCATCAATTCGTGTAGCATCCTTCTTATTCATTGTCCAACTTTCATATGTGTATGAGGCTACTGAAAATACCAAGTTTTGGGTCAGGCACACCTTAGTACTCAAACTGACTTGCTCTTGAACACTTCAAAGATGTCTTTTGCAGCAGATTAGTCTAATGTAATACATTGTTCGATTTCTTCGTTGCTACTTCCATGAGTATTGATTGTGGATACAAACAAAATGAAGTCTGATAACTTCTATCTTTTCTCCATTTATCATGTTGTTCTTCATTGGTCCAGTTGAGAGGCTTTTTGTTTTCTTTCCATTAAGGTGCAATTCATACTGACGGCTGTGCTCTTTGATTTTCATCAGTAGGTATTTTAAGTCCTCATCCCTTCCATCAAACTAGATTGTCACCTGCATATCACAGGCTATTAATGAATCTTCCTTTAATCCTGATGCCACATTCTTCTTTATATAATCCAGCTTCTCAGATTATCTACAAAGCATACAGGTTGAACAAGTATGATGAAAGAGTACAACCTTGGCCCACACCTTTCCTGATTAAAACCATTCAGGATCCTCTTTTTACAACTGCTTATTGAACTATATACAGGTTCCTTGTGAGCATAATGAAGTGTTCCAGAATACCCATTCTTCTCAATGTTGTCCATACCTTGTCCACACAGTCCACATAGTCAATAAAGCACAAGTAAACCTCTTTCTGATATTCTCTGCTTTCATCTAAGATCTATCTGATGTCAGCAATGATATTCCTTGTTCATGTCCTCTTCTGAATGCAGCGTGAAGGCCTAAACTTGCTATCCGTTTATCAGGCTACATGATTGAATGATCTGTGTTAACATTAATGTTGTTGTTAAGTACTCAGTCCTGATGCATAGTGGCCCTGTATAGGGTTTCTGAGGAGCAGCTGGTGGGTTTGAACAGCTGACCTTGTGGTTCACAGTCCAGTGCTGATTCTATATGGAGATGTATATAGCACCATGCTGTAAGATAAGTACTGGATTATCAACTGTAAGGTCTGTGGTTCAAACCTACCAGCTGCTCCTCAGAAACCCTATACAAAGTCACTATGAGTGGGGACTAACTTGATACACTTAACAACAACATAGTATGAAAGTTCCTAACAACAACATAGTGTGAGAACTCCTAACAGCAACATATATAAAAGTTTATGAAAGTAACTTGATTTAACTTTTGAAATTCAGAAGGAAGACTTCTTTTTTACATGAAATACCATCAGGTTAAAACATTTTTGCAGTTGAACTCATTCTATATATGAACCAGATAGATTATCCCTAGAGAGAATCTGGTTTGGCAGTAATTTTGGAGCTTTTCAGTGCTTCACTAGCTCT
This sequence comes from Chrysochloris asiatica, assembly GCF_000296735.1. Lineage (NCBI taxonomy): Eukaryota > Metazoa > Chordata > Mammalia > Afrosoricida > Chrysochloridae > Chrysochloris > Chrysochloris asiatica. Next base: position 26,672,648 of record NW_006408519.1, read on the forward strand.
TCTGACCCCAAAGTTCTATTTTAATAAATAGCCCATTTAAGAGTAGCTTGATTCACAAGAGAATTAACCCAGAGTCTCAAATGCCTGCTTTACAATGAGCGAAATGCTCATATTCTTGTTTTCAGATACCATGGAGTCCTAACAATTACTCCACCAGGGCCTCTTTGAGAACCGCTCCTACATTAGGCTATTTTCTTACTGAATGAAGTCTTCAAAACTAATTTTGAAGGCATTTGAATTAAATTTACCTCTAGATTGTTCAAACAAGTGCTGTAGAAAAAGTTTATTTGTAGGTTTGAGATCTGTCAGAATTGTAGTACACTAGGCTATGCTAAAGGAGCTCTGGTAGCATAGTGGTTACGAATAGGGCTGCTAATCTCACGGTCAGCAGTTCCAAACTACCAGCTGTTCTGTGGGAGAAAGATGAGGCTCTCTATTTCCATAAAGATTTACAGCCTTGGAAACCCTATTCAGGGTCGCTATGAGTCAGAACAGACTCCACGGCACATAACAACAACAACAGTCTATGCTAGATTTCCATCAGTCTCTCACTTTTGTCTGTTGACATGATGATTAATGTTGCCTTTCAGATAGTTTTTCATTCTGTGAGAAAAGTTTATTCAAAAGTCACTGTAGCCCTTAGGGAAAAAAATCAGATCACTTTAAGTGTAATTTCAGAGTTGATGTAGAAAGAAATACAGTATGGATAAAAATACAATGTGGGGAAAAAATACCAAGCACTAGTTGGCTAACTAGAAGCTGAGAATAGCTTTCATCTCATTACCGCTCAGACTGATAAATATTTCTCAGGTTCTTTAAGGCTGGTTCTTTAATATTCTTTTTTATTTATATTCTAATGGATTGAGTCCTTAATTAAATGCTGATTATATAATTGAATACTTCTTCCCCCTCTAGAGAAATAGACTAGAAAGAGCACAGAACATTATTTATAGGGCAGGTGTTGAGAATGGACTACTTGAATAAGGTCTACTCTACTGAGAAATATGGAGATATTTCTCACACTTATAGAAACAATGATATGGAAACAATGAGAATAACGGATCTTCTCTTGTGGCTCCCTTCTATTTTCAGGAGGTGCACAGCCTTGCCAAAATGTTCTCTTTCATTGCATTGCCATTGTAATGTAAAAGTAGCTTTGTAACAGCAAAAGCAGATACTTTTGTCTATGAAGTTCTTCAACTTGCGAATTCATAAATAGGATTCCTGGGTATTCTGTCTCCACTCATTAATGCAAAGGTGAAATTGTTCTCTCCTAGCAGGTGGGCAAATTACCATTTTTAAAAGGAGTCAAAAATCTTGGGTTTGCTAATGAATAATGGTTTCATCTCAAAAGACACTTTGAAAACATTGACTAATTCAGATGACTCAGAGAACTCAAATAAAACTGTTTGCTGCTTTTAGACATTTAGTTTAATAGAACCGTTTTGGGAAGCATGATCATTAGGAAAGTTACTTTTTGTTTTGGCCACTTGTTCTGCCAGTTGCAATACAGTTTTTAAAAGATTGTGTATCAGAAGGAAACAAATACGTTACTGTGGAAAACGTATTTCAAAATAATTGTCATATTTATGTCTGGAAACATGGTGGAAGAGATATGCTGTAACTCTCATAACAAAAACACCTTGGAATGCTAGTTGAAAAACAGACACATTCTTTGAATGCATAACTTAGATTATAAGTAAGTGAAGAAAAACACTGGGTACCAAGCGAACTATAAAAGTGAGTTGATAATGTGGAGCTCTGCAAGTTCTAGGGAATAGCAGTTGCCTTGAGTACTAGGTGCCTATGTTGAGACAAGAGAAATGGGCCCATATATGACAAAGGGTTATAACTGAGGTCATTATATAAAGCCTGGATTCTTCAGGGTAAAAGCATTTAATGAAAGGATTATTGTTGTTAAGTGCCGTCGAGTCTGTTCTAACCCATAGCAACCCTGTATAGGGTTTCTGAGGAGTGGCTGGTGAGCTTGAACTGCCGACCTATTAGGACAGACTAGTTCCTGAAAAAGAACATCATGCTTTGTAAAATGTAGGGTCAACGAGCTAGAGGAAGACCTCCAATGAGATGGATTGGCACAGTGGCAGCAGCAATGGGCTTAAACATAACAACAATCTGAGGACGACACAACACTGGGCAATGCTTTGTTCTGTTGTGAACAGAGTCACTATGAGTCAGAGCCAACTCGATGATCCCTAACAAGAAGAACAGATACGTATATACACATGTATGCCTTTGTTGTTGTTAAATGCTTTCAAGTCTGTGTTGACTCATAGCTAACCTGTAAAGGGTTTCCAAGGAGCAATGGGTGAATTTAAACCCAATCCAATCGACCTTATAGTCCATTGCTTATCCTACAGTGCCACAGCAGGACTCTGCATATATATTCACGCATTTTTTATTTTTTTTTATTTTTATTGTTTCACTTATACACCAAAGCAATTGCGTATAGATCCTCTTTTCCCTTTTGTACATTTTGATGATGTCATCTAGCTTCATCCAGCTGTGTGCACATCACCTTATTTTGTGTTACCTTGTGCTGCTAACTGAAAGATCAGCTGTGCAGACACACTAGTTAGTCCAAGGGAGAAAGATAAGACTTCCTGTCCCTATAAGGATTCACAGTCTTGAAAACCCTAGACAGTGTAGTTATGAGTCAGAGTAGACTCATTAGCAGTGAGTTTTATTTCATTTTTTGTTCTCATCACCCAGAATCATTAGTATAGAGAGTGGAGTGCCCCTCTCTTCCCCATCCTTGGTGGCCGCTAAGGAATGTTAGTTTCCGTATACTACCTTTTCATGTACAATACTTGTTTTCTTATGATTGACTTATTATGTTCAACATAATTTCCTCCCAGTTCATCTATATTCCAAGATGTTTCAAGAGCTCACTTTTCTTTATCACTGAGCGGTATTCCAGTTGTTATTGTTGTTGTTAAGTGCTATTGAACTTTTCTGACTCATAGAGACTCTAGATTGGGTTTAAATTGCCAACCTTTAGATTGGTAGTCTAATGCTTATCCTACAGTGCCAAACCAGGATTCCAGTATTCTAGCATGCATCCCAGTTTACTTATCCACTCATCCATTGATAGGTAATATGCAAGATTTTTACAGATAAACCCCTCTGAAGACAAACTAAAAATGAAAAGTTACAAAATAGTTGAGATAATAATTCACTGTAAGTATCAATAGACGCAATGAAGAGCAGGAATTTCAAACTGTTGTGCAGAAAACTATAGAATAAGTACGTTTTAAGTGGTTATATAATTACAAAAAACATCTGATAAAAAACATACAACTGAAAAATGAGCAAGCAAATTTGAAAAATGAAACAAATAGGATTCGTCAGAATTGAAAATGAAACAAATAAACCAACTGGAGTCATTTACTAAAGGAGCCGTGGTGGTTCAGTGAATTAAGTGTTAGGCTGGTAACTGAAAGATCAGTGGTTTGATCTCTACAGGAGAAATATGAAGCAGTCTGCGCTCATCAGGATTTACAGTCTCAGAAGCCCTATGGCATAGTTTTACTCTGTCCATGACTGTGGGCTTGATTAGTTTGGTTTGTAGTAATTTACATTAAAAACTCAATGAGTGGGTGAAATTGAAAATGAGACACATTAAGAGAGAACACTTGAGAAAGAGGTAAACACATCTGAAGAAATTATTTAAAAGGTACAGCTTAGAGGAAAATAAAAGTTAAAATAGAAGGCAAATTAGAGTTGGTGCAGTTTAGAATGAGGAGGCACAGTATACGATGGAGCTTCAAAAAGTTCGTGGAATAATGAAGTAAAAGATATTGAAATGGTTCCACAACGTTTTGAAGCTCCCTCATATGTCTTGTAAAAGTTCAGTCAGGGAAGAGAGAAAGAATAAAACAGAGGCAATATTTGGAAAGGCAGTAAGTGCTAGTTTCCAGAATGGGTGAAGAGCCTGAATCCTTACATTTAGAAACGGAAAAGCAATATAATGGGGTATGAAAGACCACATACATTCCTGTCAAATGCAGACCAGCAAATGATCATAAAAGTAGTAAGGGTGAAAATGACAAAATTCCCCCCTAAACACTATGTTAGATTGATAACACCCATCCAATCAATTAAAAACCCAGAAGTCTGGGCAACAATATTTTATGAATGCTAAGAGAAATCAACAATCAATCTATATTCAGTTAAACTACCCAAGAATGGTGGCAAAATCTGCTTTTAGACCATGACTAAAAATGTTTCTCATTCATAAGTCTTTGCTGAAAGAATTACCAAGTGTATTACTATTGGTAAAGTTAGAAGACTGAAATTACACTGTGATTGCAATAGGAGAGGCATAAAAAGAAAACAATTGAACTATGGTAAAAGAGTGATTGATTTTAAGATAAAAGGGCACCTGAGGGAGGATACCTAGGCAAGTAAAACTTGGAAAACTCAGAAGTGGAACTTTTTTGAGAGGGCATTTGCAAGACTGAAGTTCAGAGCTCATTGGAGAAGGTGTACTAGTAGCCCAGTGGGTTTCAGAGACTTTCATTAGCTTGTTTAAGCCAGATTGTTCCCTAGTGCCTGCTGGGCAAGAAGCAACATTACAAGATGCAGGCAAGCTGTGGTGTTGGCTCAGCTACTGGCTGAGCTTGAGATGTGCAGAAGGCACTGGTGTGGACAAGAGACCTGAAGCACATTGTGTGTTGTCTCTTTTGGAAGGGTGGAGGAGACAGTTCTTAAAGAGCCAGGGCAAGTAGAGGAAGTTAGGGATCCAATGTGTGGATAAAAACTAGAATGCCGTGGAGCTAGACCTTGGGGATTGGGACATGCAGAGGGAGTTAGCGGGTGGATGTGAGTGGAGCTCACAATGTCTGTGTTGAGAGGATCATGGACAGATGATCACCAGTCCAGCTCAGGGATGTTCTGGGACAAATATCATCGGATGTTCTCATACCCACACCTACGACTGAAGGTGCTTTCAGAAACAGCAGCAGAACCTCTAGTGCCCTCTACTAAGGAAGCTTACCATCAGGCTCACCATAAGAGTAAAGGCTGAAGGGAAGTTTGTCCATTATTCCAGAGCAAGTGTTGAAAGGTGGATTTTTAGATGAAAAGTTGTTGTTGTTATGTGCTGTGGAGTTGGTTCCGACTCATAGTGACTCTGCACAGGGTTTCCAAGGCTGTAATTCTTTACAGGAGCAGAAAGCCTCATCTTTCTCCCACAGAACAGCTGGTAGTTTCAAACTGCTGACCTTGAGGTTAGCAGCCCGATTCATAACCACTGCGCTACCAGAGTTCCTTTTTAAAAAGAGTTGTAAGAGACTAGGTAATAACGGACACAACCATAATGAAAGATGATCTCTCAAAGCCTCTTGCACCCTGGATGGACCTGGTGGACATTGTGTTGAGTGAAATAAGTCAACCACAAAAAGACAAATATTGTATAATCTCACTTACATAAAATAGCAAGAATAGGTCTGTATACAGAGGCCAAAGTTTATTGGTGGTTTCTGAGGTGGGCATGGAGGAGATAGGGAGACTCATTCTCTGGTTGTTGCAGTTGTTAGGTGCCATTGAATTGGTACTGACTCATAGCAACTCTATGCACAACAGAATCAAACACTGACCCATCCTGGGTCACATGAGCCCATTGCTGCTGGACTGTGCCAATCCATCTTGCTGGAGGTCTTCCTCTTTTTCTCTGACCCTCCATGTTAGCAAACATGATATTCTTTTCCAGTGACTGGTTCCTCCTGACAATATGTCCAAAGTATGAGAGACAAAATCTGGCCATCCTGGCTTCCAGGGAACACTCTGGCTGTACTTCTTTCAATGCATATCTATTTGTTCTTTTGGCAGTCCATGGTACTTTTAATATTCTCCTCCAACACTGTAATACAAATGCATCAAATTTTTTTTGCGGTTTTCCTTATTCACTGTCCAGCTTTCGCATGCATATGAAATTATTGAAAATAACATGGCTTGTATCAGGTGCACCACGGTCCTCAAACTGACATCTTTACAACACTTTAAAGAGGTCTTTAAAGCACAGCAGATTTGCCCAATGCAAACCTAGATAGTAATCACTTATTGTTGATGATGACGGAAAAGGAAGCAAGGAATGTGGGTCAAGTGTATACAGCTTGAGTAAGGTAACTGATGCCATCAAGTTGTATCAAGAATAAGGATGCTTGGGAAACTGTTATGTTATATATAGGAACCCTGGTGTTGGTGTTTGTAGTTCAAATCCACCAGTTGCACCTTGGGAGAAGGATGAGGCTGCCTGCTCCTATAAAGATTTATAGTTTCAAAAATTGAATTGGTACTGACTCATAGCAACCCTATGCACAACAGAATCAAACACTGACCCATCCTGGGTCACCTGAACCCATTGCTGCTGCGACTGTGCCAACCCATTTTACTGGGGGGTTTTCTATTTTATGAGGATGTATAAGGTTGTTGTAAGTTGAAATCTACTTGATAGCCTTGGATGTGGTTTTATGCCAAGTATGATTATTCAGCTATATACATAGGAGCCACAGATACTGACACTTCTTAGCCATAACCCATCACCTCATGAGATTAGTTTTCTTGGTTCGAAGACTAAGGGTCATTGTCTAGTGGGACAATTCAGCCAAATGACATATGAAGATCATAAAGTTTATGCCTTATATATAATATTAATGCGTAGTGTCTGGGGTCTTATAAATTTGTGAGTGACCATCTAAGATATAACTATCGGTCTTTACATTTCTTGAGCAAAAGATAAAGAAGGAATCCCAAGATTCGGAGAGGAAACTGGTCTATAGGACTAGTTGTTTGCATGAATCCTCTATTCTGAGACCTGAAGAACTATCTGATGCCTGGTTACCACGACTGAACCTTTTGATCAGGGCAACAACAGAAAAGTCCTTATAGAAAGGGAGGAAAATGTGGAATAGAACTTCAAAGTCTCAAAGTATCTAGACTTACTGGATGAGTTGGGACTGAAGGAACCCTTGAGGCCTGGGGACCCATATTGTCTCCCAAAGTCACCTTATAGCTAAACAGCAAGTTAGCTCATGATGTAAAGAATAGCATTCTTGAGTTCACCACTCTTTAAACAAATTATCTAGATAAGACCACGTGGCCAAAAATTACTCTAAAGCATATATGACAAGGTTGGGTGTGAGTGAGACCAGGGTGATAGGTATGGACAGGTAGGAAGGAAGTACTGAGAATCTTGACGTGCTACAAAGAATGTAACAATGTCACTAAACAATATGTGTAGAAACGATTGAATGAAATTCTATCTTGCTTTGTCGATTTTCACTAAAATACTATAAATATTAAAAAATTAATAACTGATATAAAACTTTAGGTACAATTGATACAAAAGAAATGAGGATGCTATAGGAAGTTAGGCAGCATCCCTGGTACCCCCCAAAAAAGGAGATTAAATTGTAGCTAAATTTAAATGACAATGGCTGTAAGAAACAATAAAAGAATCATGATTCATTTAGGGGTATGAAAACAAAGTGGAGGAAAATATAAAAGAGTCCTGGACACAAGGTCAGTTTGAACCACAAGGTTGGTGGTTCAAACTCGCCAGCAGCTCCAAAACCCTATACAGAGTTGCTATGAGTAGGAATTGACTCGATGGGAATGAACAACAACATTTGAAAGGGTGGGGCATTATCAGAGTGAATACTTTCAAGTCTCTTTAGTGTTTGAGGAAGGATGAGCTACTAGCTTTAGACTATGTTCAGACAAGTATGCAAGTTAATAGCCTTAAGCTTAAGAGTTCTGGGGTACTGCTCTAGGATAAGCGCTGGACTGCCCACTGAAAGTCTGGTGGTTCAAACCTACAATCAGCCCTTTGGAAACCCTATACAGGTTTTCTGTGAGTTGGATTTATGAGTCACTTAATAACAATATCAACAAGTGTTGAAAACAGAATGCATGTGCACTGCTAGGCCAATCAAGGGACAAAAAAGGAGATAAAGAACACTTGTTAAATTCAATGAAGATCAAGAAGGGGGAGGAAAAATAAACATTAAAAACTGAAAAATAAAGACAGGGCACAGAATTAGGTGGTTGAGAGAAAATAAAATATCTCTGTAATTACTCTAAATGTATATGGAATCCAATCAAAGCCTAAATGACAGTGGTTCTCAGACGGAATCAGATGAATTCTTTTTATTGAGTAAATATAAAACAGACATAGGATGGTTCATAGTAAAGGAATGTCAACAGATACACTAACAAATTACTAGTTTTAAAAAAGGTGATGTTGCTTGTTGTTAAATTTTGTTGAGTCAGTTCCAACTCATAGAAAACCAGTATAGGGTTTCCAAGGAGTAGCTGGTGAGCTTGAACTGCTGACCTTGTGGTTCAAACCAACCTTGCAGTCCAGAGCATTAACCCGCACCTCCATACATCTATGTTATATATGACCGATAGATCTTGAAGGAGGAAATCTTTTTTTTAGTGGTTTTTAAGTGTCTTGGAGTCAGTTTCAACTCATAATGATTCTGTATAGGTTTTCTGAGGTTTTAAATCTTTTTGTGGGAGTAGAAAGTCTCTTTCTCACACAGAGTGAGTAGTCAGGTTGAACCACCATCTTCGTGATTTGCAGTACCGTGTCTATGCTAAAGAGCCACAGAGATCCCGTAGTCTCAAAAGAATGATGAAAAGAACAACTTACTGCAGAAATGTAGCATTCTAAACCTGTATGCAGCTAATAATACATTCTCAAATATGCACAAACATGAGTGTATAGAGTGGAGATTAAAATAATTTTTTAATAATGAAAGAATAATTAAATTTTGGTTGCTATTGAGGACACACAGCAAAAACAGGTAACGATTACATTCTCTAAGGTGTGCTACCATTTTCTCCCACCTTTTCTGATTTGTTTCTCCCCCATCAGCATAAACTCAGTGTCTTCTAAGGTTTCCATTCAATTTACTGAGTTGTTATCAATTTGACTCCATATAGATAGAACTGGAAGAACTGAAGAAAAATTTCAAGCCTCAGGTTGCAGAATTGAAGGATTTTATGGGCAAAATACTGAATGATGCAGAAAGCATCAAGGAAGCTAGAAGATATACACAGTAACTGTACCCAAAAGAAATGGTCGATGTTCAATCATTTCAAGAGGTAGCATATGATAAAGAGCTAATGGCACTGAAGGAAGACGTCCAAGGTGCACTGAAGGCATTGGCCAAGAACAAGGCTCCAGGAATTGATGGAATACAAAACCCAAAAGCTTTCAACAACCTGAGGCAGCACTGGAGGCACTCACTTATCTATGTCAAGAAAACTGGAAGACAGCTACCTGGCCAGCTGATTGGAAGAGATTCATATTTGTGTCCATTCAAGAGAGAGGTGACCCAACAGAATGTGAAAATCATTGAACAATATCATTATATGGCATGCAAGTAAAATTTTGCTGAAGATAATTAAATAACGAGTGCAACAGTACATTGACAGGTAACGTCAAGAGTTTCAAGCTGGATTTAGAAGGGAATGCGGATAAAGATATCCATCATTGTTGATGTCATGGAGCTTGGGTGAAAGCAGAGAATCCCAAAAAGATGTTTACCTGTGCTTTATTGACTATGCAAAAGATCATGACAAGCTATGGGTATTCCAGAACACTTAATTATGCTCATGAACAACCTCTACATAAACCAAGGGGCAGTTGCTTGTACAGAACAAGTGAACATTGAATGGTTTAAAATGAGAAAAGGTGTGTGCCAGGGTTGTATTATTTCACCATACTATTCAGTCTGTAAAGGGCTCTGGTAGCGTAGAGGTTACGAATCGGGCTGCGAACCTTAAGGTCAGCGGTTCGAAACTACCAGCTGCTCCGCGGGAGAAAGATGAGGCTTTCTACTCCCGTAAAGATTTACACCCTCGGAAACCCTGTACAGGGTCGCTATGGGTCGGAACCGATTCGATGGCACTTAATAACAACAACAACATTCAGTCTGTATGCTGAGCAAATATTCTGAGAAGCTGAGCTATACAAACAAAAATGTGGCATTAGTATTGGAGGAAAGCTCATTAACGACCTGCTATATGCAGATGTGTGTGGCGCTGTGGGTTAATGCGCCAGACAGCAAAGCTGTTTGAACTGCAAGGTCGGCAGTTCAAGCTCACCAGCTGCTCCTTAGAAACCAAGGATGGCACTTCACAACAACAACATATGCAGATGATACAATCTTCCTTGCTGAAAGCAAAGAGGACTATAAAGTACTTAGTTATAAAGATCAAATACGTTGCCTTTGGTATGGGTTGTACTTCAATATAAAGAAAACAACAATCCTCACCACTGGGCCAATAAATAACATCATGATAAATGGAGAAAAGACTGAAGTTTTCAAAGTCTTCATTTTGCTTGGATCCACTATCAGTACTCATGGAAGCTGCAGTCAAGTAATCCAATGCAATATTGCATCAGACAAATCTACTGTATAAGACCTCTTTAAAGTGTTCAAGAGCAAAGATGTCAGTTTGAGAATTAAGATGCACCTGACTTAAGGCATGGTATTTTCAATGATCTCATTTTCATGTGAAAGTTGGAAAATGAGTAAGAAAGACGGTAGAAGAATTTATGCATTTGAATTACAGAGTTGGAGGAGAATATTAAAAGTACCATGCACTGCCAGAAGAACAAACAAATCTGTGTTGGAAGAAGTACAGTCAGAATGCTCCTTAGAAGTCAGGATGGCCAGACTTCAACTCTCATACTTTGGACATGTTATCAGGTGGGACCAGTCCCTCAAGAAGGACATAGTGTTCTGTAAAGTGGAGGTCAGCGAACAAGAGAAAGGCCCCAATGAGATGGATTGGCACAGTGTAGCAGCAACGAGCTTGATCATTCCAACAATTGTGGGGATGGTGCAGGACTGGGCAGTGTTTGAGTCTGTTGTGCATTTGGTTGCCATGAGTGGGAATGGACAACAAGACAGATCTTAAAAAAGCACAATATTCAAGGCAGACATTCTGTGCTAGTTAAACTAAACTATTGTTTGGTTTTAATTGGCTTCAAGGGATATATATGCTTTCTACTGTTGAAATCTTCTGTATTTTAAAAATAACTTATTTTGGTTTTGTTATTGTTGAGAATGGATACAATTTGTTTCCTTCTGTTATGCATAAGGTTGATATAAGTTGGTAGTGACTCGACAGCATTGAACAACAACAGTGTTGAGAAAATATGTAGCAAAACATGCCCCAATTAACCCATTTCTACATATCCAACTCGGTCGTACTGATTACATTGTTCATGTTGTACCGTTGTACCGTTCTCCCCTCCTCAGAGCTGTTCTCCCCCTTTAGCATATGTTCACTGCCTCCTTCGGTTCCTGTTGTCAGTACATTTTAAATATTAGACAAAATGAACAAGTTCTACAATGACAGTCAAATAATTCTTCCAAATTAACAATCTCATTAAAAATTAATGTAATTCTATAGTGCTGTAAAGAAGACGAACATTTAGATTCCTTTTCTTTTTTAATCACTTTTGACAAATGGTGAAATGCTATATACGTTGCCTTCTTTATAAAGATTTAAAATTTTCAACGGTATTAATCAAAATCCCTTTACAAATCCCTAATCAAATGTCTCTAGAAAGAGAGAAAGATTGAGAAAAGATTGATTGGCTCACAAAACTTGGAAATTCACAAGTGTTTCAGACTTCAGGACTGCTTCCAGCAGCTCAAACAATGCCATCAGTAAACGCTTTCTCTTTCTGTCTTCTCTGCTTTCCTCAGTTTTGGGTTTATTCTGAGGAAATCACTTCCTATGTGGTAGTAAACGAGGTCAGCAGGAATTTTAGTTTACATCATTTTTACAGCTAGTAACCACAGAGAACAAAGAGATCCTGTTTTCTGCGTTTCAGCCAAAGTCCAGAGGGTTAACACTCATTGACCTGACAGGTATCACATGACCATCCCTCAGCTGATCCCTTTGACCAATGGGGGAGTTTTCTGGTCAGTATGCACCCCTTGAGCAGGGAGGTGGGGTTTACTCTTTCCAAATCACATGGACTGAGAACTAGGAGGGGGAGGATATGGAACATGACTCTTCAAAGAAAGATACGAAGAAGCCAAACAAAAAGTACCAGCTGTTTCCTACAGTTAGTTACCAGCGGTTCAAGCTCACCAGCTGCTCCTCGAAACCCTATACAGGGTCGCTATGGGTCAGAACCGACTCGACGGCAATTAACAACAACAACAAGTTAAAACAAAAGCGATTACCAGAGTGTAGTGCTTATCTGCTTTATCCTTAATCAGAGAAAATAGGGAATAACAATGTCTAAAATACAAACGGACTAAAGACAAACAAGTTCTCTCTTGTCTTCTTCCCTTGGTCAACAGAAGCAGTGAAGATGGAATATTAAGCTAACTTGAAATTTTCTTTACATGTGAATAGTCTTATTTTTGCAACATTGCTTAGTATTGAGGGCTCAATAAATATCTGTTACACTAAGGAGTCCTGGTGTGGCGGCCATAGGATAAGCACTCAACCTCAAGGTCGATTTGAACCACAAGGTCGATGGTTCAAACTCACCCAGCCGCTCCTCAGAAAACCGATACAGGATCTCTATCAGTCGGAACCAACTGGATGGCATTTAATAATAAACAACAATATCTAGCTGAGCTCCTAGAACTCCCATTCTCTTTGGGATCCTACTGGAAGACAGGGAAGTATTGGAGCTGGAATTTAGGAGGAAATAGACAGTTTTCCCTTTGGCCTTGTATTCTATCTTTAGAGAAAATTGTTGCTGTTGTTGTTATTCGGTTACAACTCATAGCAACCCTGGACAGGGTTTCCAAGGAGCAGCTGGTGGGTTTGAACTGCTGACTTGTGGTTCAGAGTCCTCTGCCGATCCTACAGTGCCACACCAGAAGTTCTTAGAGAAAATAGAAAGGACAAAAATGAAAGAAAAACAAAGGAGACAGAAAAAAATGATTTACATGAGTCACAAGCTACAGTTGAGGGACATAATGGAATTAGATAAAATTCAAGAGGCAATGAGACAAAAACATCATGTAATAAGATTATGTCAGTTAAGTATTTGATAAAGTACAAATTACTATGTGAATATGAGAATTTCTACTATGCTTTATCTGAAGTTCTTGTCTATTTCATTTTTAAAAATAAATAAAACTGAGCAATGTGTTGCACAGAAGATTCTTTGAAATAGACAGAAGCCCTCAATTTTTATTCATTCCAGTATTAACCTTAGGCACTAATGCCCTTTTAAAATCTAGTGACACTTGCTAATATCTTACAGAAATGACATTTCTCTGAATATACTTTGAGAAAGACTCAGTTTTGTCTTTAAGGGAAGAACCAAATGTGGTCATCAGTAATTTACTTACAAACACATTTTTGTCATTTCCCCATGAAACCGCTTCTTCTTTCTCCTTCTCCTTTTCCACTCCATCTCCCGGTTCCCTGACCCAGTGACCCTCTGTAATGATAATTATCATAAAAATGTCTGTTGCTCTCAGACACAGTCTCATTCAAACCGTACAATGAAGCAACTGGTATGTAGCTTTACATCTCAAAAATAGAATGATTAGGTGTGGGTCAGAAGCTTGCTGGAGGTCATGTGAGGAAGGAAAAAAAGTAAAAGGAGTAGCTGTATTATGAGTTGAAAAGGACGATGGGTTTGCTGGCACCAAGAGCGTGAACCCACTTCCACTTCCTTTCTAAGCTTGGAGTCAGTCATTCTCACAGATGAAGCTCAGTGTTTCATTTCCTCAAACTGTGTCTGCTTATCATTCTTCTCTTAGAGTCCTGGTGTGGCACTGTAGGATAAGCACTGAACTGCTAACTGCAAGGTCAGCAGTTCAAACTCACAAGATACCCTATGCAGAATCGCTATGAGTCAGAACCAACTTAGCAACAACAATAAAATCATTGTTCTCAAATATTCTTGGGGGCAAATGAGTGTTTCTGTGATTGAAAAAGACATGTGAGGGTGAGTCAAAACTTATCCGTACTCTGGCTGTAGAATTTATTTTAATCACCTTTTAGAAAAGACAAACACACAATTTTTCAATATGACCTCCTTGCTTTTCAATACACTTTGTCCATCTGTCAACAAGCTTTCATATTCCCTTATTAAAAAAATGATTTCAGCTGAGCTGTGAGCCATGAATGCACCCTGTCTTCATCAGAGGTGAATCTTCATTCTTGAAGTGCTGCTATCAGGGGACAATGTAGCAAGATCAGGTCTATAGGGAAGATGCTTTAACAACTCAAAAACGAATTTTTTGCAGAGTGTCAACAGTGTGGGCAGAAGTTTGTGGACATGCATTATCCTGCAAGATCACAACACCCTTGGATAGCAGTCCTCTGCATTTAATCTTAAATTTAGTCTTCAGCTCTTCATTGAGAATCTCACTGTAGTGAGTGCTGTTGATTGTTGAATGTTTTCCTGGTAGTGTTCCAATACTGACCATTGAGAATCCCAGAAAACTGTAAGCATCACTTTTGCAGTTTATGGTTGACTTCTGAACTTTTTCTTAGACAGCAGTTGAGGATGTTTCTACTCCATACTCTGCCGCTTAGTCTTGGACTCATGGTGATGAGTTCATGTCCCAACACCAGTAATGGTGTTTTTTTTTAAAAGAAACTTTTACCTTCCTTCATGTATCAGTCAAAATTTTGTTTGTAGGTGTCTGAATATTTCTGTTTACACTCTTCTGTGAGTTGCTTTGGTACCCATCTTGCACAAACTTTTCAAAACCCAAGTCTGTCATAGATTATTCAATAGGCAGAACCATGGCTGATTTGCAAATGGTTTGCCACATAATTCACTGTCACTTGGATATTTGACACAATCATTTCATTTGCACATTTAATATTGCCATTAGCCATGGATGTGGATGAACATTTTAAAATAACTGGGGTGCGGATAATTTTTGACTCACCCTCATAGTTGCAGTGCAAATTATGTGTACCTTTAAAGAGCATAAACACTTATTCATATTGTTGTCAAGTGCCATCAAGTTGGTTCTAACTCATAGTAACCCTATAGCGTTTCCATGAGGAGCAGCTGGTGAGTTTGACCACCAAACTTGTGGTTCAAACCAACCTTGCGGTTGAGTGCTTATCTACAGCACCACACCGGGACTCCTTATTCATATTGTTGTTGTTATTGTAAAGTGTCATCTAGTAGGTTCTGACTCATGGTGATCCTGTATAGGGTTTCCAACTAGCAGCTGGTGAGCTTCAACCTCCAACCTTGTGGTTCAAACTGATTTTGCAGTCCATTGCATTAACCCACAGCACCACAGCAGGACTCCTCAACAGTTATTGAACACAGGGAACAAGGAGGGAAGGGAGTAAATGACAAAGGTGGTGGGGCTGGTGATGTGCTGTGGAGTTGGTTCCCACTCATAGCGACTCTGTACAGGGTTTCCGAGGCTGTACATTTTTACAGGAGCAGAAAGCCTCATCTTTCTCCTGAGGAACAGCTGGTTGTTTTGAACTGCTGGCCTTGAGATTAGCAGTCCAATTCATAACCACAATGCTACCAGAGTTCATAATTAATTGAAAAAGAGAGGGAAGCAAAGCTCAGTTGCTAACTCTGCATTCTTCCTACACCACACTGAATCTATTTTGGTCTTTATCATGGAAGCTGCTTAAACTCCTAAAGTCTGAGCTTTTCTATTGCAAAATGAGAGTGTTGGGACC
The DNA here is from genome assembly GCF_000296735.1 of Chrysochloris asiatica. Taxonomy (NCBI): domain Eukaryota; kingdom Metazoa; phylum Chordata; class Mammalia; order Afrosoricida; family Chrysochloridae; genus Chrysochloris; species Chrysochloris asiatica. Next base: position 26,688,341 of record NW_006408519.1, read on the forward strand.
TTTGCCAATTACTTTGATGGGTTGTTTGAAGGCTCTATAGAAATAGACAGGGCATGTCAGGGGTTTGCTATGAGTGACGTGCAATACAGATGTCTTTATACATTTTATGGCACAGTAATGAACACATCTTTATCCAACTTGGACTTATAATAGCATAACAAATAGAGCACACAGGCTGCCTAACTGACCTAGGTGAGGACTGATGTCTAGCTGAGCACCCGTTCTGCAGTTTGGTGGATAGATGGCTCAAAGAACAGACCAAAAAAAATCTTAAAATTTAAAACAAGCTTTTCTTAAAATCAGATTAAAGAAAAGCAACTTCCAGAGTAAAGTAAGAGTGATGCTAATAGAGTTTTATTTTAGACGGTCGTTAGAAGAGAGCATTCTAAAACTGTAAAAGGAGCTCTGGTATCACAATGGTTAAGTGCTCGGCTGTGAACCAAAAGTTGGATGGTTTGAAGCCTCACAGCGGCTCTGTAGGAGAATGACTTGGTGAGCCACTCCTGTACAGATGATAACGCAGGATACCCTACGGGACAATTTCACTCTGTTACATGGAGCCATTAACAGTCAAAATGGACTTAACAGCACCTAACAGGAGCAATTCTAAAATTACTGCTCTGTGGCCTTGCCTTTCAGCTTTGCCTGTGGTTTCCTTTTTTCAGTTGTGCATTTTTAATTGACGGAGAGAGCCATTTTCCAGTTAATCATTTCTAATGAGTTGATTCAGCTCCCCTAGCATACGTCTTCTATCTAAGACATAAAGGAACCAACATTTTAAGTCCGACACTGTCAGGATTTGGATTATTACTGGGGAATAGTCGTGTCGCTGCAAATCTGCCAAGCAACCTGAGTCATAAGTCACCCTGACTAAAGCCAAGGCTACTTGTAAGGTTGAGTTCAGTTTGTGTTTGCATACAAAGCCAAAAATGACATCTCAAAGGAAAAATGGGAGAAAATTCATAGAAAGGCTTTTTAATTCTTACAGGAAATTTCTTACAGAAAGTTCCTGATAACTCTTCTTCCTGTTAAGTGCCTTTGAGTTGGTTCTCACTCATAGCAACCCTGTGTAGGGCTCAGAGGCTGTACATCTCTGGGAACAGAAAGCCTCATCTTTCTCCTGCAGAGTGGCTAGTGGACTCAATACGCTGACCTTGTGTTTGGCAGTCCAGTGTTTATCCTACAGAGCCACTGCCCTCCCTGATAATTCTTATAGCACGTTTAATGTTCTAGAGAACAGTTGTTAAAGTTTTTGTTGTCAGGACTTTTATCTTCTTATGAATAAATAAAAATGCTAAGTATCTGAACTGACTAAGACGATCAGTCACTGGAATTCTTTTCATGAACTCTAGAGAAATTTTATTTATCTGAGTTTATCATACTGAAATTGCCTGGCCTTAGATGGACACAAAATAAAACAAAATGACAATAGAGACCACCCATCTCTCGATGGAGCTGTCAGATTTGGAGATTGATTGACTTAGAAATCTAATTTCAATGATTGCTTTTGATAGTTGTGGAATTTCTATCAGGAGATAAGGCATTTGGTCCTGAGCCACATGGTTGCTTCAGGGAGTGATGTATGCCACTGTAAATGCCTGACAAACCTGTCTAGCTTGTTTGCTCTAAGGGTTTGACAGCTAATTGTTTTCTTTTGCTAAATCAAAATGAAGTCAGCTTTGTAGAACTAGTATATGCATGACCTTCACTCCAGAGTTTCGAGTGAACAGATGCAGCCTTGGTAACTTTGACAAACACTTCATCTTCTTGAGTATCAGCTACTACTGCTTATAAGGAAATAATATTGCCTGTCTGGAAAGGGGCTGGAATGATTAAACAAATCCCCTGGTGCCTGGCACATTGCTATTCTTAATTGCTTTTTCTGTTTTGTGTACTTGTGTAGGGTTTCCGAGAGTGACTGGTGGGTTTGAACTGCCAACCTTGAATTAATGTAGTTAGCAGTCTAATGCTTACCCTACAACACCACAGCACAGCTCAGTATCTCCTAAAGAAGCTATAGAGTCCTGGTGTGGTGCTGTAGGGCAAGCATTGTACTGCCAATTGCAAGATCAGTGGTTCAAACCCAGTAGCTGCTCATCAGAAACCCTATACAGGGTCATTAAAAGTCAGAACCAACTCGACAGTACTTAAAAATAATAAGAAAGGGTCTCTATTTAAAATATTGGTTTTTATTTAAACATGATTCACAGTTTATAAAATATTGACAATGTATGTACAGAGCTCAGTCAGGCCAAGTATTAAAGTTTTGTTTTTACAAATGAGAAAACTGAGGTAAAATATGGCAGAGCCGGAGATCTGTGTTAGCTAATGAGTGCTTTCCAATACAGGGGGTTCATCTTCCAGAAATATATCCAAAAGCATTCTCTTGTGATGCACAGACTTTGTGTTGGCTACTTTTTGTGAGTAGATTGCCAGACCTTTCTTCCTAGTCTGTCTTAGTCTGGGACCTCAGCTGACATTTCTCCACCTGCTGTCTGCAATGCTAGTGGCATAGCTTCCTGCAGCTTAGTTACAAGCAAGCCACCACAGTACAACAAACTGACAAACGAGCGGTGGCCTGACAGAGTGGAACGTGTTTAATAGAAGTGTGAACTGAAACACCTATTTATTTGCCAGAACGTTAGAGGAATCCCTTTTTACAATGTGGCTTGTCGTGGGTGCAATCTTCAGGGCACCACACCAGGTGGCTGAAGCACCCTCAGTAATCTGGGAAGAGAGATTTACCTCCAACAAACCATTGATAGGTCACCTGAAGGATAAGTACGCCTAGATTCTTTTAGTCTTGAGCTCTGCAGTCCACACAAGCAACAGAACACGCTGCAGGAAGAAACATGCCTCCCTCTGAAAGAAGGCATTCCGTTGATGCTCAGACAGGAGAATACACAAGGATTTCCTTCCACTGAATAAAAACTTCAGCTTTGACTCAACAAGAAGACCACAAAAATATGACTGGACATCATATTTGAGTGCTAAGAAATATCGCTGGGTCAAGCATCGTATTTATCACTTTTTAATGGCAAAGAAGAAAACTGGATGGTTAAAATTTTTTAACACACTTTGCTGCTAACCAAGAGGTTGATGCGGTCCTGGTGTGGCACTTTAGGACAAGCACTGGACTTTAACTACAAGATTGATGGTTCAAATCCACCAGCTGCTCCTGGGAACCCTTATACAGGGTTGCTATGCATCAGAACCAATTTCACTGGCACTGAACAACAACGAGAAGAGGTTGGTGGTTGGCAACCACCCAGAAGAAAGGGTTGGTAATCTGTTTCAGAAAAATCACCCATTGAAAACCCCATGGAGCACAGTTCTATTCTGAAACACACTGGGTATTTATGAGTTGGAGTTAAGTAAATGACAACTGATTTAATGACAAGAAAATTTAATAGTGAGTGACAGAGCTCTCTAACAAAAATATTTCTGGGGCACAACCTGATACAATGAAGAGAATGCTGGGCGAGGAGTGAAGAGATTGGGTTCTAGTTCCAATTTTGCAGTCATTTAGCAGTGTTACTAAGCCTTTCTGGGTTACATTCTCCTTAATAAATGAATTGGATGAGTTAGAGAGCATCAGTGGTCCCTGACGGTTTTAAGATTCTGCGTCTATATTTTCATGAGCCATGTTTCTGGTCCACTACAATTGCAACAAAACAAAACAAAACGAAACCAAAAAATCCTCTTCAATTTTAAAAAAAGAAACAGGGCGACAGTCAGTTTTGAAAGAGAAATTAGTTCCATTAGCATTTTGAAAAATCTCAGTGGCAATATTTCCCGAACAATGACTCCCATTGATGGTGTGAGTGGGCCATTGTGCCTTCTACCAGGGAAACAGGCACCACTTTATTCTTAGCAGCTGTGGTCCCTAATTGGAAAGGGGACTGGTCCAAAAATGATAAAAGGGAAATCACATCGCAGCACTGGAAATCAGCATGCAGCTAAGCAGTTTCTGCCGCCTGGCCACTCTTCCTCCATTGAGTTTTTTGTTGAGGAATTTGCCCTTTGGACCGATCGAAGCCGTGCAGTGACTTAACTTTTACTTTTGGGATATTTGATTGAAAAGGTTCTCTTTATTCTTTTAATCACTAGAAAGGATAAAGAAGAATCCTATTGATAAAACGAACTCTTCCCCCAAAGCAGTATTGCCTTTGCTTGAATATTCCATAGTGTTAGACACTCCTCCTTTCTACTTCCAAGCGAGCTTTAAATACAGGAAACAGAAGAAAACACACTGACTCTAATCAAGTAATCAAGTTCTGAAAACAGATGATTTTCTAGTTGTTGTGAAGTGTTGTTGAGTTCGTTCCAACTCATAGCTCAATCCTGTATAGAACTGCTAGTGAACTTGAAACTCCGACCTTTCAGTTAGAGGATTTTCTAGATTTATTGAGAAAAAGTGACCATCAATGTTTCTCTCTCTTTTTGCTTGGAAAGCTCTTGAACCAGATAGATGTCCATCGCCCTTTCCTTCACCTTCTCCAACTTTGCTCAAATATCTCTTCAGTGAGCCCTTCTTTGCCCAAATACACCCTACACCCTCCCCCCCTTATTTTATGCTCCTGACTTCAGATTCATTTTCACCGCAGAATGTCTCTTTTCAGCATCCATGGAGAACTGATAGGGTCTTAGAACTTAGCTTATGATTGGATCTCAAGAACCTTGAGCAGCGCCTGATGTGTTGTATGGGCACATATCCGTTTCCTGAATGTGGAATGGCATAAAACTGACACCAGTAAATGTATTTTGAATGAATGATTGAGTCATTAAGAAAAGGAAGTCCTTTGAATTTCTGCTGGTCCTTTGATTTTTATTCTGCCAGATCACAGGATTAAACTGGCCTCTGTGGCCCATGGTGGTGGTGGTGGTTGTGTATCATCGAGTTGGTTCTGACTCTGATGACCTTGTATAGTCTTTATGGCTGTAAGTCTTTATGGAAGGAGAAAGTCTCATCATTCTCCCATGGAGCAACTGGTAGATTGGAACTGTTGACCTTTTGGTTAGCAGCTCATATCCATTATGCTGCCAAGGTTCCTTCTATGGTACATGGCCTTTCTGAAAATCATGTCCCCCTAAAGGAGAGGAAGGCTATTTAACACCTCGAAGAGATGCCAGAATTTATTGCAATATCTCCGTGATCTCTTACCATTCAATCTGCTCTTGATTTCTCCTGGGGACCTCTGCTTCCTGCTCCCTCCAGGAATCTCTTATTCCACATTCAAGTACTAATTTGTGTTATATTAAAGAGATAAAGATTTAGGAGGGGTTATCTAGTCTAGCGGTTTGTAGACCTGTCTGCTTGAGAAGTGTTCACAAATACTGATACTCAGGCCTCAGGTTAACCAACCAGAATCTCTGGAGTGGAATCCACATCAGGAAAACCCTCCTGCATAGCTACAGCTGAGAAATACTGATCGATTCTCTTTTCACTCTCTTGTCTTTCCCTCCCAACTTTCCCAACCTGGGAAATTTGGATCCAAAGGTACTATATTAGTTTCCTAAGGTTCCTGGTGTGGTGCTGTAGGTTAATGCACCAGACTGCAAAGCTGTTTGAACTGCAAGGTTGGCGGTTCAAGCTCACAAGCCACTCCTTGGAAACTCTATCCAGGGTTGCTATGGGTCAGAACCGACTCGATGTCACTTAACAACAACAACAAAGCTACTATAACAGATTACTACAGACTGGGTGGTTTGAAAAAAATCACTTCTGGAGTTCAGAAGTTCAGATCAGTATCCCTGGGCCAAAATCAAGGTGTTGGCAGGTCTGCTGTTTCCTACCCTCTTCAGCTTTACTGGCTGCTAGCAACTTTTGATTCCTTGTGTCGTGGGTCCTTCTACCATCTGCAGGACCAGTTGTATAATATCGTCAAATTTCTCTGTTTCATCTTCACATCATCTTTTCCTCTCTGGGTGTCTGAAACTCCCCTTGAATCTCTCTGATTAGGACACTTGTGATTCCATTTAAGGACCCCTGGAGAACTTCCCATAAAGACCCTATGAACAACAGAACGCAATACTGCCCGGTCCTTTGCCAACCTCACAATTGTTGCTTTGCCTGAAACCATTGCTGTGCCAATCCATCTCATTGGGGTCTTCCTGTTTTTCTCTAACCCTCCACTTATGAATCATGATATCTTCAATCCAGCATCCTTCTCCAGACTATACTGAGCTCGTTCCTAGCCTTGACTGGATGAAAAGACTCCATAGTTTGCAGTAGGGAGAGAAAGGGGTGAGTGAGTGAGTGCATGGGTCAGGCAGAGCTTCAATACTGGTCCAAGCAAGGAGCTTCTGGATCTAATGCCAGGCAGCAATGGGTGAGGGAGAGGAGGAGTTCTTGATCCCAGAACATCTACTCTGCACAGTCCTCATCTACAGCAGCCACTTCAGCATGTGATGGTCATCTACTGGTGGTACCTGATTATATCTCAGATTTCCCTAGCCCTGTTCTGACCCACCCAAGATTGTCCAATCTGACCCACCACATTGGACAACAACTTTTCATGGCCAGAAGGCACAGACAGAAACAGATGTATTGCACCTAGAAGGCTGGGAGCAAGGGCAGGGGCAGAGGAAGAAAAAGCCCAGGATGGAGGGACTAGAATAACTAGTTCAAAGGCTCGGTGGGATAGTGATGGGATAGTGGATCTACTACATGAAGAACTAGCATTTGTTTGCATAATGCTTTATGATTTATAAAATGTTTTTATATCATTTTGATGAGTCTAGTTTGTTCTTGAGGTATACTGTTAAATCTGCAATATTTTGTGACCAACCAATTTCTCACAGACAAGTGAACATGGTGGAACTTCAAATGAGTTCTGTCTGACTTCTGATCCTTAGCTTATACTACCTCTTGTCTGGTTTGTCCTTGTGGGAATGCAGAGATTCCATGAGCCAGGAATCTATTGGGACTACCCAGGAAACTATTGGGACTCTGAAAACCCAAAGCTTTCCTTGAGGTTCAGGGTCAGCAACCATCTGATTTGACTCCAGGCAAATCCTGAACCCAGGATCAAGCTGTTTGAAGAGTTCATCTTGTTCTTCAGACCACACGTAATCACAAAGGGCCAGATTGGCATTCTTATGCGCACAAGGATCAGGCAAGACCAAGTGACTTTTGGATGGGAATGAGAACAATGGCAATAAAGGAGGCTTTAGAAAAATTAATCATGTATGGAGAGCAGGCAATATTATCTAGTTTTGGAAGAACATCATTGGTTTAGAAATTGGAAGAGCAGAAAATTAATGTGGAAAACAACTATGTGAACTTGGGAATGTTATGTTTTGCCCCTCTTACTTCATCTACAAAATGTAAATAATATGTGATCCTCCTGGGAAATATATTAAGCATTCAGGAAACATATAGGCACGTCCCTGAAATGGTGTTTCTATAAAGAGAAATGTCTAGATGTTTGATTTTTGTAGTCATCTTGTGCAACAGGTGCTTCAGTTTGGTTAAAAGTCCAACCAATGAACATCATATCTTAGAGAAGATCACCAAGAAAAAGGATGCCTTTATATTCCTTTTCAATGTGGACTTTTTGATTATACAGATGACTCTGAATCCCAGGGGGGTTGTACCATTCATTAGAGTCTATAGTTGATGTGTTAACTCAGATGTGGGAACCTTTTTTCTACCAAGAGCCATTTGGATATTTCTAAAATTGCTCACAGGCCATACAGAATTTTCAACTTAAAGTTAGCCTGCTACAATGTAATGGCTGGAACTGCAGTTGCCTTGGCAGGGCCACAGCAAATGATTTTGTGTGCCATATATGGCTTATGGACCAGATATCCCCCACAATTGGAGCCCCCAAAGGTGGCTGCTTGCAAAGCCCTCCCAGTGTTGGTCAGGAAGGTGTATATGAGTGTAGGTTATATTCATTCATTTAATCAATGATTATATTCCACACTGATTATACATGGTTCTGGCATCCTTTCTAAGAACTGTAAACATTTTCATGGAAAGATGGGGTCTGAAGGTACCAACTACCATTTATCTCTACTTTTGGCATGCTGGGTGTCCTGGTGTGGTGCTGTGGAATAAGCATTGGACTGCTAACTATAAGGTTGATGGTTCAAATACATTAGCTGCTTCTTGAAAATGTTAACAGCGTCTCTATGAGTTGACACCAACTCGATGACACTCAACTACAACAACAACATTTGGGTGTCCTGAATAAAAACCTCAAAAGGAAAGGGTAGGAGATGGGATAAACCAGGCTGTGCATCCTAACCCTACCTCTCTTCCTCTACTCCCCATCTCCTTTTAACTCATGATCTTCCTGTTTATCCATGTTTGTGGGGCAAGAAGAACTTCAGTCCTAGGACTCTAAGGTGTATTTGTGGGACACTTTACATTTGTGAGGCAAAAGGGACCTCAGTCCTAGGACTCTAAGCAGCTCAGGCCTCAGCAAACCACTTCCCCACATCTTTGTCCTAGGTGGGGCTGTATTCGAGACAGATACTGTATCAGAATATGGGAATCATTTCAGTGGCATTTTAACAAATTTTCAAAAAGTTAAATAAAAAACAGCCAGTTTTATTATTTACATAATCAAAAGATTGCTGAAGGCTGGCTGGGCTAATGGTAGTAAAATGGTTGGTAAAGAAAAAGGTGTACAAATTAGAATGCCGGCTGAGAATACAGATTTTGGTGTGGTATGTAGTTTGGATTTGTGATTGGAGGATAGCCTCAGCTATGCCTGCAGCCTGACGTTGGGAGAAATTGATGCTATAGATGATACTTTCTGATTCTAGTCAAAAGAGTCTTTTATGAAACACATGAAGTCTCACCTCCCAATTACTGTCGGACTCATCTTGGGAATAGTGACAAAGTGCTGATGAAGCAACTCGACTAAATTCACATAAACTAGATCACTAGAAGAGGTTTTTAGTAATGGAATTCTGGTGGCATAATGGTTCAGTGCCCCACTGCTAACTGAAGGGTTTGCAGTTTGAACTCAACAGCGGTTCCATGGTAGAAAAGACGTGGCCATCTGTTTCCCTAAAGATTAGAGCTAGGAAACCTAATTAGAGGAAGTTCTACTCTGCTTTATAGTGTTGTAATGAGCTGAAATTGAATCAATGAGATATAACACACATTGTGGTTTAACAACCACTGTCAAGTCAGCTCTGACTCATATCGACCCTGTATACGGTTTCCTAAGAGTGACTAGTGGGTTTGAACTGCCGACCTTGCGGTTAGCAGTCCAGTGCTTATCCTATGGTGCCACACCAGGAAACCCTTCCCCTGCTCCACACACACAAACACACACATACAGAAGAGTGAAATGGAATATATATACATTTGAAATATCAGATGAATTTGAATATTTCACCGAAAACCTGGTAAAATTATCAGATAATTGTGATTTATTAAAATGAAGCAATTTTGTGATGATCGCTTATTTCAGATGGCCACATTAGAGTGTTCTAACATGAGATATCAAATTTATGGCTGATTTCTAAGTCTAAGTGTTGCTTAAAAAATCTCTTTGAGAATTCTGATGGTTCTTGTCTTAGAGGAGAAACCTTCCATTTCTCTGAATTGAAATTCATTTTTAAAAACAAAGAACTGCAATCATTCAGGGCAAATCTGCTGCACAAGACCTTTTTAAAGTGTTGTAGAGCAAAGGTGTCACATTGAGGACTAAAGTGCACCTGACCCAAGCCATGGTATTTTCAATAACCTCATAGGCATGTGAAAGCTGGACAGTGAATAAGGAAGACTGTAGAAGAATTGATGCCTTTGAGTTTGGTGTTGCAGGAAAATATTGAAAGTATCATGGACTGCCAAAAGAACAAACAGATCTGTGTTGGAAGAAGTACAGCCAGAGTGCTCCTTGGAGGCTGGAATGGCCAGACTTTGTCTATCATACTTTGGACATGTCAGGAAAGACTAATCACCGGAAAAGGAGATCATGTTTGGTAAAGTGGAGGGTCGGAGAGAAAGAGGAAGAGACGGATTGGCATATGGTACCAGCAATGGGCTCAGATGTTGTACATGGGGTCTCTAAGAGTAGGTACCCACTTGATGGCACTTAACAACAACAACACAATGACTCATGAAAATTTTTCTAATTTGACTTTGCTGTCAGTATGACACAAATCATGTGAAAATCTTTAATAACATATTGTGTTGAAATAAAGGCAAGACAATATATTGTTTTGTGGAAGAAATACATAACAACTGATGGACTGCATGTTTTTTTCATTAGGACTTATTCCAGCATTGCCAGACCACCAATAACATACCACAACTTTAATTAAATTTAGTTATCTTTGATGCTATACAGATTTTCAGTTATTTCAAATCAATAACATTAGTAACATCTTTCAATTTAGTCTTTATGAAGTTATATTTTTCAAGGAAGAAGGGTAGAATTAGCAAACAGTTTGTTAGCCTGATTTAAAGCTATAAAATACATTGCCTTGTGGTATCTGTGTGTTTGTTTGTCCTTGCCCTTGGGTCCCACAAATGAGAATGGAGGATCTGGTTGTATCTGTCCTTCTGAAGGAGAGGCCCAGTGAAACCCAGTGAGACAAACAAGTTCATTGGATTCAGGCACAACCTCACGACTCACCTGTAACAACCATGAAGTCCCACACATTCAGGGACTGAGTACATTTGAGAAGCATCGATTGAAGTGTTTTCAATGGACTATGTGGTGCTGCAGTATACACATTCAATCACAAGGTTGATTTGAAACACAAGGTCGGCGGTTCAAACTCACCAGCTGCTCCTTGGAAGCACTATATAGGATCGCTATGGGTTGAAACCGACTTGATGGCACTTAACAACAACAATACTTCAGTAGATACTGATGAGTCTCCTGACATCTCCTCTCACACAGAACAAGAAGGAGACACCATTAAACTGTGGTTTGAGTGATTTCATAGCTGCCCAAAGGAAAATGTGTTTGGAGTAGATTCTTCTTAAACCTTGGATTCATTGTTGAGGACTTGGTGGAGCCACAGACCTCTCCTTCGTTTACTTATAGTTAGGTTTCCCAGATTTGGATGTTCCGGTTCAGGTGTGATCCTGTCTGAGTGAGGGAGCTGGTGCCTAAGCCTTTTTATAGCCTTACAGCTCCAGATGTTTAGGATTCGATGGTCTGTTGCTGCCACATTGCGCAATCACACGTCACTGTAGCTCAGAGACAGGAAATAAGTTTTACCACAATTTCCAAGCAAGTAAGAAAATGATCTGCTTGAGTTGCAAAGAACTGTTCTCTTGCTGTTTTGCAGTCTTGTTGAATGCCTAAGGCAATCCTTCCACATTTGAACCCTGGGGGTGGGGGATTTGGGGTTCTGTTTTACCAATGACAGAATCTATTATGAATGACCACTAAGGGGGCTGGTCCAAATCGTGCAGCCCAGAGCAGCCTCCTTGAACACGTGTCTGAAGTGAAAGCCAAGACCAGTTCTGGACTAGGTTTCCAGCCCAACCCAGCCCAGTCTGCCCTGGTGGCCAGAAGGGAGGGGCTTCAAGAAGCAGTCTGTTTGAAAGGGCTCTGGGCTGGAATTTCCCAAGAGCAGCTGCTTGCTAATCATTTAGGCGTCAATTGGAATCAACTCAATGGCAACAAATTAACCTTTCAATAGTGTGTCTGAGATGTCTTCTAACCTACAAAGAACTCTCAGGAGATGAAATGGTTTTGGAAGGAAAGACTACAAGGAGCAAGAAATGACAGAGGTCACTCAGTGAAAAGGGCAGGCTTCTCTGGGCAGAGATGACAGAAAGAGGAATGAGAAAGAAAGAAAGAAAGAAAGAAAGAAAGAAAGAAAGAAAG
>NW_006408519.1:26700259-26700784 GCF_000296735.1 Chrysochloris asiatica
AGAAAGAAAGAAAGAAAGAAAGAAAGAAAGAAAGAAAGAAAGAAAGAAAGAAAGAAAGAAAGAAAGAAAGAAAGAAAGAAAGAAAGAAAGAGGAACCACTTTAAATGAGTATTTAAAAAAAATGTGTCTGGTAGAAATGTTTAGAGTGATGACTGGCTGACAGGAAGGTCTGGTGTCCCTTAGATTATGAGCTGTGGTCCAACTGTTGTTGTTAGTCCTTGACTAATAAGCCCATGTTTAAAGAGTAGAAGTGCTCCCCGCTTTTTCTTGGCTGTGATTGTAACAGAAGCAGATCACCTAGGACAGCTGGGTGGGTTTGAGTTGTAGAGATGACTGTAGTGAGTCTTCATTGTTGAATTAATGAATATGTGAATAGCTTAACAAATGTGTGAATTTCAGGCACAGCCAGTGGCACCTAGTGGAACAAGTTAAAGGCTAGAGACAGACATGCAGATCTTAGACTAGCTCCTTCTCTTACTGTGTGATCTCAACCTCATTTCCCTCCCCCCTGCTTTTGGTGGTGGT
>NW_006408519.1:26702609-26704259 GCF_000296735.1 Chrysochloris asiatica
CGAAAGTCGAGGCTTGAATTTTTTCTTCAGTTCCCCCAGCTTGAGAAATACTGACCGTGTTCTTCCCTTTTGGTTTTCTAACTCTAAATCTTTGGTAGCCTTTAGAATATGGTTATTAATAACCACTGTGCTCATCTGGATAAGAATTCAATGAAGTGATGTATACAAATCCAGGTATATATTATATTGAGGGTTTAGTGTTAATTCTCTTTAGTCCCTTTTTTCCTTTCCTGGAGTTAGGGAAGTAATAGAATCTCTCTCGTCTCTTGTTCTTAACAGCTGATGCACTGTTAAGAAAAAAAGTTCTGGTATGTAGGCAAAGAGGACTGTATGTCTTTTCAGTATTATTTTGGAGTGTTGTCTAATAATTCCACCCAAGGCTTATTGAATAACCCAGGAGAATATACTTGTATTTCATACCCTGTGTGTGAGTGATCATGGTTCTGGCTCTGTGAGATTATAACTTTTTTGCCCCAGAAAAGATACAGATAAATTTTGTTGTTGTTGCTAAGAGCTGTCCAGTTAGTTCCAACTCATAGTGACCCTGTATAGGGTTTCCAAGGAGCTTGAATCATGGACATTGTGGTTCAAACCGATTTAGCAGTCCAGCGTATTAACCCCACAGTGCCACACCAGGCACTGTGGATTACATTTTCTAATAGTAGTAGAAAAGTTAACTACAGGGGATTGCTTATTAGTTTCATTCATAACAAACCTAGCAATTCTAATCCAAGATTCCTCCTTTGTTGTTGTTGTTAGGTGCCATCAAGTTGGTTCCAACTCATAGCAACCCTGTGCACAACAGAATTAAACACTGCGAGGTCATGTACCATCCACACAACTGTTGTTACCTTTGGGCCCACAGATGTGTCAATCTATCGTGTTGGGGTTCTTCTCCTTTTTTGCTGAAATTCCACTTTACTAAGATTCTTTCTTTTGTATTATTATATAGCTGTGGAGTAGACTTTGACTTATAGTGAGGCTGTAAATCTTATTGGGAGCAGAAAGCTGCATCTTTCTCTGTGGTGCAACTGGTGGCCTCGAACTACCAACCTTGTGAGTCACAGTACAGTGTTTATTCTCTAGAGCCATCACACATCAGGATTCTCCCATTAATTCCTAAAAATTCTGTTTCTTAATCGTTCTTTGATATGTTTTATGATTCTCTGATTCACACCTTAACTAGTTAAGTAAATCTTTAAAAAAGTGACTTGATTTTTCTATTTGTATGTGAGTCATGCTTTTAATCTTTTGAAGATCATCTTTCACTAACAGTGCTTTGAATATACCAGACACTTAATATGTTTGTTGAATAACTGAGAACTCCTGAAAAAACTGGCAACTTTTGACGTATTCTCTTATATCTTCATCAATAACTCCAGACCTAATCTTTCTATTACACACCTGGTGCAATGGAGGTTTGGTTCACACTTAAATTACATAAGTTTGAGAAGGAGTTGAGTGTACTAATCACAATTGATGAGTACTATCAACGGACTTCATGTTTCTTTAATTAGTTTGATCTTGAGCAGGAAGCCTGCCATTGAAATGATTGTCGTTCAGGATTTCTGAGACTGTAAATTTTTACAGGAGCAGAAAGCCTCCTACTTCTCCTGTGGAATGCTGGTGGATTTGAACTCCAGACCTTGT
>NW_006408519.1:26704574-26712466 GCF_000296735.1 Chrysochloris asiatica
TGTACTTCCTCCAACATAGATTTGTTTGTTCTTCTGGCAGTCAATGGTACTTTTAATATTCTTCTCCAATACTTACTATTGTACAATTCTTCTACATTGTTTCTTGCTCATTGTCCAACTGTCACATGTATATGGGGCTATTGAAAAGTCCATGGTTTGGATCAGGTGCACCTTAGTCCTCCAACTGAATAACTTTGTTCTTGAACACTGTAAGGAACTGTTGCACAGCAGATTTGCCTAATGTAATACATTGTTTGATTTTTTTGATAGCACTTCCATGTGCTGAGGTTGACCTGAGCAAAATGACATCATTGACAATTTCAATCTTTTCTCCATTTATCTTGATGTTAATTCTTGGTCCAGTAGTGAGGATTTTTGTTTTCTTGAGGTGCAACCCATACTGAAGGCTGTGGTCTTAATCAGTAAGTATTTTAAGGTCTCTTTTCTTTCAGCAAGCGTGGTTTTATCATCTGCATATCACAAGTTGTTAATGAGTTTTCCTCCAATCCTGATGCCTTGCTCTTTTTCTTATAATCAAGTTTCTGGGCCACTCCTTTCCTGATGTGAAACAAGTGTCCACTTGTTCTGTTTGAATGACTGCCTCTTGGTCTATATACAGGTTTCTCGTGAGCACAGTTAAGTGTCCTGGAATACTCTTTTTCCACAATGTTGTCCATAGATAGTCATGATCCACACAATCAAAAGCCTTTGCAAAGTCGATAAAGCACACGTAAACACCTTTCTGTTATTCTCTGTTTTCACACAAGATCCATTTGATGTCAGCAATGATATTCCTCATTCCTCATCGTCATCTGAGTCCTGCCTGAACTGGCAGCTCCCTGTCAATGTACCGCTGTAGCCGTTTTTGAATGATCTTGAGCAACATTTTGCTTGCATGTGATATTAATGATATTGTCTGGTGTTTACTGCATCCCTTGGGTCACCTCTCATTGGAATGGGCACAAATATGGATTTCTTCCAATCAGTTAGCTAGGTAGCTGCCTTCCAAATTTCTTGTCATAAATGAGTCAGTGTCTCCAGTGCTGCCTTAGGCTGTTGAAAGATTTCAATTTGTATTCCATTGTGCCTTGTTCTTTGACAATGCCTTCAGTGCACCTTGGACTTCTTCCTTCAGTACCACTGGCTCTTGATCATATGTTGCCTCTTGAAATGGTTGATATCGACTATGTCTTTTTGGTACAGTGACTCTGTATTCCTTTCATCTTCTTTTGAAGCTTTCTGCATCGTTCAATATTTTGCCTATAGAATTTTTCAACGTTGCAAGTCAAGGCTTGATTTCTTTCTTCAGTTCTTTCTTTCCGCTTGAGAAATGCTGAGCGTGTTCTCCCCTTTTGGTTTTCTGACTTCAGGTTTTTGCATATTTCATTATAATATTTGACTTTGTCATCTCGACCTGCCCTTTGAAATTTACTGTTCAGCTCTTTTTACTTCCATTTACTCTAACATCTCTACTCTGAAGAGCAAGTTTCAGAGTCTTTTCTGACATCTATTTTGATCTTTTCCTTCATTCTTATCTTCTTAATGACCTTTTGCTTTTTTCTGTACAATTTTCTTGATGTTATCCCACAACTCTTCTGATCTTTGGTCTTTAGTGTCTAATTCATCAAATCTCTTATTGAGATAATTTCTAAATTCAAGCGTGATATGTTCAATGTCCAAACTCCTGGTATGGTGCTATAGGTTCATCACTGGACTTAGAATCATGAGGTCAGCAGTTCAAGTCCACCAGCTACTCCTCAGAAACCCTATATGAGTCTGAACTGACTTTGACAGTACTTATAGACAGTGACAACAACAGCAACAGATCTGGTTTTTGTACGATCTCTAAATTCAAGTGGGATATTTTCAAGATCACTTTTTAAAATGTTTTTGTTGTGAATTGAGTGATAGTTTACATGGGAGAACATCAGCTTTACATTCATCCTATCGTATTTCATTTCATTGTAATGATTAAAATCCCCTTCATGCATCATCAAACAACCAAAGGGTACACCCTGCAAGCCTGCCCCCCAGTCATCAGCACACAGCCCCTCTCCCTCCCTGAGTCCAGAGTCCCCAGTCACTCCATCTCTCCATGTTATCCTCGCTGCTTCTTCAAGATCATATTTTGGGTCATGTGGACTTGTTTTAACTTTCTTCAGCCTCAATTTGCATATAAGTACATGGCAAAACCAACAGTTGTACCTTAAATGGCTGCTCCTGAGCTTTTAAGATCTCAGATGACACTCACCAAAGTAGAATATAGAACATTGTGTTAGTGGGCTGTGTTATGCCAATTGACCATGATGTTCCTCGAGACCATGGCCCTGAGCCCCTAACCTCAGCAACTCATTGCCTTAAGATGTTTGATAATATCTGGGAAGTTTTCATCCTTGTGTCTGCTGTATGCTTCTGAGCTTTTCTTTTCACGCTCCCCTTACTTGTTGCTCCATTTAGCTATCCCATTTTACCAAGAGCTAAAATTATATCACTTTTTAAATTTGGTTCTACCATAGCAAATATATTTGAATCATTGAAAATAAATAAAATTCATAAAGCAAGTAAAATTTTAAAATACAATTTACATTAGTGTTTGTATATTAATACAAAATTTTATATTTGAAAATTAGCAAGTAAAAGAATTGATTTGGGTCATGTAATTTTGTTCTTCAGGTCTGAGAGTCCAAAGAAATAGTACTTCCAAGGCAGTCAGAAATTAGTTCATTAGTTTGGCATATGGTGTTTGTTGGAAGATCCTTCACAGATCTCCGTGAAAGCTTTTCATGTTGAAATAATAGTTTAAAAATTTCAAACTCACTTTCTGTCCTCTGATGCTGCATCTTCATAGTTCTTGGGACTGCTGCTGATATCCAGTGGGGGCCAGAGCTATTGCAAAGATCATGATGCAGATATAAGAGTATGCTCAACCTGAAGACACAGTTTGGTCCAATTTGACCAGGACCAGATTACAGCGCTGCTTGCACATACTTATGTGGTCTGTGAGAGAGAATTGAGAGTGAGGCTATACCCACATCAGTCCAAAATAAAAAATAAAATATAATTGTTATCATATAAGAATTTATAAAATGACATCAATTTAATTTAGTTCCTGCCAGTTCCCTTTCACTGTTGTGTTCACTTTTCCTTGTGTCTTGTCTATTTAGCATCTATGGATCTTTGCAATGGATATATGGTGCCATTGTTTTGTTGATACCCTAAGCTTGCCATGTTTATTGGGTAATCTATCTCTAATTTGAACCACTGACCTTGCCACTAACAGCCAAGCACTTAACCACAATGCCACTAGGTCGCCTGATATGGACAGCTCAAGTCTCATTTTGTTGTTGCTGTTGTTAAGTGCCATAGAGACAGTTCTAACCCATAACAACCCTGCATAGGGTTTCTAAGGAGCAGTTAGTGAACTTGAACCACCCACTTTGCCGTTCAAATGACTTAGCAGTCTAGCATGTTAAACCACAGAGCCACACCAGGACTCCCAAGTCTAATTGGTGTTAAATACCATTAAGTCAGTCCCGACTCATAGCGATCCTGTAGAGGATTTCCAAGGAGTGGCTGGTGAGTTGAACCACTGACCTTACAGTTCAAGCCGACCTTGTAGTCCAGCTCATTAACCCACAGCACCACACCAGGACTCCCAAGTCTAATTGGTGTTAAATACCATTAAGTCAGTCCCGACTCATAGCGATCCTGTAGAGGATTTCCAAGGAGTGGCTGGTGAGTTGAACCACTGACCTTACAGTTCAAGCCGACCTTGTAGTCCAGCTCATTAACCCACAGCACCACACCAGGACTCCCAAGTCTAACTCGAAGCCCCCAAACACTGTCATTAGCTGTTCTTAGTTTTTAATATAAACATTTATTAACTCTTTCTATGCACTAGGCATAGTGTTAGGTTCTGTATTGAATTTGTTTCTATTCTGTGAAAAAACTAGGCAATGTATGCGTTCATCTTTTTATTCATAAAGTCATTTATTTTGTTCAACAAATGCTTTATTGAGCAATATTATATGCTATGGTTGGTGGTGGTTAAGTTCTGTAGAATTGATTCCAACTCATAACAACCCTATAAAGGGTTTCCAAGGAACAGCTGATGGGTTTGAACTTCTGACCTTGTGGTTTACAGTCCAGTGCTGATCCTACAATGTCATACCAGCAGTCCTACTATATGCTAGGCAACTTCATATTGGGGATAAATTGTTCTTTACATTATGAAATCATAGTAATAGTAATTTGTGTTGCTTCTGAATACTCTCATTAGCAAAGCAGAAGTTTGGATATTTGTCATCTCTGTATTGGTTCTGAGTTTTTAGAAATGTTCCTGGTTCAATTCTTCTCCAAGGTTTCTTCTTCATTTGAGATTATTATTATTATGGAAAGATGAAATTTTTGGTTACTTTAGATGATTCACAAGCTTGTAGTAAGATTTCCAAGATTTTGTATCATTCAGAAAAATGGCTGTTTGTGAAAAATAGCATGCACAGCTAGCGCTTTTATTTTGTTCCAATTAACTCCATGAACTCCAGTATCTAACAGTTGCTGTGAGGGAGGAAGATGAGGATTTCTGCTCAGGTAAAGATTTACAGCCTTGGAAACCATATAGAGTGACACTATGAGCTGGAACTGACTCTACAATACACAACCACCAACAACCATCAGCCATCAACTCGATTCTGAGTCACAGTGACCTTGTGGATGGCTCCTGAGGCTATATACATTTATGGGAGCAGAAACTTTCTTCTGTTTTTCCATGGAGTGGCTGGTGAATTTTAACTCATTGTGGAACCCATTACACCACTTTAGGAAAATAAAAGGATGCTGGATATCACATGATACAAGTTGCAAGAATAAAGATTTATTCTTTGGAAATATCCTTTTCATCAGCATAAACAGCAACTATAAATGCAGACTTCACCAAATGGAATACACAGTAATCAAATTCACCGTATCTGTGGGAAGAGATGATAAAGAAGCTCAGTAGCATCAGCTAAAACAAGGCCAAATGTTGACTATGGAATAGACCACCAGCTGCTCATATGCAAGTTCAAGCTGAAGCTGAAGAAAATTAAAATAAGTCCCTGAGAGCCAAATTATAACCTTGAGGATAACTCACATGAATTTAGGACCATCTCAAGAATAGACTTGATCCATTAGACACTAATGGATAATGACCAGAGGAATTGTGGGATACCATCACGAATATCATACATGAAGAAAGCAAAGGTCATTACAAAGACAGAAAAGAACAAAATGAATGTCAGAAGAGACTCTGAAACTTGTTCTTGAACACAGAGATGCTAAAGAGGATGGAAGAAATGATGATAAAAGCTGAACAGAAAATTTCAAAGGGCAGCTTGAGAAGACAAAGTAAAATATTATAATAAAATGTGCAAGGACCTGGATTTAGGAACCCAAAGGGGTAGAATATGCTCAGAATTTCTCAAGCTCAAAGAACTGAAGGAAACTGAAGATTCATGTTGTGATATTGAAGTTTCCTAAGGGCAAAAATATTGAATGATGCAGAAAGCATGAAAAGAAGATGGAAGGCATACATTGTCACTGTACAAAAAAATCAATGGTAGATGTTCAACCACTTCAAGATGTATTATATGATCAAGAGCCAGTGATGCTGAAGAAAGAAGCCCAAGCTACACAGAAGCCATTGGTGAAGACAAGGCTTCAGGAATTGATCAAATACAAATTGAAATAATTAAACAAACTGTTGCAGCACTGAAGATACTCATATGTCTGTGCCACGAAATTTGGGAGACAGTTTTCTGGCCAATTGGAAGAGATCCTTATTTGTGCCCAATCCATAGAAAAATGGTCCAAGGGAATGCAGAAACGATCTAACAGTATTATTAATATCAAATGTAAGTAAAATTTTGCTGAAGATACTTACAAAATGATTGCAACAGTATATTGGCAAGGAGCTGACAGAAAGTCAAACCAGATTCAAAAAAGATCGTGGAATGAGTGATATTATTATTGATGTCAGATGGATCTTGGTTAAAAGCAGAGAATACCAGAAAAATGTTTCCCTGTGCTTTATTGGTCATTCAAGGGCATTCAATTGTGTAGATCATAATAATCATGGATAATATTCTGAAGAATGAGAATGCTAGAATACTTCATTGTGCTCATGGAGAATTCTATACAGATCAAGAGGCAGTCGTTAGACTACAACAAGGGGATACAGAATGGTTTAAAATCAGGAAAGGTGCGAGCCAGGGTTGTACCCTCTCACCATACTTATTCAATCTGTATGCTGGGCAAATTATCCAAGAAATGGATTCTATGAAGAAGAATGATGTATCAGTATAGACAAAAGATTAATTAACAACCTGTGATATACAGAATTAGCAACTTGTGATATGCAGCTGACACAACCTTGCTAGCCAGAAACCAAGAGGACAGAAAATATTTACTGATGATCAAAGCCTACAGCTCTCAGCATGGATTTTACCTCACTGTAAAAACAAAATGCAAATCTTCACAATTGGACCATTATATATCATTTATAAATAAATAATTTTACAAATAAATAAACAGAAAAAAGATTGAAATTGTCAAGGACTTCATTTTGCTTAGATCTACCATAAGTGGCATGGAAGCAGCAGTCAAGAAATCAAGTGATGTAGTGCATTAGGTAAAACTGCTGCACAAGACCTCTTTAAAGTATTTTTAAAGCAAAGATGCCAGTTTAAGGACTAAGGTGTGCCTGACCCAAACCATGGTACTTTTAATAACCTCATATGCATGTGAAAGTTGGACAATCAACAAGGACAACCATAGAAGAAGAATTGCTGCATTTGAATTATGGTGCTGGCACAAAGAATATTGAAAGTACCGTGGACTTTCAGTAGAACACACAAATCTATCTTGGAAGAAGTCCAATCAGAAAGCTCCTGAGAAGAGAAGATGGCAAAACTCCATCTCTTGTACTTTGGATATGTCATCAGAAGACTCCAGTCTGTGAAGTAGAATATGACGCTTGGTAAAGTAGGGGGTTAATGCAAAAGAGGAAGACATCAATGCGAAGGACTGACACAGTGGCAGCAATAATGGGCTCACATATAGCAACAGTTGTGAAGATGGTGCAGGACCAGGCATTGCTTCGTTTAGCTGGACATAGTCTCTATTGATTAGAACTGACGTGATGGCATCTAACAACAGCAACTAAGGTTTTAAGTAATTTCTAGGGTAAAGGAGGAGAAAACAAAAAGAGAAATCTTCTTTTGACAGTGGAAAACAAAACAAAGCAATATGGCCTCTGATAAAGGTCCCTGCAATGGTGTTATTCTTCATCATTGCAATATTATTTAACCTGGGAATGCAAGGAGCTCTTTGTATGCTTGTAGACTGAATTTATCTGCTGCTTTCTTATTCTCTCCTGTCTTTCACTGGGAAAGGCTTAGCCTTATGGATTTGACTTTCTAATTTGTCACGTATTTGTAGAATGAATGAATATAAGCCCAGTTGGGCATTATATCATCTCTACATCATAAAACAACTTTTAAACTTACATGAAGGACTTTAAAAATATTTTTATATCACTGTCATGATGAAGGAATGGTAAGAGTGGACTGTAGCAACAGCCAATAAATCTAAACTTCTAAAATAAGAATAACATGTGTTTCAAATTCCTTCAAGAAACTGAAGCAAAGGTTAAAGTGTTAATGGATTAGCCTTAATTCTCTTTACCACAACAGATGGCATTGCTTTTATCAAAATAGTTGTTGATAAAAGATACCCAAGCAGGAAGAGCATAAAGGAGTCAGAGGGAAGTTAATAAGCCAATTGTCATGCAGATAAAAAGTAACAGATAATGATACATTCCGTTATATCTCAGAAAGAAATAATGAACTGAAAAA
>NW_006408519.1:26715021-26717148 GCF_000296735.1 Chrysochloris asiatica
ATTGAAAGAATTGGAAAAGAACAAGGCACCAGGAATTGATGGAATAAAAATTGAAATATTTCAAAAATTGATGCAGCACTGGAGGTACTCACTCATCTATGCTAAGAAATTTGAAAGACAGCTACTTGACCAACTGACTGGAAGATATCCGTATTTGTGCCCATTTGAAAAAGAATGTTGAAATCATTGGATAATAAGATTAATATCACATGCATGTAAAATTTTGCTGAAGATAATGCAAAAATGACTGTCACCACATAATGACAGAGAACTTCCAGAGGTTTCAGATGGATTCAGAAAAGGATGTGTTGATGTTAGGTGACATCAAGCTGGTACTGACTCATAATGATGCTATGAACAACAGAACAAGACACTGCTTGGTCCTGGGCCAACCCTAAGTTTGAGCCATTTGCTAAGTTTGAGCCATTTGATGTTGCCACTGTGCCAATCCATCTCCTTGGAGGTCTTCCCATTTTTCTCTGACCCTCCACTTTACCAAACATGATATCCTTCTCCAGTGACTGGTCCCTCCTGACATTATGTCTGAAATATGAAAGATGAAGTCTGGTCATCCTGGTTTCCAAGAGCACTCTTGCTGTACTTCTTCCAACACAGATCTACTTGTTCTTTTGGCAGTCCATGGTACTTTCAATATTCTTCTCCAACACCATAACTTAAATGAATCAATTCTTATATGGTCTATCTTATTCATTATCCAACTTTCTCATGCATAAGAGGTTATTGAAAATATCATGCCTTGCATCAGGCACACTTTAGTCCTCAAACGGACATCTTTGCTCTTCAATGCTTTAAAAGAGGTCTTGTACAGCATATTTTCCCAATGCAAATACATTGTGTGATTTTTAACTCCTGCTTCCATGAGTGTTGATGGTTGACCCAAGCAAAATGAAGTTATTGACAATGTCAATCTTTTCTTCATTTATATGGATATTATTTATTGGTTCAGTGGTTAGGATTTTTGTTTTCTTTACATTGAGGTGCACTCCATACCAAAAGCTGTGGTCTTTGATCTACATCAGTAAGTATTTTAAGTCCTCTTGGCTTTCAGCAAGCAAGGTTGTATCATCTGCATATCACAGATTGTTAATGAGCCTTCCTCCAATCCTGATGCCTCATTTTTCTTCATATAATCCAGTTTCTTGGATTATTTGTATAGCCTACAGATTGAATAAATATGGTGAAAGAATACAGTGCTGGTGCACACCTTTCCTAATTTTAAACCATTCGGTTTTCCCTTGTTCTGTTCTAACAACTGCCTCTTGGTCTATGTACAGGTTCCTCATGAACACAGTTAAGTGTTCCGGAATATTCATACTTCGCAATGCTGTCTCTAGCTTGTTATGATCCACACAATCGAAAGCCTTTGGTTAGTCAATAAAGCACAAGTAAATGTCTCTGATATTCTCTGCTTTAAGCCAAGATTCATCTGACATCAGCAATTATATGCCTCATTCCACATCCTCTTCTGAAACCAGCTTGAAACTCTGTCAATGTATGGTTGCAGCTGTTTCTCTACTACCTTTAGCAAAACTTTACTCACATGGAGTATCAATGATATTGTTCGATGATTTCTGCATTCTTCTGGGTTACCTTTCTTTGGAATGGGCACAAATACAGGTCTCTTTGAGTCAGCTGGCCATATTCTGGTGTTCTTCATCATGTTTCAATATTCAATAATCTGGTGCTGACAGTGTTTCTCTGCTATTTATTAGGTTTTTGTTGTTGTTGTTGTTATGTGCCGTGGAGTTGGTTCTGACTCATAGAGACCCTGTACAGAGTTTCTGGGGCTGTAAATCTTTGTGGGAGCAGAAAGCCTCATATTTCTCCCATGGAACAGCTGGTAGTTTTGAGCTGCTGACCTTGAGGTTGGCAGCCCGACTTGTAACCACTGCACAACAGTGACTGAATGTTCAGAAGTAGTTCATCTCTCCTTCTTCCTGGTCTGTCTTTATCTGGAAGCACAACTGAAACCTGTCCACCATGGTTGACTCTGATGACATTTAAAATACTGGAATCACAGCAACACACAAACCACCCCAGTATGACAAACTGACAGACAAGTGATGGAAGAGGATGTGGAATGAGGGGTATCATTGCTGAAGTAGG
>NW_006408519.1:26717248-26735892 GCF_000296735.1 Chrysochloris asiatica
GAATCACAGCAACACACAAACCACCCCAGTATGACAAACTGACAGACAAGTGATGGAAGAGGATGTGGAATGAGGGGTATCATTGCTGAAGTAGGAAGGATTTGGATTGAAAGCAGAGGATAACAGAAAGATGCTTACCTGGGCTTTATTGACTACAATTGCATGGATTATGATAAGCTATGGAAAACATTGTTGTGGAGAATGAGCATTCCGGAACACTTAATTGTGCTGATGAGGAACTGTACACAGACCAAGAGGTTGTCATTTGAACAGAACAAGAGAACACCAAATGATTTGCACTTAGGAAAAGTGTGTGCCAGGATTGTATTCCTTCATCATACTTATTCAGGCTATCTGTTGAGCAAATGATCTGAGCAACTGGATTATATGAAGAAAAATGTGGCATCGGGATTGGAGGAAGGTTCATTTCCAACGTCCACTATGCAGATGATACAATTTTGCTTGCTGAAAAAGAAGAGGATTTAAAGTACTGATGAAAATCAAAGGCCACAGCCTTCATTATGGGTGCACCTCAATGTAAAGAAAACAAAAATTCTCACCACTGGACCAATAAACAACAACCAGGTAAATAAAGAAAAGATTGAAGGTATCAAAGACTTCATGTTGCTCAGATTAACCATCAACATTCATGGAAGTAGTAGTCAAGAAATCAAATGATGTATTGCATTAGGTGAATCTGCTGCACAAAGCCTCTTTAAAGTGTTGAAGAGCAAAGATGTCAGTTTGAGGACTAAGGTATGCCTGCTCCAAGCCATGGTATTTTCAATAACCTCATATGCATGTGAAAGTTGGACAGTGAATAGGGAATACCATAGAAAAATTGATGCATTTGTATTATGGTGTTGTAGAAGAATATAAAAGTACCATGGACTGCCAAAAGAAAGAACAGATATGTGTTTGAAGAAATACAGCCAGAATGCTCCTTGCAAGCCAGGGTGGCCAGACTTCCTTTCTCATACTTTGGACATATTTTCAGGAGGGACCTGTCTCTGGAGAACCACATCGTGCTTGGTAAAATGGAAGGTAGGACAAGAAGAGGAAGACCCCCCAATGAAATGGATTGGTGTGGTGGTGGCAACAATGTGCTCAGGCATAGCAATGCTTGTGAGGTTGGTGTGGGACCCTCTTCTGTGGTTCATTGCATGGGTTTGAGTTGATACTGACTTGTTGGCTCTTAACAACAACATTAACATCTGCTAGCATAGTGGTTACGAATCGATCTGTGAACTTTAAGGTCAGCAGTTCGAAACTACCAGCTGTTCCATGGAAGAAAGATGAGGCTTTCTGCTCCTGTAAAGATTTACAGTCAGAACTGATCTACAGCACATAACAACAACAACACAATCAAAAGGCTGGTAGTTTGAGTGAACATAGCTGTGGTGATCTACTTCCAAAATATCATCCATTAAAGCTCTATTTTGTGTTCTCTTCTGACACACTTGGGGATACCAGGAGTCAGAACTGACTCAAAGGCAATTGGTTTGATTTTAGGTTTTATAATCCTGAAGAATACTGCTAGTATAGACTGGTGTTACCTCAGTGATTTCATTTTGTCCCAAAAGCAATATTATGTACACACTATGCTATTTATTCCCTTCTCTGTGCCTGGATCCCAAGACCCTTTCCTCTAGCTTCCTTTTGGGTTGGGTCTATGAAAGCAAAGGTGGAAAACAGAAGATGAAAGGACAATGAAGGCAGAGTATTTGTTTATGTGGGTCACTATTTATTGGCTGTATCTCTTTCCCAAAACATTCAGCTCCTGACAGGCAGTCTACTTCATACAGATAGTTTTCAATAATTGGACCCTCCCTTACCCCTACAGGCCTAGGGATGGTCAGTGCTCCACTGTTGGTTCTCCTATGCCCATACCCCTCCTTAAAATAGTCTTTGTATTAAATTTTCTTCAATTACTAAATTTAGAGGTACCTCCTTTTGCTATTTTGACTGATCTAAGAGCTCTGGTAGCGTAGTGGTTACGAATCGGGCTGCGAACCTTAAGGCCAGCGGTTCGAAACTACCAACTGCACCGTGGGAGAAAGATGAGGCTTTCTACTCCCGTAAAGATTTATACCCTCGGAAACCCTATACAGGGTCGCTATGGGTGGGAAACGACTCGATGGCACATAACAACAACAACAACAACAAGCTTTATACTAGGGATCTTCAAAATGTTCACAGAAAATGTATGTTATGAAAAAAATATGCACGAATTTCAAATAATTTTTGCAACAAAATAAATTCCTAATAACTTGTCATAACATGTCTGAACAAGATCTGTCTGAGACACTAAGAAAGAAAAGACATATGTTTGAAAGCCTCCCCTGTCAGAGCAAAATGAATTCTGCTAAAATTGAAGCAAAAGCAAATATCAAATGGAAAAATGGTGAAATCACTAGTTCTTTACAAAAGTTTATGGGGACAATGCCCCATATAAATCATCAGTTTACAAGTGGATAACTAATTTTAAGAAGGCATGAGATGGTGTTGAAGATGAAACTTGTATTGACAGACAAGCTACATCAATTTGGGAGGAAACAATTCCTCTTGCTCATGTCCTAATTGAAGAAGACAGATGACTAACAACAGATACAATAGCCAACACCACAACGATCTCAGCTACTTCAAATTCTGACTGAAAATTATAGTTGAACAATCTTTCTGCTCAATGGGTGCCCAGACTGTTGCATTTAAATCAGCTGCAGATAGAAGCCAAGCTTTCAATGGAAATTTCAAATAAGTAGAATCAAGTTTCTGAAGCATTTCTTGGAAGAATTTTCATAAGAGATGAATATGGTTTTACCAGGATTATCCTGAAGATGAAGCACGATCCAAGTGATGGCTACCAAGAGGTGGAAGTGGTCCAGTCAAAGCAAAAGATGACCAGTTAGGAGCACAGATCATGGCAACAGTGATTTTTGGATGCTCAAGGCATTGTGCTTGTGGACCTTTTTGAGGGTCGAAGAAGAATGACAGCTGCTTATTATGAGAATGCTTTGAGAAAGTTAGCTAAAGCCTTAGGAGAAAAATGCCCAGGAAAGCTTTACCAGAGACTCCCTTTCCATCCACCATGATACTGCTCTTGCACATTCCTCTCATCTAACACACAAGGGGAATTTTCTGAGAGTTTCTATGAGAAATTATCCACTTTACAGTCCTAACTTGACTTTTTCTGACTTTTTTTAGTTTCCTAATCTTAAAAAAGATATTTCAATTACACCAATTTTTCTTCATTTAATAATGTAGAAAAGACTGTAACATTATGTTTCAATTCCCAGGACCCTCAGTTCTTTAGGAATGGACTAACCGGCAGGTATCATTGCTTGCAAAAGTGTCTTGAAATAAAATTTATATTTTTTTCTTTTAATTTTAATTTTTCCTACAAACTTTTTGAAGTCTTCCATATTTTGAAGTTTTCCATAAGTCTTCTATATTTATAAGTGGGATAGTTGAGTTTTAGAGATTTTCAGAGTAAGTTTCCCATACCCACCCAGCTGGTAGCAGTTGTTTCTGGGATTTGAATTTAGGTCTGTTCATCCTTTTGCAGAATACCAACCTAATGATATTATTGGGAACTTAAGAGATTCATGATTTTAGCTGAGTAGAACTCTACAGTGGGTTGAAGAAAGAGAACATTATTCTCTATAAACAATCCCTGACTACTTACTTTAGGCAAGATGCTGTATTTTAAAAGACCTTGAATGGTTCTTTGCCACAGATAGCTTTCAGGTTATACGTCATGGAGCCTTAAAGTCATTACAAGCAAATGAGTTATTGGGGTGGCCAAATACGTCCTCCTCTAGCTCATTGGGAGAATATGTGCTCTCACCAGTTGTAGTTATTTTCTCTGAGCTTACCAAACAAAACCACAAAAGTAAATGTCCTAAGGTTTGATTTACCCACTTCTTATTTAAAATGAGTTTAAGTAGACTTGTTGGTACTATTAATTAGATTGAATACATGAAATGAAAATGTTTTCTTCATTTTCTAATTCTTCCTTTAGTATATTCAAAGGGGGAAAATCAGTTTCATCTTTGAAGTCTTTCAATTCAATTCATGGTTAAATAGAGATCGATTAACCATCAATAAACCCTTGGTTGTGGTATAAAAACTTGTAGCAGCTGGAGGTTGCAAAAGAGCATCTGAACTTGACTCTGAGCCCTGGCATATCTAACATGTGCCTCTCTATCTGGATTCAATTGTAGCCACTCTGACTCACATTAATAAGCAGATGGTCAAATGGTTAAACTGTGACATAGAAGCCCTTAACCATTTACAAACAGCTGCTCCTAGTGACCTTCAACCACTTGAATAGCATTCCCAATTCTCTTCTAATAGTTGGGTAGGCACACCCTGAACTAGAAAAATATCCTTTGCCTGATATTCATGTTGAACGGTGCTTTCTCTATAGTAATACTTGAGAAATACTGATCTAGAGAGCTGGGCATATGTGTACGTATAAACTCAGTTGTGTGTGCACAAAAACAACTCCAGCATTGCACACAGACTTCACCCATCCCTTTTTTGGCAGCCACCAAGCATTTCAGAATACCAAGTCAGTTGTTCTCAAGTTTGAGTACATAGTAGAATAACCATGGAATCTTTCAACATTTTGATGTTCAAGCAACATTCCGAGCCATTTACATCAGAAACTCTAGGAGAGGTACCCCTGGTTATTCCAATGTGCCACCAGATTTGAAAATCAGTGCACCAGACTACATGTGTCTTATGATAGGATGCCCTTGGAATGTTTTCTTTTTAAAAAAATTAGACATTTTTATATCATACATTGCATGTTTCATGTAGCTTTATTATGTTTTTGACTGTTGATAAGTGCCGTCAAGTCAGTTCTGACTCATAGTGACCCTGTATAGGGTTTTCGAGGAGCAACTACTGGATTTGAATGATCACCTTTGTGGTTTGCAGTCCAATGCTGATCCATAGCACCACACCAGTAGTCCATAATGAAATAATTGAGATGGAAATTACCCTCTCACGGTAAAACTTGATAAAAGCGGATGAGAGGTATGGAACACCTGTTTATAGAGATTAGGCAATAAGTAGTGCAGGGCTGTGAGTCACAAGAAAAGAGAAACAAATGAAGTGAACTTTAGGTTCATTCTGGCTTTTTGTCTGGAGGCATGTTCCAGACTGAAACAGGGAGGAGGATGTCAAGAACGTAAAAGAAAACAGAAACTTTCAATTTGAGGTAAGTGAAGCGTCTGAAACTTGAGGAGCAGAGTACTGGAGAGGAGGGAGCTGCCACAAGAAAGAGCTCCAACATTTACATAAAGATTTCCCTTAGACAAATATGACATGAGATTACTCTTGTAAAAACTCAAGAGAAGATTATCATGCCAAAAAAAAAAAAAAAAAAATTCTTTGTTACCAGGGATTGGAGGGAATGGAGAGAAATTCACTGGATAGAGAGTTGTTGTTGTTGTTGTTGTTGTTAGGTACCCTTGGGTCACTCCGACTCATAGTGACCCATATACAACAGAAGAAAACAGTGCCTGGGCCTGCGACATCCTCACAACCATCGTTACACTTTGCTGCTGCCACCATACCAATCCATCTCCCTAGTGGCCTTCCTCTTTTTTTCTGAACCTCTACTTTACAAAGCATGAAGTCCTTCTCCAAGGATTAGTCTCTCCTGATAATATGTCTGTAGTATGAGAGACAAATTCCTAGCTCTGAAGGAGCGTTCTGGTTGTATTTCTTCCAACACAGATTTGTTTGTTCTTCTGGCAGTCCATGATACTTTCAATATGTTTCTTCAACACTCAAATGCATCGATTCTATGGTTTTCCTTATTCGTTGTCCTATGAGGCTAGTGAAAATACTATGCCTATGTTGTTGTTGTTGTTAAATGCCGTCGAGTCGATTCCAACCCATAGCAGCCCTGTGTAGGGTTTCCATACTGAAAATACTATGGTTTGGGTCAGGTGCACCTTAGTCCTCAAACTGACATCTTTGCTCTTGAATACTTTAACAGTTGAACACTTTAAAGAGGTCTTCTATAGAAGATTTGCTTAATGCAATAGGTTGTTTGCTTTTCTGACTGTTGCTTCCAATGTTGATAATGAATCCAAGCAAAATCAAGTCTGACAACTTCAATCTTTTATCCACCTAATATTATGTTATTTATGGGGCCAGTGGTGAGGACTCTTGTTTTCTTTACATTGAGGTGCTTTCTTTACACAATATGTTCTTCAGACATCTTATCAGATGGGACTAGTCCTTGGAGAAGAACCATGCCTGGTATCGTGGAGGGTTTGTGAAAAAAGGGAAGACCCCTAAAGAGACTGATTGGCAGCCACAATGGACACAATGTAACAGACATTGATTGTGAGGATGGCACAAGACCAGGCAGTGTTTCATTCTGTTGTGCAGAGGGTCACTGTGAGTCAGAACCGACTTGAAGTCACCGAAGAACAAGAGAATAGACACATGTTAACTTGGGCGATAGGAAGGTCAATATACAAGAAGAGGGAAGTTGGCAGAAGAATGATGAAGACAGGTGAAGACACAGGGGTTATGAAAGGGCTAAAGGGGATAGAGGTAAGCAATGTTATACTCACAACCTTGGAACAACAGTGTTCTGAAGGTAGGTACCTGGACAGACACACAGGTTGAATAGGTATGGAAAGAAAAGTAGGAATATACCCACGAATATATAAGGATTTGCAAGAGGATATCTGGACATAGGTGTTTACCTTTGATGTAAATGCAGCTATGAATGTGGTGGAGCAGCACACACAGGGAAAGATGATGAAAACTTCTTAGATACTATCAAACCTCTTAAGGCAATGAGTTTTTGGATATGGGCCTTCAGGACCATAATCTCAGGGGACATCATGGTCAATTGGCATAGTATAGTCCACAAATACTATGTTCTACATCCTTTGGTGAGTAGTGTCTGAGATCTTAAAGTCTCATAAGCAGCCATCTAAGGTTCAACTATTGGTCTTTCCATGTGCAGAAGAAAGAAGAGTTGTGAGAATTCAATAAACTTGAAAGCAATTAGTACAGTGGATTAATAGAATATGTAAACATCAGTCTCCACAACTCTGAGACCAGAAGAAGTAGATGGTGCCCAGCTACCACTTCTAACTGATCTGAAAGGGATAACATTAGAAGGTCCCAGATAGAGTGGGAGAAGATGTGGAACAAAACTCAAAATTATAAGAAAAAAAGAAAAAACAAAAAACCTTGGTCTACCAATCGGACTTGGAATGAGAGATTTCATTGCTGATGTAAGATGGATCTTGGCTGAAAGCAAAGAATACCAGAAAGATGTTTACCTTTGCTTTACTGATTATGCAAAGGCTTTTGATTGTGTGGCTCATGACAAGCTATGGACAACAATGTGGAGAATGATTATTCCAGAACACTTGATTGTGCTAATGAGGAACCTGTACATAGACCAAGAGACTGTAGTTGAAATAGAACAAGGGGTCACTGAATGTTTTAAAATCAGAAGAGGGGTGTGCCAGTATTGTATTCTTTCACTATACTTACTCAATCTGTATGCTGAGCAAATAATCTCAGAAGCTGGATTATATGAAAGAGAATGTGGCATCAGTACTGGAGGAAGGTTCATTAACAATCTGCAATATGCAGATGATACAACCTTGCTTGCTGAAAATGAAAATGACTTAAAGTACTGATGAAAATCAAAGAGCACAGCCTTCAGTATGGATTGCAGCTCAACATAAAGAAAACAAAAATCCTCACCACTGAACCAATAAACAACATCCATATAAATGGAGAAAAGACTGAAGTTGTCAGAGACTTCAATTTGCTTGGATCAACCATCAACACTCATGGAAGCAGCAGTCAAGAAATCAAACGATGTATTGCATTAGGTCTATCTGCTGCACATGACCTCTTTGAAGTGGTGAAGAGCAAAGACGTCAGTTTGAAGACTAAGGTGCACCTGACCCAAGCCATGGTATTTTCAATAGCCTCATATGCATGTGAAAGTTGGACAATAAATAAGGAAGACTGGGAAAAAAATCTAAAAAAAACTGTAGAAGAATTGACACATTTGAGTTATGGTGTTGGAGAATAATATTGAAAGTACCATGGACTGCCTGAAGAACAAACAAATCTGTGTTAGAAGAAACACAATCAGAATACTAGTTATAAGTGAGGATGGCTTTGGACTAGTCCCTGGAGAAGGATGCCATGCATGGAAAAGTGTAGGATCAGAGAAAAAGAGGAAGTGCACCAACAAGATGGATGGGCATAGTGACAACAACAATGGTACGAAACACAACAACAATTATAGGCTTGCACTGGGTTAGGCAGTGTTTCATTCTATAAAGAGTCACTCTGAGTACGAACCATGATGACACCTAAAAAGATGAAGAAAAGCTAAATAAATCCATCGCTAGTAGACCTACACTATAAGAAATATAAAAGGAAATTTCTCTTGTGGAAGAAATTAATACCAGGTTGATACTTGAAACTATACCAAGGAGCAGAGGACAGGAAATGTAAATATGTGGTTAAATATTAAATATCCTTGTTCTTATTAACAGGTAATAAGTATAAAAAATTATTAATGAGCTATTTCTCATTCTTTTTTAGTACTAAGCCTTTGAAATCTTATGTGTGTTTTATACTTACATCACATTTCAACTGAAATCAGTCGCATTTTAAGTGCTTAATATCCACATGTGGCTAATAGCTACTGTTTGGGGTAGCATAGTTCTAGCACTTCAGTTTTATTTATTTTTTCATAATACTTTTTGTCATCCAGAAATAATAGTTTTGTGTCTATTACCTTATTCTATTTGTGTTTCATATACTAGAAAAGGCTCTAAGATTGTAAGGACATTGTGTTGTTCACTGCTGTCTCTCCAGTGACTAGTGAAATACCTAGTTCATGGTTGTTGATGTTAATTGCCATTGAGTTGGTTCCACCTCACAGAGACCCTGTATAGGGTTTTCAAGGAGTAGCTGGTGGGTTGCCATTAGAAGTCCCATGCTTATCCTTCAGCGCCATACCAGGACTCCAGTTTGTGTTGTTGTTATTAAGTGCCGTTGAGTCATTTCTGACTCATAGTGACCCTATATAGTGTTTCTGAAGAGTGGCTGGTGAGTTTGAACCACTGACCTTGCAGTTCAAACTGACTTGTGGTCTGGTGCTTATTCTATAGCCTCATACCAGTTCATGGTGTTGTTGTTATGTGCCATGGAGTGGGCTCTGACTCACAGTGACCTTGTACAGGGTTTCCAAGGCTGTAAATCTTTACAGGAGCAGAAAGCCTCATCTTTCTCCAACTACTATGTATATCTTGAACAAGATAAATTTTAAATGAGAAACCATAGACTTTCTTCATACCAAATAGGAATCCTAAGATCTATTTTAAGAACAAGAATGGACCTTAGAAGCAAATGATTCAATTTTGGCTTTGGGATTTGATGAATGTATGTTTGAATACTAGCTCCATAACCTAGAGTTAAGTGCCCTGTGGCAAGTTACTTAATTTGCTCCAGTGCTATCCAAAGTGGATGGGGTGGGAGACAGATGGACTCCAGGACAGCCCTTCAGCTCTGACATCGTTTTGAATTGCTGGAGCATGGTAAGAATAAAATTTTATTATTCTTATTTAAAAAAAAAAACACAACACTCAATGTCTGTCATCATGTTTTGCATTCATACCTCTCCCAGTGCCCCATCTTGTGTATGTCACTGTCTCTATAGGTTTGATTTTTCTTAAACTTACAATGGCTTTCATTATTGTTTTTTTTTTTTTTTTTTTTTTTTTTTTAATTTTTTTTTTTTTTTTTTTTTTTTTTTTAGCAAACATTTTTATGTTGTTGTTGTTAAGTGCTATCAAGTCAGTTCTGACTTGTAGAAACCCTGTGTAGGCTTTCCAAGGAGCAGTTAATAGATTTGAACCACTAAGTTTGTGGTTAGCTGTTCAGTGATTATCCAACAGTGCCACACCAGGACTCCAAACACTTTTAGAGTACATACCATATTCCAGACATTTTCCCAAGAAATTTGACAGTGACATCAACAACTATGAACTAGGTATCGCTCTCATCACTGGAAATAGAGCCGTGAACAACACAATGTCATTACAATCTTAGAGCTTTTCCTAGTATATGAAACACAAATAGAACTGGCTAACTAACTAGAAGAAATCCACACAAGCGAAAGTAAAAAAGCATTTCTATAAAATCATCAAGAGCTTTATTAAACAAATTTATCAAAATGTGAAGCTGTTATTTCTTGACATAGCCTCCACTCAAGTCTCTATACTTCTGAAGGTTCTCCCAGTAGGTGTCCATCTCTCTAACCCAGGAGAATTCTGTGCTCTTGATTTATACCAAGTCAAAAAACGCTCAAAGGACTTAAATCATGTTTGTTTTAAATGTTCTTTGAGTTTGGGAAACAAAATGAAGTTAGGAGGGCAAAATCAATGATATTAGGTGGATAGGGTAAGGTTTGCCAAATGAATTCTCTTAGGACATTCTTTGTTACTCGAAGAAAGAGCAAATGCATGGTGCTGCTGAAAACATTTTTTCTTGGCTCAACTTTCCTTCCTTTTATAGTTTCTGATTTTCTTAAAATTTCTTCCTAATAAACCACCCTATGTCCTTTGAGAAAATCTACTGTTACTGCACCTTTAGAATCCCCCAAACAGTCTCTGTATCTTTTTGAGATCAATTCAGCTGACCAAGCAATTCCGCCAGAAGCCAGTATTTTGATTGATTCATAATTTTGAAGACATCCTAATGATAAAACTTATCTTCAGCCATCCACTGATTGTAGGGACATGTTTAAATACATTTTGTTTGAAATTGACCTGTCTGGTAATGCAGTGGTTACGAGTTGGGCTGCCAACCTCAAGATCAGCAGTTCGAAACTACCAGTGGTTCCTCAGGAGAAAGATGAGCCATTCTGTTCCCATAAAGATTTACAGGCTCAGAAACCCTGTGCAGGGTCACTATGAGTCAGAACCGACTCCACGGTACTTAACAATAGCAACGACAAATGTATGAACTGGAACCCTAGTAGCAGTATTTTTTGGTTTAACATTGTGTATCAATCTATCTAATTCTTATAACAATCCTGGGAGAAAAGTAATTTTATTATCCCCATTTTATAGATCAGGAGACTAAGACCCAATGTTACACAGCTGGAAGGCAGTGCTGTTGTTATAAGTGCCATTGAGTCAGTTCTGACTCATAGTGATCCAGTATAGAATTGTCAAGGAGCAGCTGGTAGGTTTGAACCGCAGACCTTGTGATTTCCAGTCCAGTGTTGATCCTACAGCTGCACACTGTGAGTCCTATACTTTTAACTCACACAGTCGGTCTCCAGAGAAAACACTGGTATGGTGGTTGGAGGTGATGTGCCGTGGAGTCAGTTCCGACCCATAGTGACCCTGTAAAGGGTTTCCGAGGCTATAAATCTTTACAGGAACAGAAAGCCTCATCTTTCTCCCACAGAACAGCTGGTAGTTTTGAGCTGGTGACCTTGAGGTTTGCAGCCCAATTCGTAACCACTACGCTCCTAGAGCGCCTTCAATTATAAGGACTACCATATAAAATTGAAGACACTGTGAAGAAAATGTCTAGTACAGTGTCTAGTCTCAAAGAGATATCAAGCTGACAGGAGCTACTCTCATGATTATTGCGAATATTATTTTTATTGATTGGGAATCTTTAATCACAGGGTGTATAACTTACTTGCCTAATTGAAGTTGACAAAGGATTTAAAGTCAGACTTAATAATTTCCTGTCCGACTGTGTCTGCTCACTGTCTGTGTTATGGAACACCAGGAAGAAACAACCTCTGGAACAATAAGGAAGAAATGCTGACATTTTATTTAAACAAACTCAAACTTTATTTCTTGTATGGCCTGAAGGCTAATCTTATCTGATCCTGGGAATTCCCTAATACTCTCCACAAGGAGTTTTACAAAGGGAATGTTTTAAAAGCATCTCTCTCTCCCTACCTGAGCAAAAGACAAGAATAGTAACGCTCCAAAACCATGCACACATATTCTGATTTTTTTTTTAACTTTTATTAATCACTTAGCTGTTTTCTCTCTTAAGTCTTTCAATTTCAACAAAAAATGTGAATGAAATTTGAGAAACTTTTAAACGATGGTATCATTTGGGTACAGTACAGTGCATAAACTTTTCACCATAACCTAACTCTACGGCAGAATATTCCCAACATTCTAAAATGGTCTCACATGCTCTCCTGAACAATACTCCCTGCCAAAGAACACCATTCTGACATCCATCAACTTAGAGTTTCAACAAATAGACATAATGCTGGAAGTACTTACTCACCTAAACCAAGGAATTTGGAAGACAGATACTTGGCCAACCAAATGGAACAAATCCATATTTGTGTACATTTCAAACAAAGGGGGGTCTAACAAAATGTAGCGATTATAAAAATTATCATTCATATCACACACAAGAAAATTTTGCTGAAGATCATTCAAAAATGCTTGCAGCGGTACACAGACTAGAAACTGCCAGAAATTCAAGTCAGATTCAGAAGAGGGCATGGAAATAGAGAAATTGTTGCCGATGGATCTTTGCTAAAAGCAGACAATACTAAAGAGATGTTTACCTGCATGGATCATAACAAATTATGGATAATATTGTGAAGAATGGGAACTCTATAGCATTGTATTGTGCTCCAGGGCAAACTGCACACAGACCAAGAGACAGTTACTCAAACAAAACAAGGGGATACCACATGGCTTAAAATCAGGGGAAGTGTGTGTCAAGGTTATATCCTTTCACCATGCTCAATCAGTATGCTAAGCAAATAATCCTTGAAGCTGGACAATGTGAAAATTACACAGTATCAGATCAGAGGAAGACTCATTAACGTCCTACTATATACAGATAACATGATCTTCCTCCTTGAATGCAAAGAGGACTTGTAACACTAATTAAGAGCAAAGCCTTCAGTATGGGTTATACCTCGATATAAAGAAAAAAAACAACAACAAAAACCCAACTCTTCACAACGGAAACAACAAACAACATCATGATGAAAGGAGAGAAAAGACTGAAGTTGTGAAGAATTCCATTTAATGTGGGTCCACAATCAACGCTCATGAAAACAATAGGCATGGAATGAAGTGACCTATTGCAATGGGCAAATCTGCTGCAAAAGACCTGCTTACAGTGTTAAAAAGCAAAAGATGTCACACTGAGGAGAAATATGCATCGGATTCAAGCCACGATATGTCTTTTCAATCGCCTCACATGCATGTGAAACCTGGATAATGAATAAGGAAAACTGAAGAAGGATTGATGCCTTTGAATTATTGTCAGCTTGTGATTGTACTGTTTTCCTTAAATGTCTATTATGTAAATAAGTAAAGAAACAAACAAACAAAACAATGAAATCCCTCCTAGCCATTGAAGATGGGGTCTATGTGCGCATTGAGCTGTGCCTTCAATATTCAGCTAAGTAATTTACAACTCTGCCTTAGCTTTCATTTCCTGCTTGTGCAGAGGTGTGAGTTCAGGACCTTTTCAGGTCTTTTATGAGCATATGTACAGCCTCCTAGATTCTCAGAAATATGTGTGAGGCTTTCAGATCTCTATTACCCTACGTATCTTATTTCCCAGCTTTCTCCCCCAAGCTTTTTTTTTTTTTGCTTCATAGATTCTTGATTTCAGTTGTTATCTCTTGCTATAGGAAACAATGACTAATACATTTGCCTTTAAATATTGCTAATGAATGTCCTCAGCTCCCAGAATTCACCTAAACTCCGAGAGTTCCTGGTGAAAAAGTCATTTCGATTCTTCTTGAGGTTAGATTTCTGAATTCATGGGATTGGAGTGACCCATCCAGACCATCTGTCCTTAGATGGATGTCCTTTGGAGCCTTGAAGGAAGTCATCTTCAGGTCAGACAAAATCTTAGCTAATAGATTGTTGTTGTTAAATGCCGTCAAGTCGGTTCCAATTCATAGTCACCGTGTATAGAGTTTCCAAGGAGTGGCTGGTGGGTTTGAACTACCGGCCTTTAGATTTACAGTTCAGTGCTTATCTACAGCACCATACCAGGACTCCAGTTACTAGATTAGTAGAGAACAATTGACCATAGGCATTGGGTTCTTTTGGAAAATGATCCATGTGCAGCCACCTTTGAGAAGCAGGAACTCCAGGTTCTGACTGTGTTTTAGTACGTACTAGGTCCTGGCTGATTCTATTTCTGTAACAGGGGCCCTGAAACCCTGCCTGTGCTTGATGCTACCTTCTGAGAACTGAACGTAACAATGGCCAATCTTGCCTGCTTTCACAATCCCCTGTTTGGAGACCCTTCCAAAGATATGTATGGGTTGATGCTGCCTAATATGAATCGTGTCTACTCACAATAAATATATCCTTACACTAATTTTTGGATTTTCTCTAAGACTTTAGGTTTTGATACAAGATAGACAAAATAAATGTTAGTATGTTGATCTTTCAAGGAACTACCAAATCTAAACCCAAGCCTATTGTCATCAAGTTATTTCTGATGTGTAGCAGGCCCAACAGGACAGAGAATATTCTATAGGGATTTCAAGGCTATAATCTTTCCAGATGCAAGTTGCCACACGGAGTCACTGGTGGGTTTGAATAATAGACTTTTCAGTCAGCAGCGGAGCACTTATGCATTACATCACCAGAGCATATTAAAGAGCTACCAAACACATCAAAACAAACAGCCATGATACTCAGAGAATAAGACTGATCTCTTCCTTTCAGTGTTATGTTCCTGCACCAAGGATGGGACTGCTGCCTCCAAGGCCACTTCTGAGCTAGGGAGTGACGGTAAGTTAAAATGCAACAAAGCTCTCTTACCAAGATGTAGTGACTTTTTCTTGGGTAAACATTGTCCCAGTTGCTATAAGCTTTTGATTAACTTCCAGAATTAAAAAAAAAAGTTGCTTCTGATATTTTTTTTGTTTTGTTTTTTGCTATTGTAGTCATTGTTTTTGTAAAGGAATGGACTTTGGGGGTTTCCTATGTCACTGTTTTCACACTTCAGTAAAGACTTTTGATGAATAAAGTTTTAAATTTGAATAAAGTCCAATTTAAAAAAATAATTTTCCTCTTATATTTCATATACTTTGGGTGTGATTGATCAAACATATTTCATTTTTTCCTAATTCAAAATCACTTAGATTTTCTCTTGGGCTTTATGTTTGCAGTTTCACAGGTTTATTTCTTACATTTATGTCTATAACCCATTCTGAGATTATTATTATTTTTAATGTATGGTTTATTGGTGCATGGTGTCATTTTTTTTTCACATTTGGATATTCAGTTGTTCCAGTATTAGTTTTAAAAAAAATATTATCCTTTTCCATTGAATTGCCTTGATACCGTTTTAAAATCAATTAACTGTATATCTGTGTTTGGTTGAATTTCTGGTATCTCTATTCTAGTCTATTGATCAGTAAGTTTTTCTTGACACAAATATATTTTATGTAAGTCTTCTTCAGTTTCTTGTAGCAATATTTTACCATTTTCAGTTTACAAGCTTTATGTATTTTTGTAGTTACAGGAATCCCTAATTAGTTCATATTTTTATAGTCTTACAAATACGAGTCCTGATGTTGTGCTACAGGATAAGTGCAGGACAAGGTTGGTTTGAGCTGCAAGGTTGGTGGTTCAAATCCATCAGCTGCTCCTTGGAAACCCTATACAGGATTACTATGAGTCGGATAGCATCAAGCAACAAAGCAGCAACATAAATAACATATTTAAACTTTTAATTTCCAAATGTCTGTTGCTCTAATGCTAAGTAATATCTTACATAACTTTAATGCAATGATCAAAATCAAAATGTGAACCATGGTACAATGCTAGTCACTAAATTACAAACTTTCATGGAATTTGACCAATTTTTCTAATGTTGTCCCTTTTATTGTTCCAGGATACAATACAGGATCCTACATTATATTGTCATGTCACCTTAGTTGCTTCAGCCTTTGAACATTCCTCAGTCTTCCCTTTTCCTTAATGACTTTGAACACCTTGGAAGAATTTTGATTTATTGTTTTATAGTATGGCCATCACTTTGGATTTGTCTGATGTTC
This sequence comes from Chrysochloris asiatica, assembly GCF_000296735.1. Taxonomy (NCBI): domain Eukaryota; kingdom Metazoa; phylum Chordata; class Mammalia; order Afrosoricida; family Chrysochloridae; genus Chrysochloris; species Chrysochloris asiatica. The sequence goes on from NW_006408519.1 coordinate 26,733,357, forward strand.
TCATATAGTTAGTTTTGAGTTATGGATTCTTCAGAAGAATATCACAGAAATGTGCCCTCCTCAATTCATTCTACCAAAAAGTTTCTCTTGTGGTCTTTTTATTGGTGGTGTGGCGCTACAGATAATGCGCTGGACTGCAAGGTTAGTTTGAACTGCAAGGTTGGCGGTTCAAATTCACCAGTCGCTCCTCGGAAACCCCACACAGGGTCACTATGGGTCAGAACCAATTTGGTGGCACTTAACAACAATGACAACAACAATAATTTGACTAAGGTAGATTCTGTAGTGCTTATTGGCTTCAAAGTTATTAATTGTCCCTTTATAAATAACAAATATCTTGGGGCAATACTCTAAAAAATATCAAGTATTCTATTTTTCCTCAAACATTCAGCCAATAATTAGGACATTCATTGCTAAATCCTGTTTGCAGCAGTTAAAATTTGGTGTTCCAATATAGAATTTTTATTTTTTCCATTTCCCCAAAATGTTTAATTAGTATCTTCTCCATGATTTCTTATGCAATTAACTATTTTATATTATGGATTGAAAAACACATAGAAAGTCCACTGTAGCATCAGGCCTTCTGTTTGTTTGTTTTTGTTTGTTTGTTGTTGTTAGGTGCCATTGAGTCGGTACTGACTCACAGCAACCTTATGCACAGCAGAACGAAACACTGCCCAATCCTGGGCCAACCTCACTACTGTTGACACGCTTGAGTCCATCGATGCTGCCACTTGGCCAGTCTATCTCATTGGGGGTCTTCCTCTTTTTCTCTGAACTCCACCTTACCAAACATGATATTGTTCTCCAGCGACTGGTCCCTCCTGACAATATGTCTGAAGTGTGAGAGACGAAGCTTAGCCATCCTGGCCTCCAAGGAGCATTCTGGCTGCACTTCTTCCAAAACCAATCTATTGGTTCTTTTGGAAGCCCATGGCACTTTCAATATTCTCCTCCAACACCATAACTCAAAAGCATCAATTCTTCTCTGGTCTTTCTTATTCACTGTACAGCTTTTTGGGTTACACTAGTTTAAAAATGATTTTCTAAAAATTGAAAAACTGAAAAATATAACTTAAAAATAAAAACTACTCCCTAGTAACTCATATTTAATGTTTCAAGGATATATAACTAAAATATAATTAAAGTTATGATGATATTTAATGTTTGAATGATATTGAAGGAAACCTGTAATGACTGTAGGTTTATGGATCAACTTCTTGGTTATTATAATACATACGTTTGAAAATAGTTCAAACAGAATGCTATTACCTTAGCAATGGCAAAATGATACCAGGAAGCCATGGCAATATGATGTAATGAGAATGCTACTGAAATGTCATCAGACTGTTTTCATTCTCGATGATGAATACTACTGAGTATGTCTTTAGCAAGTCATTGCTTCTCTAGGCCTAAATGTACTCATCTGTCAAAAGAGGAGTTGTATAGGCCAATCCAGGTCCCAAGAAGGTCTGAATTCAGTCTCTTCCAGGTTCTGTCCTTGCTCCTTTGATATCTTCAGATGCTTCAGTTTCCAGGATATTTCTGCTTAACAATGATTTCCAACCACAGGCAGATTGTACTCGCATATCATTTTTTCCCAATGGCCATGTGCAGTTGATGGTGAATCCAATCTTCCCATGGAAAACCACAGGTATCCTATCATTCTCCATCCAAATCCAGGACACTCAGGTCTTGCTGCTTTAAGTTTGGTGTCCTTTTTGGGACAAGTGTCAGTTTGCTCCCTCTTATATGATGTTTCCAGGTCTAACAACACTTGTAGTGAGGATATGACTCATGCATTAGTATGCTTCATTCTTCCAGAATCTATATCTACCCCTGTAAGATGCCTTTTAGAATGGAGTCCTGGTGTGGTGCTGTGGGTTAATGTGCTGGACCACAAGGTTGGTTTGAACCACAAGGTTGGTAGTTCAAGCTCACCAGCCATTCCATGGAAACCCTACACAGGGTCACTGTAAGTTGGAACCGACTCCATGGCACTTAACAACAGCAACAGTTAGCTGAAGTCCTGCTAGTCCTGAGATCACTTCTCAGTTTCCTTCAACCCTGTTCACACCTCTATAAATAGTCTTTTTTTCCTCTCTCTCTCCATTCTCTTCATTTAAGCTATCTGAGTCTATCCACCCTTTGACTTATACAATTAACATGCTCAAATATCAATGAGGTTTCAAGCTTTACCTCATACTTTAGTTATCTAGTTATAACAGATGTACCACAAATAGATGGCTTTGTTTGTTGTTGTTGGTTCCATCCCTTCAGTTCTGACTTATAGTGACCCTGTACAAGGTTTCCTAGGAGCAGTTGGTGGGTTTCAACCTCAGACCTCGTGGTTTGCAGCCAGTCCTTATCCTACAAGGCCACACCAGGAGACCATAGATAACGTCAAGAAATAGAAATTGATTCTCTCATAGTTTAGGAGGCTAGAAGCTCAAATTCAGGGTGCTTTGGTGGCATAGTGGTTACAAATTGGGCTGCGAACTGCAAGGTCAGCAGTTTGAAACTACCAGCAGTTCCA
>NW_006408519.1:26737807-26740870 GCF_000296735.1 Chrysochloris asiatica
ATCTTTCTCCCACGGAGCGGCTGGTAGTTTCGAACCGCTGACCTTAAGGTTCGCAGCCCGATTCGTAACCACTACGCTACCAGAGCTCCTTATTAATAAGGTAGTACTTTCAAATATGTAAGGTATCCTGCTGAGGGTTAGGCATCAGGCTGCTAACCACAAGTTGGTGGGTCAAACCCGTCTCCTCTCTTCAGTAGAAAGATGAGGCTGCCTGTGTCTGTAAAGCTCTAGAATCCTGGAAACTCTATGTAGCATCACTATGAGTTACAATCAACTTGATGGCAGTGGATTTGTATGTTTCTGTTTTTTGTTTTTCAAGTATGTATACAAAGGGGCTTCAAAAAGTTCATAGAAAAATGGAATTAAAACATAATGGAATTTTTTAATGAACATTTTGACACCTCCTCATACGTGCCCAACCATAATGGAAGGACTATGGATACTGTTTTAAGGAATTTCTTTGTCTTCACTTCTGTAATTACTATTGCTTTTGGTGATATATTGTTGTTATTGTTAACTGCCGTTGATTTGGGTTCCTACTTATTGCCACCCTGTATCGGGTTTCCAAGGAGTGGCTGGTGAGTTTGAACCACTAACCTTGTGATTCAAATGACTTTTCGGTCCAGTGCCCTACAGTGCCACACCAGCTGATATATTAGATACAAGTTGGATTAATACAGTAGCAGCAACAATGGGCTCAGGATGGCGCAGCACTGGAAAGTCACTATGAGTTGGAATTAACTCAATGTACACTAACAATATCAACTAATATTTCCATCTCCTAAATCTCTAAATACTTACTCTTCTGTCTATGTCCAATTCCAGAATGGTCTGGAGGAAAAGAGAATGTTAACAAGCAAAATGAACAGAATGGACAAATGTCAGTCTTGATAAATTGTAAGATTTTCAGGATGTCTAGAGCTCAGGATGGGAAGAAAGTAACAAGTGAGAGACAAAATCATGAAGGTAAGCAGGCCTTATATTAATATGAGCAGAATGTCCTTATTTCTAACTGATTCTGAGAGCAAAGGGATGCCCATGAAAGGTTTTCAGTTGAGTCATAACATGCATTGTTGCAATATGGGGAGCCGATTGAAGTGAGGCATGATTGAGGTAAGAAACTGAGCTGTGAGACTGTTTCAGGAATCTGGTCAAGAGACAATGATGGAAAAGGGTAGTGCCAGCAAGGATGGTGAGAGGCTAATAGATTTGAGAAGTACATGTCTACAAGTCATGATGACAGAATTGATGTGGAAGATGAGAAAGGATGAGCTAAGAATGCTGTCTGGGTTACTGACTTGGATTCTGGGTATGGGAGAGTGGGCTATTATAACTTTGATTTGGAAAATGTTGAGAAATGGCATCTATAGGATGGCTGAGTAGAGAGGCCTCTGAGGCAGCTGGATGTTTAAGACTAGAATTGAAGACACTGAACTGGGCTGAAAAGACAGATCTGCTCTGGGAGTCATCCACACAAGGATGGACACTGGAATTCTGGTGGCTGAGAACACCCAGGGATAATGTGCAGAGGAAGAAGAGAAGGGGATCTATTTGTAGACCTTGAGAACTACATAGAAGGAAGAGACGACAGATGAAAGGTAGCTCACAAAGGGGAGTTTAGAGAGGTGGGAGCGAAGTCATGTAAAGTGTATTTCCCAACAACAGGAAAAGATTGTTCTACAAGGAGGAGCTTCCCAAATTATCATGCAATTGACTAAAGATTGATGCAATTAAAAAATTGAGCATTTGATTCATTTTAGGTAAAAGGAACATGCAAGCAGCAGTCAAGAAATCAAACGACACATTGCATTGGGAAAATTTGCTGTACAAGACCTTTTTAAAGTGTTGAAGAGCAAAGATGTCAGCTCGAGGACTAAGGTGCACCTGACCCAAGCCATAGTCTTTTCAATAACCTCATATGCATGTGAAAGCTGGACAGTTAATATGGAAGACCGTAGAAGAACTGATGCTTTTGAGTTATGGTGTTGGAGGAGAGTATTGAAGGTGCCATAGGTTGGCAAAAGAACCAATAGATCTGTGTTGGAAGAAGTACAACCAGAATGCTCCTTGAGGCCAGGATGGCCAAATTTCATCTCTCATGCTTCAGACGTGTTATCAGGTACCTAAGAACAACAACAAGGAATAAGGAAGCCAATGGTACTTTGGATGATGTGTGTGTTTTTTATTTGCTTTGTTTCAAGATGGATAAGAAAGAAACTAGGTTGAAAAAGTGCATAGTAGGTGGAATTTAGGAGATAGAACATAAACAGACATGTTGTTGTTAAGCGCCATTGAGTTGGTCCCGACACATAGTGACCCTGTATAGGATTTCTGAGGAGCAGTTGATGAGCTTGAACCACTGACCTTGCAGTTCAAATGGCTTTGCAGTCTGGTGCATTAGCCCACAGCACCACACATATCTCAGAGATCTTGCGGGTTCAGCTCCAGACCACTCCAGTAAAACATATACTCCAGTAAAGCAAACCACACAAAGTTTTTGCTTTTCCAGTGTATATAAAATTATTTCTATGCAAAACCGTAGTCTGTGTAGTGTTCAATAGCATTATGAAAAAGTTCAAAATATTGTAATAATTACTAAAATGTGACCCAGAGACCGGAAGTGAGTGTAAGCTGTTAGAAAAATGGTCCTGATAGGCTTGCTCAATGCAGGGTTGCATAAAAATTCAATTTGTAGAAAATACACTACTTGCAAAATTCAATAGAGTGAAAAACAATAAAATAAGGTGTTCCTGTATTGTCCCATCAAAAGTAACACGGGAATGGTTGCACAACCTGAAGAATGGAATCTGAATATTATATATATATGTATATATATAATCTATGTTCCTGAATATTATACCTTGAAATGGTTGGAATCGTGAGTATTTTCCTGTGTATATTCTCAACAACGAAAGGAGCTCTGGTAGCGTAGTGGTTACGAATCGGACTGCGAGCCTTAAGGCCAGCGGTTCGAAACTACCAGCCGCTCCGCGGGAGAAAGATGAGGCTTTCTACTCCCGTAAGGATTTACACCCTCGGAAACCCTGTACAGGGTCGCTATGG
>NW_006408519.1:26740970-26751576 GCF_000296735.1 Chrysochloris asiatica
CCCGTAAGGATTTACACCCTCGGAAACCCTGTACAGGGTCGCTATGGGTCGGAACCGACTCGATGGCACTTAACAACAACAACAACATTCTCAACAACAATAACAAAAGGACTACGCCAAATCAAAAAGGAGACGAAATGTGCTTAGGAAGAGGGAATGTCATGAGAGAATAAATAGTATCTACAAAAAATAAAAACAAAACAGAAATAAACACAAAAATAAGTTTCTTTATGAAGGGGAGGCTATAGGTATAGTGAAGTTGGACTAGGATGTAGGATCTAATGAAGTGACTTTTTGTCCTTAAATACATAGACTTCAGCGTGTTTGAAGAAGTAGAGCCATTTAAAAAGTTGAAGTTAAAGAAAATTGACGGTATAACCTATAGTTCAGTGGATGCAAGAAGACATGAGGGTAGGGGCAGGGTTGTAACATTGACCACACACAAGGAACAATTAGTTTAAACATGATGAATGAAAATCTTTTTCAGAGTAATTACATGGAAGAAAGACTGGTGGACACCCATGCAGGTGGGTTTATAAGCTTGTTGATAAAAAGTTGAAATAAATGCTAATTTAATTGTCTTTCTCTTCTCTGTAAATTAGGAGGCCAGACGAAAACTTTATAAAGGCAACTCAACTCTAAGGGAGAAATGATTCTCAAACTCCATCCTGCAAACTAATGTAATGGCAATAAAAGTTAAACTATATGGAGCAGTGAGGTGTTACTTCACCGTGAAATAAACTTCAAAGTACTCATTGATCTCAAAATCCTGCAGATTCCACTATGGCCCTCCTTTCTCATCCAAGCACCATGCATTCGAATCCTAGGACAGACTTTATCCATACTGAGCAGGGAATGCAGCCTCCAAGCAATACTTTGTGGCTTCATTGGAGGGTTTTTGTCCTAAGTAGCAGATGTCACACCACCCACTAAATTTCAAAGAATAACAAAAACACCATTGGAGATACAAGTCATAAGTGAAAAAACAAAACTAAATTCTGTTGTGGAGTTGTAGGATAAGCACTGGACTGCTAACCACAGGGTTGGTGGTTCAAACCTACCAGCTGCTCCTTGGAAACTGACTCTATGGCACTTAACAACAACAACAAGTTCTACCTAAATTTTCTGGTGTACATGCCAGTGAAAGCAAGTCTCTGAGGGCATAAACAAGCATTCACAAGTATGGCAGTTCAAATCTACTCAAAGAAGTATTCTAAATAGAGGCCTGGTGATTTGCTTCTGTAACACACATAGGTAGGAATTGACTTGACAGCAATCTTTTAAAAAATTTTTTTCCAATTGTACTTAAGTTCCAAAGACAGACAGTTAGTGGGTCTGTTCAGGGAATAGAGAAAAAACCCGGTGTGGTCAGAGCAAACTAAACATTGAAGAACATGGGACAAGATGAGATTGAAGAAGTTGGCATAGATTATCAAGTTTTCATTGTAGCAAAATTTTGTGAAATAACTAGGTTCACTTAGAATTTAGATCCAGTTCTGGTAGCATAGTGGGTATGAATCAGGCTGCTAACCTCAGGGTCAGCAGTTCGAAACTACCAGCTGTTTGTTCTGTGGGAGAAAGATGAGGCTTTCTGCTTCCGTAAAGATTTACAACTTTGGAAACCCTGTACAGGGTTGCTGTGAGTTGGACCGACTTCACCACACATAATAAAAACAGCAGCAACATGCATAGCAAACATAGAACTGTGCACACACATCTGGTCTCAATCACACCCACCAGGAGTGCCTAATAATACACCAACAACCATCATAAACAATCACAAATTACATAAAAATACAATGGCACCACAATGTCTTGAAAAAAACACAAAAAACAGACAATTTTATTTCACACGAAGAAACTACATAGTGTGTCAAACAACTGATCAAAATGCAGAACCAGAAAACAGTTCTGAAGAAGAAAAGGTATGGGAACTAACATAAAAAGTTTGAAAGAATGATATTTAGGTATCTTAGATGGATGGAGAAAAAGATCAAGAAATATGCAGATGAAATTAAGGAGAACATAAAAAAAAAAAAAACTAGAAGAATTCATGAAAACACTACAAGAACAAAAGGACAAAAATAAATGAAAAATAAGAAATTCAGAAGATTAATATTAAGATTTCATAACTAGATGATTCATTGAAAGGACAAAGTAGTAGATTTGAATCAATCAAAGGCCAAATTAGCATGAAGACAAATATCTCAATATCAGTCTGCTAGAATAACAATCAGCAAAAAGAAGAAAAGGAATCCCAAGAACACCTAAGGTTTATGTGGCACACCATCAATAGGAAGAACTTATGTGTGACCAAAATTTTAAAATAGGAAGAGAGCTGTTGGAAGAAAACTTCTCTAACATTTTTAATGATGAGAAGATAAATATTCAAGAAGCTGAAAGAACCACAAATAAGATAGACCCCAAAAGAAAATCACCAAGACATATCACAATCAAACTTTCTAAAACCAAAGAGAAGGAAAGAATCCTGAGAGCAGCTCATGAAAAATGAACAGTTACCAAGAAGGGAGAAGCAATAAGACTAAGGTCTGGGTTTTCAACAGAAACAGTGCAGGCAAGAATACAGTGGAACAACACATATGAAAGTTTGAAAGAAAAAACAAAAGCCTATCAAAAATTATAAACAAACAAAATGGTTCTTCAAATGCAACAGTCAAATTAAGGCATTTCCACATCAATGGGAATTAAAGGAATATCTATGTACACAAATCAGACCAACTTTACAAAAATTAATAAAAGGAGTTCTTTGAAGAGAGAGCCAACAGCAGCAGACAATAACTGGATATTAAAACACACACATCACCACCCAGATGTAAACCCAGATATAGAAGTATCCAAAGTAAAACAAACCTACAAGGCTGGAAATAGGAAACCAGAGATATCAATTTGTAATGAAGACAATTACAAAACAAAAAGTTTAGTTACAGAACTTCCAAATGACAAGGAAGGAATTAATAAATAAAAGGTAGCCTGAAAGAAAATTTATAAAACTTCTCATCAAAATTTTAAAAAGAAAAATGATAAATTTAGTAAAAAAACAACAATGAACCAAATGACAAGAAAACTCACAAACAAAATAATTTCAGCACAAAAAATTATGTGGAATGAAGAAATGGGCGGTATCCCAAAGATCACACAGAGCAAAATGACAGTAATAAATTCACACCTATCAATATATAGACTGAGTTTCAATGGCTTGAATGTAACAATCAAGAGACAGAGAATAGCAGAATGGATAAGAAAACAGGATCCATCAATTTGCTGTGTACAAGAGAATCTCTATATGCACAGACAACAATAGACTAAAAATCAAAGGATGGGAAACAATATATCAAGCTAATGGCAATCAAAAAAGAGTAAGCTCTGCAATAACAGCAGGATAAGCACTGGGCTGCAAGGTCAATTTGAACTGCAAGGTCAGTGGTTCAAACTCACCAGTGGTTCCTCAGAAACCCTGTACAAGGTTGCTATGTGTCAGAACCTACTTGACGGCATTAACAACAACAAATGGGTTGATACATGGATAGATGCACAGATTGAACTGGTGCGAGGAGAGTGGGAACACAGTCACAAATATGTAAAGATCTGACAGAGGATTTGTGTACATAGGTATTTATCTTTGCTGCAAACATATCCATGAATGCGGTGGAGCATGTTGTTGCTAAGTTCTGTGGCGTCAGCTTTGACCCACAGCGGCCCTGTATAGAGTTTCCAAAACTTTAACTGTTTCGCAGGATCAGAAAGTCTCATCTTTCTTCCACAGGTGGTAGAGTGTACAGGGGGAATTATTTGCTGGGCCTGGAGGCTCAGCACTGTAGTCTTGGGGATCATCGTGGTTGATTGGCATAACATAGTCCACAAAGACATCCTGATTTGGTGAGTAGTGTATGGGGTCTTAAAATCTCATAAGTGGCCATCTAAGGTGCAACTATTGGCTTCTCCGTTTGCAGAAGGAAGAAGAGTGATGAAAACTGAAGATGCCTGCAAACAATTAATCCAATGGATTTTGGGAGCATGTGAACTTTAGTCTACAGGACCCTGAGACTGTAAGAACTAGATGTTGCCCATGCCCACTACTGATTGTTCTGAAAGGAATCACTTAGAAGGTCTTGGATAAAGTGGGAAACAATGTAGAACAAAACTCAAAATCATAAAAGACACCATACTTACTGGTCAGATGGAGACTGCTAGAACCCTTAGACTATGGCTCTTGATCACCCTTCAGGTCTGGAACTGGCTTAATTTTCAAACAAGCAACAGATAGGTGGATAAGGGTAACAACAGCACTAGTGAGGTACACACACCATAGAATGGTCAATAATTTGAGATCAAAATGGCGGCACTTACCTAATGATAAAATTCAGATGGGTGGGAAAGAAAGAGGAGCGGAAACAAGAAACACAGGGAGGAAGTGAAGTAAGCAGTGTTACATTGAGGAGATTTCAATCATTGAGATGAGAGGGTGAGTTGTTAAATGTAAAACCGATGGTATGCTCTATAAAACTTCACTCAATACACAATAAAAAGTTTAACACTAAGAGTTTAGAAAATTGGTCTTCAACTCTTAGAAGAGTCTAAAATGAATTTCCTTAAAGAGTTTTGGAGGTGGGTGATAGCCAAAGAGTTATGGTGAGGCTGTTGGGTATGTATGTATGTATGTATGTATGTATGTATGTATGTGTGTGTCTTTATATGGCATGGGCCAACATTGCTAAACATATTTAAATGCTCTGCTTGAACAAACCGTGACCCTGAGTCAATATTTTATTTGCTGCCTATTTTTGAAAAAGTAACATAAAATATTAGAATGCAGTTTTAAGTCTAGTAACTGAATTTTTCATTTTGTACCTGGCTGTTCGACATTATGCATATTCTTCAGCCATCACATATTTCAGTAACTCAGCATCCCTTTCTTTCTTAAAAATTTTCAATCATTGCATTTCTAATGGCTGTTATGCCTTTGATAATCACTCTAAAGAGATCCCCTAGAGTCTGTGAGTTGCTTCTGAAAACTTCATTGACTTTTTTGTCTTCCCTCTGCAGCAATGGGCTAAATGTTCTCTTGAATGACAGGGATTATTTATGGTAAAGGTTCCCTCAATGTCAATTTGTCCACAGGGAAGTGCAACTCCAAGGGCATGTTCTTCTCTGGATGCCAGAGTCCAACTCCCATTAGCAGTAATGAGCACTACGTGAACGTTTGTTGTCTTTTCTGGGCCATTGCAGCATGGCGAGAGCCTTTTGTCATCCATCACATCCTTGCTCACTCACTTCCTTCTTTCAAACAAGAAAGGGGAATATTCCATGGTTTATTTTTGGCAGAAAATCTTTTCAACAACAGTAATAAAGTCTTCCAAAATCGAGAGATAGAAATTGCTCTCCCAAGACACAGTATAATGTTCAAGTCCTTGGCTTCATACTAAGGTCAAATCTTGACTGTTTATGGAATTGACTGTAATCTTTTGGCACTGAGGATTCCTGGCCTCTTTGAACCCAATACAGTAGTTAGCATCCCACTAGCCATGTAGTAGATACCTCATAGTTATAGCCAGGTACATGTTAGACCCTTATCACATGAGTCAATCCTAAAACCAGTCAGCATATATCTAGGGGCTTTCGTCCTTCTTTGGGGCTCTCCTGCTTTAGAAAACTCATATTATGTGTGGGAAATTTACCTATCATGAGATTCAGGACTATTATTCATACTAATTTCCCCTGATGTTCTGCAGCTAGTTGGTGGGCATAAATCAGTCTTCTCTGGTCACATACATTCTCAGTGATTTGCAATGGGAATTAGAAAAGGAAATAATTGGGGATTGCAAGGAATTCAATGTGGAAGCCGTAGTGGTGGAAGCAAGATCATCCCTGAACACCAGTTACAGAGCTAGTGACTGGTAAAATGGTCAGGGAGCAAGGTGCTCGTAGTAGAGGCTGCAGTGGACAGTGGACAGCAGCAGCAGTAGTTTCCTCTCTGGACTGATTCTGTGAGGTGATTTGGGGCAATGTTCCTTACTTTCTGACTCAAACCTTGTTTGCTGTTGTTTCAGCAAGTCTGAACTAGTCAGCATTCTGTTATAATGAATTCAGTCTAAATGTGCTATAGCAGTGACTCTCAACTAGGGGTGATTTTGCCCCTCTGGGGACATTTGGTATGTCTGGAGACATTTTGTACTGTCACAATGGGGATGAGGGGAGAAGCGGATAGTGGCATTTAGTAGGTAGAGGCCAGGGATGCTATGAAGCTCCCTACAATTCCCAGAGAGGTCACGGCCCCAGAGAATGAGCTGAGCTAAAATGTCAGTAGATCTGAGCATGACACACTCTGTACTAGAGTTAATTGTTGTAGCTCTTAACTAAGAATTTTGTCTAAAGTTGGCGATAATATGAATCCATTTTACAATAAAGGAATAAATGAAATGAGGTTAAATAAATTGCCTCTGATTAAATAGTAAAGATAGCCTAGAAAGAAAGAAAGAAATACATTTTCGTCCAAATTTTCACAATCTTGGTTTATTAAGACTTTGTGGTGGTTTTGTAATGTGTCAGCTTGAACTCTGCTGAACTACAATGACCAGAATTCCCAATCCCTGTAGGTTTCTGCTTAGGATGAAACAAAAGGGAGCAATTGGGGTGAACAACTCTATACCAGCCATTGTGACCAGCTGACTGAGACTTCTTTTTGGTGTGAGGCAGAAGTCAGGCCAGAAACTCCTTCCTTTTGTTTCCTTTATATCATCCTTCAGTTTCCCCAGCTCTTGGATCGGGTGTGTGTGTGTTTAGGTGTATGTGTTTAGCAATGTGAGGAAGGAATCTGGCTTCTGCAAAACACCCACCTGACCAAACTGATGGGTCTGTTATGAGCTCCAGCTTGTGTTTGTGTGTTCTGGTTTTATCTTATTCTCTTCTACACTTGTCTTCTCCTCCAAATATCTGCCCTGTGGTCTTCAAGCTCCACTATCAGTCACAGCCAATTGCCTTATGTTGTTGTTGTTGTTAAGTGTTGTTTTGTTGATTCTGACCCATAGTGACCCTGCATATGGTTTCTGAGACTGCAAATATGAGCAGAAAGCCTCATCTTTGTCCTGTGGAACCGCTGGTAGGATTGTAAGAAAACTCATTAACAACCTGCAACATGCACATGACACAATCTTGCTTGCTGAAAATGAGGACAACATAAAATGCTGATGAAGATCAAAACCACAGTCTTTGGTAAGGGTTGCATCTCAATGTAAAGAAAACAAAAATCCTCATCATTGTAGCAATAAATAACTTAATGATAAATGGAGAAAAGATTTAAGTTGTCAAACACTTAATTTTGCTTGGATCCACCATCAACACTCATGGAAGTAGCGGTCAAGAAATCAAAAGACGGTGGAATCCTGAGCCCCATCCAGAACCTTCTAAGGTGGGACATTCCCACTAGAAAGGACAAGTAGACCATCCTGGAACAGTTAGAGCAACAGAAGATATATCTTCAAAGATCATCACGAAAAACCCAAAACAAAAATGGCAGTATGATTAGCTGCTACAAGAATAAACAAGTTGTTTGCAGGGAAGCCATTAAGGCAAGCAATCAAGTTCCTTCAGGTCAAAACCCCTCTCTAAGACTGAAACTCAATTGGAACACATGAGCAGGCATGTAAGCTTGATGGCGACCACATTGGTCTACTGGTGAGTGGAAGAGGGCAAAAGGCAGCAATGAAGAAATGGGCTGAATTCAACTACATTACATAGACTCCCATTGACCTGGAGATGAAAGAGAGAAGAGGAAGGCTGGTTGGTCCAAAGTGTGGTGAAACCTGGGGACACCTAAGCCCATGGACAAGGACATAGCCATAGAGGGATAGAGCTGAAAGTGAAGCATCCAGCTGATAAGAAATGAGGGGAGATGCACAAGAACACCCAAACTTGCAGATAGTACCCATCTGACCTAGCCTCATTGACCCAGCCTCAATAGCTTGATAATCAGAACTCAAATAGAGGAAGATAAAAAAGAAAACAATTTTTGATAAAGGAAATGAGGGTAAATTGCTACAATTTGATGAACTTGACCTATACTCAAGGAGGTTTTGTTGTTGTTATTAGGTGCCATCAAGTTGGTACCGATTCATAGCAATCAAGTTCCTTCAGGACAGCAGAAAGTTCCTTATGCACAACAGAAAGAAACATTGCTCAATCCTGGGCCAGCCTTACTATTGTTGCCACGCTTGAGCCCATTGATGCTGTCACTTTGCCAATCCATCTCACTGTCTAGAGTCCTCAGCTGCTCCCTCGCTCCATGTCCTCATCTCTGCCTCCATCTCATGTGTTGCTGCTTCTCTGGCTAAGGTCCCGCAATCCACTTGTGCTTTTCTCCTTGATGGTCCTAGGGTCCTCTGTTTCTGGACTGTAAGATTAACTACTCCTCTGTTTTTGTAACACAACTTCTACCTTTACATTGTGACAGTTGCAATTAGTCATGAAAACAATTACTCACTACTGAATCATAAGAATCTTATCCCCATCTCTTCACCAAGCCCATCTAGACAAGATAAAAACTATTCAGTGGGGTCTCTATCTTCCCCCACACACTCTTAAATTAAACTCTCTCTTGAAACCTTGTAAGCCAGTCACTTCATGCCTTTATCACCCCCTCATTTTAGGTAGCCAATGTCTAAGTTGCCTGTATTTATCTACCCTGTGTACATGGGGATAGCATTGATACTTGATGTGAAGACTCCTTCACTCTCTGTTGGTATTTTGAACTACTACCACCACACATTTGTCAGTTTGTTGTATTGTGGTAGCTTGTGAGTTGCTGTGATTCTGGAAGCTGTGCCACCAGTATTTTAAATACCACCAGGGTCACCCATGGTGGACAGGTTTCAGATGACCTTCCAGACAAAGACAGACTAGGAAGAAGGAGTGACAAACTGCTTCTGAATATTTAGTCACTGAAAACCTTATGAATAGCAGAGAAAGACTGTCAGATATAGTGCTGGAAAGTGAGCCCCTCAGGTTGGAAGGCACTCAAAATGCGACTGGGGAAGAGCTGCCTCCTCAAAGTAGAGTTGACCACGATGATACGAATGGAGTAAAGCCCGTGGGATTAGAGCCCTCAGGACCTTCATTTGCTGATGGGGTACAACTCAAAATGAAGAGAAACAGTTGTAAACATCCATTAAAAATCAGAACATAGAATGTATGAAGTATGAATCTAGGAAAATTAGAAATTGTCAAAAATGAAATGGAACACAAAAACATTGATATCTTAGGAATTAGTGAGCTGAAATGGACTGGTATTGGCCATTTTGAATCTGACAACCACATGGTTTACTATGCTGGAAATGACAAATTGAAAATGAATGGTGTTGCATTCATTGTCAAAAAGAACATATTCAGATCAGTCATAAGGTACAATGCTGTCTGTGATAGAATAATATCCATGCACCTACAGGGGAAACCAGTTAATACCACTATTATTCAAATTTATGCAACAACCACTAAAGTCAGTGAGGATGAAATAGAAGAATTCTACCAACTTCTTCAATCTGAAATTGATGAAACACGCAATCAAGATGTATTGATCATTACCAGTGATTAAAATGCAAAGGTTGGGAGCAAAGAGGAAGGATTAGTAGTTGGAAAATATGCAGTTAGTGAGAGAAACCATGCTAGAGATCACATGATAGAATTCTGAAAAATCAATTATTTGTTCATTTCAAATACCTTCTTTAGAGATGACTGTACACATGGACCTCGCCAGATGGAATACATAGAAATCAAATTGACTACATCTGTGGAAAGAGAAGATGGAAAAGCTCCATATCATGAGTCAAAACAAGGCCATGGGCAGATTGTGGAACAGAACATCAACTGCTCATATACAAATTCAAACTGACACCGTAGAAAATGAAAACAAGTCCACGAGAGCCAAAGTACGACCTTGAATATATCCCACCTGAATTTAGAGATCATCTGAAGAACAGGTTTGAGACATTAAACACAAAAGACTGAAGACCAGAGAGTTGTGGGAGGACATCAAGAACATCATACATAAAGAAAGCAAAAAGTCATTAAGAAGACAAGAAAGAAGGAAAAGGTCAAAATAGATGTCAGAAGAGACACTGAAACTTGCTCTGCAGTGTAGAGATGCAAATGGAAGAAATGAGGAGGTACAAGAGCTGAACAGAAAACTTGAAAGATCAGCTCGAGAAGATAAAGCCAAATATTACAACAAACTACAAAGATCTGCAGTCAGAAAACCAAAAAGGAAAGAACATGCTCAGCATTTCTCAAGCTGGGGGAACTGAAGAAAAAATTCAAGCCTTGACTTTCAATGTTGCAGGATTCTATGGGCAAATTATTGAATGATGCAGAAAGTGTCAAAAAAAGATGGAAGGTAGCATATGATCAAGAGCCAATGATACTGAAGGAAGAAGTCCAAGGTTCATTGAAGGAATTGGCAAAGAACAAGGCACCAGGATTTGATGGAATAAAAATAGAAATCTTTCAAGAAAGTGAGGCAGCGCAGGAGGCACTCACTCATCTCTGCCAAGAAATTTGGAAGACAACTATCTGGCCAACTGATTGGAAGAGATCCATA
>NW_006408519.1:26752836-26757717 GCF_000296735.1 Chrysochloris asiatica
TGGCACCTAACAACAACAACAAAGGTTTTGGTATGTTGTATTTTGTTCACATTTGAATCAAGGAATTTAAAATTTTCATTTTTTATTTCTTCTATTACTCAGTAACTTTTAAGAAGGATGTTGTAAGATGTCCTTGTATTTGATTTCCCCCCTTGATTTCCCTATTGTTGATTTCTAATCTTATGGTGTTGTGACCTTAGAAGACGCTTTGGAGCATTTTGATGTTTGTAAATTTACTGAGGCTTGCTTTGTGGTCTATTCTGGGGAATGGTCCATGGACACTGGAAAAGAAGGTATAGTGTGCTTTTTTGGGGTTGAGTGTTCTGTATAAATCTTTGAGGTCAAGTGGGTTGATTATGTTGGTTAGTTCTTCTGTGTCTTTGTTGAGTTTCTTTGTAGTTGTTCTAACCTTCATTGAAAATGCTGTATCAAATCTCCTACTATTACTGTAGAATTGTTTATTACTTTCTTCAGTTCTGTTATAGTTTGAGTAGTGTATTTTGAGGCTTTTTCTTTGGGAGCATAGGTATTTATTATGGTTATGCCCTCATGTTCAATTGACCATTTAATCATGGTATAATGTCCTTCTTTGTCTCTTATGCTTGGCTTTTCCTTAAAGTCTATTTTATCAGAAATTAATATTGTTATTCTTGCACTTGTTAATTACTGTTAGCTTCTTAGATTTTTTTTCCCCATCTTTTGATGTTTAGTCTGTTTATGTCTTTGTGTGTGAGGCATGTTGTTATGTTCCATGACTTTCTCCAACTGCTTCATGGTGGGTGTGGTTAGACAATGGAAGTGTGTGCATGGTTCTCCATTTACTGTTTGTTACAGCTCAGGGCAGGTTGAATGGTGTTGGTTGCTGTCTATCATTGATCAGATGTATAGGAGCTGGTATTGACTCTTGCTCAGTGGGTGGAGCTGTAAAGGATAAGATGATGACTAGGCTCTGTAGGCACAGTTGCTGTCTTCCATTGAGTGGAGCAAGAAAAGAAAAAGGCCACACATGCACACAAGAAAATAAAACAAAAGAGACAAACAAACAAACAACAGCAAACATAAAATAATAAAGAAGGGAAGAAGAAAACATACAGGCAGCAACAAGAAAAAAAGAATATAATAACTTAAAAGAAAAAGAGGGACAGGAAAATAAAGCTGTAGAAGAGAAAAAAAAAAGAAATTAAATTAAATTAAATAAAAAAAAAACACTAAACAAAGCTAGAGAGAGGGAAGATGGACAGAGAAAGAGACTAGAGAGTAGTAAAGTGAAGAAGAAAAAAAAAGAAAGAAGAGGGAAAATAAGAAACAAGAAAAGAATACGAAATGAAAACAGAGATAGAAAGTATAAAAAACAAGGGAAGGTGAATGGGGAAGAAGGAGAAGAAAATATAAACAAACAAAAACAATGAAATGTAAAACAAAACAGCGAGTGTAGGTACTGGACCCAGAGAGGGCAAAACTCGGTGAGACTCTTGCCAGCCAAGAAGTGCACTAGGTGTGTAGGAGAGAGAAGAGATGGCAGAGTTCCCAGCCCTAGATGGAGTTTCTATAAACCTTGTTGTTCCTGTTGTTGTGAAGGGCCGTTAAGTTGGTTCTGACTCACAGCGACCCTGTGTAAGGTTTTCGAGGAATTTGAACTACTGACCTTGCCGTTCAAATTGACCTTCTGGTCCAGCACATTATCCCACAGTGCCACACCAGGACTTCTCTATAAACCTAATTGTTGTCCATTTTCAAGGTCACCTAATTTGAAATTTGTTTGTACAGGTCATTAGGTAGCTGGGTTCAATCTCTGTGAAGACCAGAGGGCAGCTAGGGGCCTGGTGGCTAGTTAGGAGAGTTCATGTTGCTCTAGGGCTGGCCAGGTCACTCTGTGGGTTCTGCAGGTCTGGAACAAAGTCCATCTAAATCTATTCGCCAAGGTAATGCAGGAGTCACCAGCCTGATACTGGTGTAGCTTACAACCATGTGACTCTGAACTGTTAGGGGAACAGGGGCTGTGCTGGGGGTGGAAGAGGGTTGGGTGTAATTGGTCACACCTCTGATCAGCAGGGGATTGTAGGGAACAAGAAAGAAATGCACCTTTCCTGTAGCCTTTCACTAGTGTGCAGATAAGCTGCCAGGTTGTTGTTTACCTTCAAAGACACTTGCAAATGTTCAAGATGCCCACACTGAGTCTGGCCAACAGACTGTTTATGAGTCTGTCTCCTTCCTTCTCCACCCCTGCTCAGCTTCTCCTCTCAGTAAATACTCAATCCACTTCTATAACCTTTTCTCTGATGCTTCTGGTTTCAGGATTATCATCAGTGTCTGTTTCATTTGGTCTCCTGTATGTTTATTGAAAAGGGGTCTGTGGAGACTGTCTGCCTAGTCCATGATCTTTCTGGAAGATCACAGACTAGGTACTCCACCTAGGGCTGGGGATTCTGCCTTCTCCTCATCTCTCTTTCAGAAACTATTTCTGAGAGATAGTTTTTCTGAATATGAAATTCTTGGTTGACTTTTGTTTTTCCTTTAAGAGATTTGAATAGATCATTCCACCATTTTACGTTCTCCATGGTTTCCAATGAGAAGTCAATTGCTAATATTGAGGTTGTCCTGTTTGTAACAGGTTTCCTGGGATGAGACCAGTTGCTTTTCTCTTGCTTCTTTCATTCTTCTCTTTGTCTTTGTCTTTTGGCAATCTGATTATAATGTGCCCTGGTGTGGATGTGCCTGAGTTTTTCTAAATGGAGTTTGTGGGAGGTAGAGACTTATATTTATCATTATATTTCTAGTTTGTTGGATGTGTTGTTGTTGTTGTTGTTGTTAAGTGCCGTTGAGTCAGTTCTGACCCATGGCGACCCTGTACAGGGTTTCCGAGGGTGTAAATCTTTACGGGAGTAGAAAGCCTCATCTTTCTCCTGCCGAGCAGCTGGTAGTTTCGAACCACTGACCTTAAGGTTCGCAGCCCGATTCGTAACCACTACGCTACCATATTTATCATTATAGTTGGGATGTTTGGCCCATTGCTTCTTCAAATATGTTTTCTGTTCATTTCCCTTTCCCTTCTTTCTGACACACTCATTTTGTGCATATGGTAATGTGAATGATGGCATGCCATAGGCTTCCTAGTTTCTGTTTCTTTTCTTTTCTCTCTTTTTCTTTCTGTTCCTCAGACTGGATACTCTCAATTGTCCTAGATTCAAGTTCAGTCATTCTTCATTTTGCCTCATCAAACCTACTGTTGAGCTCCTATAGGAAATATTTTATTTCAGTTGCTTTATTTTCAATTCCAGAATTTCTACTTTATTATTTTTCCCAATTTTTTCTTTTTATTGGAGTCATAGTGCAGCATGGTAGGATAAGTACTGGACTGTTAACTGCAAGATTGGAGGTTCAAACCCACCAGCTTCTCCTTAGAAATCCTCTACAAGGTCTCTATGAGTTGGAACCAACTAGATCGCACTTAACAACAATAGCTTTATTTATGTGTCTATTTCTTGAGGCATCATTCTCATGGTTTTCTTTAATTCTTTGTCTAAGATTCCTTTCTGTGCTCTGAGCATATTTAAAATAGTTGAATTAAAATCTTTTTCAAGTTCAGTGTCTGAGTTCTGTGTCCCATATATGGCCCCACTTTCTTGCTTGTTTTCATGTTGCATAACTGTTTTTGAAAATCAGACATTTTTAATATTAAGGTATGAACTCTCTAGAAATCAGATAATTTCTACTCCCCAGTTTGTTGTTGCTATTTGTTATCATTATTTTTCATTTTCTTGTCTAGTGACTGTTTTAAACTAATTTTGTCTGCATTATTTTTGTGTGGTTTTCCATGTATATGGTGTTTCATTAGCTTAGTGATCAGATAGTGATTCAACAGAAATTTCCTTAAATGCCTGAAATTAAAAAAAAACATCTTTTCGTCTTTGCAGAAAGGCTCTATGTATTTGTTGGGGCACACTTTCAGTACCCAGCTTGACAATTTAAAGCTCTTCTTTAAGCTTCACTTCTTGGTTGAACAGAGCCTGAACACTAGTCAGAGGTGGAAACTTAAAACCTTCTCAGGTTGGTCTAAGTATGTGTCAACCTTCTAGGTTCCCAGGTGAATGCCAGAAGGATTTCAAATGCTGTCATTCCCCCAGTTTTATTTTGTTTTGTTTTATCTCAAAGCTTTTTGTTTAGTCTGTTGTATGCATCAATTGTTATCCATTGCCCTAGGTGGCAGTGACTAATACACTTGCCTTGAAATGTCTTGACAAACATCCCCTGGGGAGTGGCTGCAGTCTTGGGAAAATTCTGAGTTAGATTCAAGAAGGGTAAGCACTTCGAGCCAGTTATTCAGGGAGTCAGTAGGCAGGTCAAAACAAACAGCTATAAATCTTGGACAACAGGTCCATTCTCCTCCCTCTGGTTCTAGGTACCTGGACTAGGACGAAGGCTGCTGTCATCAATGTCACTACAGAGTTGAGGAAAGGTGTATGAAACCAAGTAAGGTAAAATGACGCAAAACTCCTTTATGGAAAGTGAGCGTTATTTTTTATTCGATATTTCCCTTAGCTTTATAGTTATTTTTGTAGAGTATTGATCAAGTTGATTCTGACAGCTTTTGCCAGTTTATTAATTGCCTTTGTGGAGGGATAAACTTTTGGAATTCCTTGTTCCACTATTTTTGCTGATGTCACTCTTTCCACTGAATTTAATTAGCAGATGTTGCTAGGCACTTTGGCAAGAGCTGGTACTCATTTAAAAATTGAGATGCATCTATAAGACATTTAACTTTTGGATTACTTTGTCTTTACACAGTTTGGAGATAAAATCTTTTTTTTTTTTTTTTTGCAAAAGCCTTTAAATTAAGAACAGCTGTTCTTTCTGCTCTGGGAATGATACCTCATTGATTTA
>NW_006408519.1:26757817-26765865 GCF_000296735.1 Chrysochloris asiatica
TTTTTTTTTTTTTTTTGCAAAAGCCTTTAAATTAAGAACAGCTGTTCTGAGGCTCCAGTTCAGGAAGTATTGGTGAGGAACAACAAGAAGTGCTTTGCTGTAGTGTTATTAGATTGGCTATGTGATCTGTTTTGACCATGTAAATGTCTATAGAAGAAATGTGCTTCACTTCCAGGCAAAAGTCTGCAAGAAAGGCACAAAGTTCCCTATGTTCCACCTCCTCCTGACACTGTAGTCCTGGAGATATGCTCTGAGGGAGAATCACCACACAGCTGTCACCTGGAGGAAAACTGCTGGGGAAGCTATTGGGACGCACAGTTGACTTTGTATGAGAAATAAATAAATATTTTTTATTTTCACTGAAATTTTGGGGTTGTTTATTTACTAATGCAATGCCTAGATAACCCAACACAAGCTTGATAACACTAACAAGCTTAGTGTAGTAAGTTTGTTACAGGACCAATGAATAGGGTGCTTGAATATTTTGAAAATATGAAAGTTTATTTAAGTGTTGTTAGGTGCTGTCACATCAGTTCCAACTCATATCAGTACCATGTATGACAGGCTGGTCCCATGTCATCCTTAGAACTGTTGCTAAGTTTTAGCCCATTGTTGCAGCCACTGTGTCAGTCCACCTAAATGGGGTCTACTGCTTTTTCATGGATCCTCTACTATACCAGGCATGATGGGCTTCTTCAGGATCTCATCCCTCCTAATAACATGTCCCAAGTATGTGAGATGAGGTCCTTCTAACCTTGCCTCTAAGAAGTAGTATGACTATACTTCCAAAGCAGAGTTGTTTGTCCTTCTGGAAGGTCATGGTCTTTAACTATTTTTCAGTAACACCTCAATTCTTCTCAGGTCTTCCTTATTCATTGTCAGCTTTTACATGCATATGTGATTGTGGAAAATAATCTTAGTTCTCAAAGCATCATCTTTGTTCTTTTATGTAAATGTAAGATGCAGTTATTAATTCTCTTTTATTTATCTGTACTGTTGAGTGCATTTGTATTTAAATATACTCACATTGATAATCAGTTTGATGATTTTATTCATCAACCACTGTGGCTGTTGCTGCATACTGTCAAGTTGGCTCCAACTCATAGTGATCCCGTATAGGATTTCCAGCCTTGTGATTAGCAGTCCAGTGCTTATCCTATATTACCATACCAGGCAGCAGTTTAAAGAATCAACTACTTACGTAGGAGAAAATATGCTGTCTCTCTTGGGTGTTAATGTACTTCACAGTTTGGAATTCATAATTTATAAATATAAATGGCAACTTTATATTCTTTACAAAGCAATCTTATGTTGGGGAAATTTTTAATTCTATAAATGAGGTGAAAGTGCATTTTGAAAGAGTTGTATTTTTGGAGACCACTGCCGGTTTATTGTAAAGTACAAAAGTCAACTGGCAGTGGTCTCCAAATATACAACTGTAGTACTCTACTTTGTACTGCACAAAAGCCTACATTTGTTATTTATTGTGATATAACAAGTCACCTAAAATTTAGGTTGTAAAGCAAAAATAAATGTGTGTTCTTCAAAGAGATGGAAAAAACAATGACAAATTTCATGTGGAAAGGAAAGAGACCTAGACTAAGCAAAGCACTACTTAAAAAGAAGAAAAAGGTTGGAAACCTCTCACTCCTCAACATCAAAATTTACTACATGGCTACAGTGGTCAAAAGAGCTTAGTAATGGTACAATGAAAGATACATAGATCAATGGAACAGAATCGAGAATCCAGAATTTAACCCATCCACATATAGCCAACTGATTTTTGACAAAGTACCTAAATATATCTCATGGGGAGGTGATAGTCTCTTCAACAGATGATGCTAGAAGAACTGGAAAGTGATATGCAAAAGACTGAAACAAAACCTTCACCTCACACCTTGTACAAAAACCAACTCAACATGGATTAAAGACCTAAATGTGAATCCCAGAATTATGAAGGCCATCAATGAAAAAAATGGGGACAAATGTGAGGGCACTAATTTAGGGAATACACAGACTACCAAACATTTTGAAAACTACACAATAAAAAGTAGACAAAATAGATGATTGGGACATACTAAAAATTAAAAACTTATGTGCACCAAAAGACTTCACCAGAAGAGCAAAAAGGGAACCCATAGAATGGGAAAAAATATTTTGCAATGACACATCAGACAAGGGACTCATTTCTAAAATATATAGGAAACTACAACATCCCTAGAAGAAAAAGACAAATAACCCATTAAAAAAATGGGCACAGGACATGAACAGACATTTCAACAAAGAGGAGATCCAGGCAGCCAAGAAACATATGAAGAAATATTTATGATCACTAGCCATTAGAGAGATGCAAATCAAAACAACAATGAGATATCATCTCACACCAGCAATAATAGCAAAAATCAAAAAAGTAGAGGACCATAAATGCTGGCAGGGATGTGGAGATACTAGGACACTCCTGCATTGCTGGTGGTACTGCAAAATGGTCCAGCTTCTCTGGAAAGCAATATGGAGCTTCCTCAGAAGGTTGGAAATAGAAATACCTTATAATCCAACAGTTCCTCTACTTGGTATTTACCCACAAGAAATATGAGCCATAACATGAGTAGATATATGCCCACCAACGTTCATAGCAGCACTATTTACAATAGCAAAAAGATGGAGCCAGCCAAAGTGCCCATCAACTGAAGAATGGATAAACAAACTGTGGTACATATACACAATGGAATATTATACTAACCTGAAGCTGCTAACCACTGCATAACATGGATAAACCTTGAGGATATTATGTTGAATGAATTTAGTCAGTCACAAAAGGAGGACTACTGCATAGGGTCACTACTGTAAAAGACTAAGAAAAAATAACCCATACTAAAGGGGTGTGGATTCTTTGCTGGTTACTGGGATGTAGGGGTTTGGGTGAGGGGAGGGAGCAGAAGGTGGAGCACAGGGTAGGGAATAGACAAAGGATATTTTGGGTGCTAGGGAGGGAGGCAATACACAAGAAGAGGGAGGGGAATAGAAGAACAAAGCGGATGAGAGAACAATTAGGCTGGTTTGCATGGGCTAAGTGGGAAAGAGGTAAATAGTGATATATGCACAACCTTGGAACAACAGGGCTCTGGGATATAGGGATTGAAACATGGTTAGAATGGGGAAAGAGGGGAAATAATGTTAAGATGCTTGGCTGTCTTTTGTATCTTGGTTTCCATGGCATACCATTATAAAATAGACACTTGAGGAGGAGAGACAGGAAGAGCCTGAAATATCACCATAGAAAGCTTGTAAGTATGTCTTCTGCCTATAAGTGATTGGAATACCTAATATGGGGCTACAATGTGCCCAGTAAAGGAGGCCTCCTGCAGAGCCTCTGTATTATATAAGAATCATGACCAGCATCCAGAATCTTCTGAGGTGGGAAATTTCCACTCGAAAAGACAAACAGACTAGCCTGGAGCAGCTAGAAGAGCAGAAGATATTCCTTGAAAGAAAGACTGACAGGAAAAATACAAAACAATATAGGCAGATTGACTGATTACTACAAGAACTAGCAAGTTGCTCACCCAGGAGATATCAAGGCAAGTGGTTGGGTCCCTCAGGGCAAATCCCTTTCTAAGACTAAGACTCAGTGGAAATACACCCTCTGATTGGTGACCATGTTCGTCACCGATAAGAGGAAGTGAGGGAAAAACAGCAATGAAGCTGGGAGCTAAGCCCTACAACACTTAATAGACTCCTGTGAACCCAGGTGGAGACCTGGTTGGCCAGCATTGTGGCAAGACCTGCGGACTCTTGGATATATCCACAGAGGACTAGAGTGGAGAGTGAAGCGTTGAGCTGATAAGAAGAGAGGGCATAGGCATAAGAACATGCAGATAATACCTACTTGACCTGGCTTCAATTACTGGATGATCAGAGCTCAACCAGAAGAAGAAAGAAGAGGAAGAAAAGAGAGATCAGCTACAATTTGATGAACTTGACCTACACTTATGGATGCAGTAGCTCAAAAGAGGGAACAAATCTTTACAGTGAGGATTATTTCCACCCCCTCCATACACAGAGTAGACAGGGATGGGCAACTTGGATATTGGCTACCCAAAATGGGGGAAGGGGGAGGGCTACAAAAGTGAGAAGTGACTGGCATACAAGCTTTCAAGAGGGAACCTAGATCCAGAGGGCGTGGAGGAAGGTAGAATCTCCACTGAGTAGTGTCCACTCAGTCTGGGCCTGGCTGATAAAAGTAGATGCGGATAGGTCTCTTGTGATCCATTAGTGAATAATTGTTATCAGAACTGATTGTGAGGGTTGGAAATGTAAAGGTAAATGTTTTGTAGAAAGGAGGGGAGTGATTAACTTTGCAGTCTAGGAGCAGGGGTCCCTGGGACCATCAAAGGAGAAGAAGCAGTGACACCAGAGATGGAGACAGAGACGATGACGTGGAGACATAGAGTGGCTGGGCATTCTAGACCCAGAGAGGGAGAGGGGCTGTGTGCTGACGACCGGGGGGCTGGCTTGCAGGGTATACCCCTTGGTTGGTAGATGATGCATGGAGGGGATTGTAACCATGGCAATGAAAAAAATATATGATAAGATGAATGTTCTCCCATGTAAACTATCACATAATTTACACTAAAGCATTAAAAATAAATAAATAAAAATAAATGTGTGCTATTTTACACAGTTTTTGTTGGTTGAAAAGTTAGTAGCATATTAGCTGTGTGGTTCTGACTTGCTGTCTCTCTGGAAGTTACAGTCAAGATATTCAGTCATTCAAAAAGTTGACTGGGGATAGAGGCTCCACTTCCAAGATGTTTGTCTCTCACATGGCTAGCAAGTTGATCTCTGTGTTAGCAATTCCTTGCCATGCGGATCTCTCCATGTGGCTCCTTGTATTCCTCACAGCTTGGTAGCTGGTTTCTTTTTCCTAGAGTGATTAAATCAAGAATGAGCAAGGCAGAAGCTGTCAAAGTAGTTTCCATTATTTTTGCAATATTGTATTTGCGTCCTGGTGTGGCGCTGAAGGCCAATGCACTGGATCACAAAGTTGGTTTGAACTGAAAGGTCAGTCGTTCAAACTCACCCTTTACAGGGGCCTATGAGTCGGAACTGACTTGATCGTATTTAACAACAACAGCAACAGCAATATTGGTTAAACAAGTCTATCCTATAAATGTGAGAAGGATTACATAAAACAACGAACACCAGAAACTGAGACTCATTTGTGGCCATCTTGAAGGCTGACAACCACAATCTTTTTCTGGTTCCCAGTGAGTCACAACTCTCCCACATGAAGAATTTTCCTCCTTCCAAGTCCCACAAAAATTTCCATAAAGCTAAGCCCTGTGAACTATAATGACAAATTATAATTCCTTGAATTTATCAACATAAAATGGTTACACATCACAGGATAGTTGCTACACATACTCCTGTTTGATTAAGTGGGAAAGAAGAAGCAAATAGGAGTCCCTAGTCCGTAGCATTTCTGAAATCCAGATGGACAGACTCTCAGTTCCTTGAATAGTAATAAAGGGCATATTGAATGATTTAAAATAAAAAATGTGTGCCACAGCTGTATCATTTCACTGGATATATTCAATCTATCTACTGAGTAAATAATCTGAGAAGCTGGATTATATGATGAAGAATGTGGCATATGGATTGGAGGAAGACTGATTAACAATCTGCCATATGCAGATGATACAACCTTGCTTGCTGGAAGCAAGAGAACTTGAAAGAGTTACTACTGCAGACAGAGGAGTTCAGACCTCAGTATGGATTGCACCGCAATGTAAAGAAAACAGAAGCTGTCACAACTGGACCAATAAATAACATCAGAAACTGAAGAGGAAAAACTGAATTTATCAAAGTTTCATTTTGCTCAAACCCACAACCAATGCTTATGCAAGCCCCAGTCAAGAAATCTAATGACCTATTATTGCATTAGCCAAATCTGCTGCAAAAGATCTGCTTATAGTGATCAAGAGCAAAGATGTCACTTTGAGGACTAAGAAAGACCACAAAACAAGCAATATATTTCAATTATGGTGTGGGCCATGAGCTACCAGAAGAACAAACAAAACAGTGTTGGAAGAAGTTCAGCCAAAATGTTCCTTAGAAGCAAGGATTGCAAGACAATGTCTCTCACACTTTGGATGTGTTGTCAGGAAGGATGAGTTCCGGAGAAGGACATCATGCGTGGAAAAGTGGGGAATCAAAGAAAAAGATGAAGACCTCCAACAAGATGGACTGACACAGTGGTAGCACCAATGGGCTCAAACATTAACTCCAGTTGTAAGGAGGGTGCAGAACCCGGCAGTGTTACATTCTGTTGTGCACAGGGCCACTGTGAGTTGGAACTAGCTTGATGGCACCTAACAATAAGAGCAACAATACTTCCTCATGGCTCTTTGCTGTTCCTTCTGGGATCTTGTTTCTACCTTTTCAATCATTCTTTCTTTTTCATGCGACATGGCCATAATTTCAGATTTGTTATTTCCTCATGGGGTCTAGAGATCTCTTTCATTTTTTCTGTATCTGTTCCTTTCAACCCAAGCTGGTATTAGTTCTTTGAATTCCTTTTCTTAAAAACTATGTGAGTCTCCTGTGAATCTTAATGCAGTTCACTTTATTAGATAAAAGTCACACTTACAAATATTTTTGAGATAAGCTTTTTTCTCTTTCAGGATTCCGGTTAGGCTATTGAGCGATAATATGCTTAAGCTTCTAAGAAGCTCCACTGTTGAACTGAGAAGGGGTTTTATTTTATTTTTTAAATTTGAGATATCAACTTCATTCTTTCTGGGTTTTAACCCACTACAGGAACATGTTAGATAAGCAGCATCTTAAAATCCAGGGATGGGTTAAAATATCCTGAAAATAAATCAGAATTCTGTGGTAGTGGTTATGTGCTGTGGAGTCGGTTCAGACTCATAGTGACCCTGCATATGGTTTCTGAGGCTGTAAATTTTTATAAGAGCAGAAAGCCTCCTCTTTCTTTCATGGAAAGGCTAGTGGTTTTGAACTGCTGACTGTGAGATTAGCAGACCGATTCATAACCACTATGCTACCAGAACTCTTAAATCAGAATTACAGTGTCTCAGATTTCTACCACACAATTTGTGAGGTTTAATTACTTTCAATCCTACTAAAATGGTGAGCTTCTACAAGTGGAAAAGAGAAAAGACCCGCCCCATTAGCAACCACCTATCTCTGATGAGTATGGTTATGACATTCATGGTTGAAAGTCTGTTGAAATGTTAAAAATGAATAATGCATTATGTAGTGATGTGCCCCAGCATTTGCTTTATTATCTAAATGATCAATACTTAAAGGTGCCTCCCAAGAAGGTGCCTTGATCATTAAACATCACAAGGCAGCAAAAGAGAAACATCAGCTGCAGAGACAAGAAAATGATGTTGTCAAATTATTCCCATGCATTGGCAAGTGGACATGAATTGATAAGTGATTCTATTTCAGTGTAAATTTTATTTAGAGACACATCTGTTTCTCTGTGCCCAACTAAATAAATATTGAACATTAGTTTGAAGCAGTACCAAATGATTAGCTGCTGAGAGTGCCTGCATGTTTCAGTGAGAACTTGCATAAATATCCACTAAGGAAGTGGTAAAGCCATGGAAAGACGTATTGAAGACTGGGTCTATAACGTGTGAATTGCAAAGCATGCCTAGAACCTAGGAAGGAAAACTCCACTTAAAGTTTCATCTTCAAAAAATCTTCTTTTCATATGACTTTATGGAGGGATTTTGGGTGTCTCCTCAAGAAAAATACACCAGTATATTTCAAATAAAATTATTGTTTTGTCTCTTTGTTAAAGTAATTTAATATTCAATCTCTTTGTTAAAATCATTTAATGTTAAATTACTTTTAATAATATATATAGACTCCTGGTTTAGTGCTGTAGGATAAAGTACTGGACTCCAAACCACAAGGTCAGTGGTTCAAACCCACCAGCCGCTCCTCAGAAGCCTTATACAAGGTTGCTATGAGTCAGAACCAATGTGATGGCACTTAATAGCATGACCTTATGT
>NW_006408519.1:26771649-26782401 GCF_000296735.1 Chrysochloris asiatica
GGTGAAACTGGGTTGAGAACTGGTTGGCCAGCAGTATGACAAGGCCTGGGGACTCCTGGGTTCAGAGACAGTGACATGGCCACAGAGGACTAGAGTGGCGAGTAAAGCATCCAGAAGACATGAAGTGAGGGGAGATGCACAAGAACACCCATACTTGCAAATAATACTCACTTGACCTTGCTTCAATGGCTGGATGATCAAAACTCGACTAGAAGAAAAAAGAAGAGGAAAAAAAGAGTAATCTGCTACAGTTTGATGAACTTTACCTATACTTATAGATGTAGCAACTCAAAAGAGGGAACAAATCTTTACAGCGATGATAATTCCCACCCTCTCGGTACACAGGGTAGAGTGGGATGTGCAATTTAGACATTGGCTACCCAAAATGAGGGGGCTAAAAGGCAAGAAATGACTGGCTTACAAGCTTTCAAGAGGGAGCCTAGTTCCAGAGCGGGTGGGGGAAAGTAAAATCTCCACTGAGTGGTTTCCAATCTGTTGGGACAGGGCTGATGAAAGGAGATGCGGATAGGACTCTTGTGGTACAATAGCAAATAATTGCTACCAGGACTGACTGTGAGGGTCAGGAATGAAAAGGTAGATGTTTTGTAACAAAAGGAGGGGAGTGGTTGATTTTACAGTCCAGGAGCAGAGGTCCCTGGGACCATCAAGTGAGAAGAGCGGAGTGTGGAACCCTACCCAGAGAAGCAGTGATGCCAGAAATGGAGGCAGAGACGATGACTTGGAGAGATGGAGCGGCTGGGGCGGCTGGAGGGAGAGGAGAGGGAGACGGCTGGGGGCAGACTTGCTCCTCTTTGGTTGTTTGATGATGCATGGAGGGGATTGTAATCATTGCAGTGAAATGAAATACAATAGGATGAATGTAAAGCTGATGTTCGCCCATGTAAACTATCACATAATTCACAATAAAAACTTAAAAAAAAAGAAAACGAAAGAAATCAAACGCTGTATTGCATTAAGCAAATCTGCTGCACAAGACCTTTTTAAAGTATTAAAGAGCAATGTCAGTTTGAGGACTAAGGTGTGCCTGACCCAAGTCATGATATTTTCAATAACCTCGCATGCATGTGAAACTTGGGCAGTGAATAAGGATGATCATAGAAGAACTGATGCATTTGAGTTATTGTGTTGTAGGAGAATATTAAAAGTACCATGGACTGCCAAAAGAACAAACAGATCTGTATTAAAAGTACAGCCAGAATGCTCCTTAGAAATCAAGATGACGAGACTTCATCTCTCAAAATTTGGACATATTGTCAGGAAGGATCAATCCCTGGAGAAGAACATCATGCTTGGTAAAGCGGTGGTGGTGGTTATGTGCTGTGGAGTCAGTTCCGACTCATAGTGACCCTGTACAGGGTTTCCATGGCTGTAAATCTTTAAAGGAGCAGAAAGCCTCATCTTTTTTCTGCAGCACAGCTGGTAGTTTTGAACTGCTGACCCTGAGGTTAGCAGCCCAATTTGTAACCACTATGCTGCCAGAGTGGAGAGTCAGTGAAATAGAGGAAGATCTTCCAATGAGATGCATTGGATCAGTGGCAGCAGCAATAGATTCAAGTATAACAATAATTGTGAGGTTGAAACAGGATTGGGCAACATTTCATTCTGTTGTGCGTAAGGTATCTATGAGTCAGAACTGACTCAAGGGCACCTAACAACAACAACTGAGTACACACAAACAGAAAACCAATGTTCCCAGTCCTTTTTTTCCCCCCAGTCCTTTTTTGTTGTTGTTAGTTGCCACTAAGTCCACCCTTGTGTGCAGAGTGGAACCATTCTGTAGGCTTGTCAAGGCTGCCACCTTTCAGAAGATTTCCAGGTGCGTCTTCCAAGGCACTTCTGGGTGGGTACTAACTTCCACCTTCTGGCAAGTAATCAAGTGCTTAACCATCCAGAAACTCACCTCAGCCCTAAGTGAACTTCTATATCATGTAGGAGGCAACTTCAGTGCGATATGAACTATATTATTGGGTGAGATGAGTGTTGGTGCATTTGAAGAAGTGGCAAATTTGGGGCCTGCTTAATTCAGAAAATTGCTATGAGAAATTCGTTGCCAGTTCACACTCTATGATCATTAATATCTCTAAATGTTTAATTTGTATGCATTAGGTTATTTCAAAGACTTTATTGAATAAACAATTGAATAAACCAGCAGGTAACTAATAGCTTTTTGCTTACTTTGGGATAGGCCTCATGTTGTTCTCAGAAATCTCTTAATTGTTTGATTATTTAACAAAAAAGTTTCTGCCTACTAACACTTCAGCCTCCATTAAAAAATAATTGTAAGAATTATCAGTTATAGCAGGCTTATTTCTCCTTGTTCTTGAGAAGGGTGATGGAGTGTGTAGTAGCTCAAAGTAGCTCTTAAGAATAAGTGGGGTGGTGCCCAGTTTCCCAGGGCTTTCAGTTGAAAGCAGGTTACTCCTCCCTAGCCTATGATCAAGTGATGGTATATATATACCAAGTAGGGTCTAAGTGCTTAGTTCAGGAAGTGATCAATAAAGAATTGTGGAACGAATAAATACGTCAGTCACTGTGGCCCAGTTTCCAAAGCTGGTTTTCTGATTCTGTCATATTCCCAGCACCACAGTTGAACACCTGACTCTATGTCCCAGGCAGTTTAATCTCCTTTTTCAAGGACACAAGTGCCGGGATTTTGTCAGTGACTCACCCTGTGTCGTGATGCTGGGCCTTCTAATGGTAGATATTATCTTGAAAAGAAGCATCTCTGTATTCTGTAATGCACAGACCTAACCATTAGGTCACACACTGTGAAGATAAGCCTTCCATCTAAAGAACCAGTCACTGGAGTCAGCAGAAGACCTTGTCTCCTGAATGACACTTGGACTCTTTCTCCAATGTATGGCTTATTTGTTACTGATAGTCACTCTTCTGGTCTTTGTGCCCCAGTTTGCCCAAAAGTTTATAGAATCCGGAAGGCAGCTTACCCCCCTTTCCAGGCTTGCTCATCACTCATCTCTTTAACCATTAGCTTATAAGTGCCTTGTTGACTACATTTTTGTATGAATTCTGAGAACCATATTACTTTTTTGGCCTTTTTCTCTTTGAGGAAAATGGTTGAAACATCATTCTGCTAAGGGCTTAAAAGAAAATGATTGTAAAAGGGGTATTAGCTTGTCAATTTAAACCATTACTAGAGACTGTGACAATTACTGGTACTTAAATCCAGTTGGAGACCTTATCATTGGCTACAGAATAGATGTACTTTTGCCTACTGCATAGAGACAGCAGGAGCTTCCATGGCCTGGGGGGTTGGCTAGCTTCAACCTTGAGTAATCAATGCAATTGTCAATCCCACTGTGTTCTCAAACCAGTGAAGGAGGTATCTTGCTAACTGAAAATGCCATTGTCCCTCCTACTTCCTAATAAAGAATACTATTCTGGCTTGAGAGGAGCTTAAAAGGAGATTGTAGGTGCTTATCAGAAGCAAAGTTCTTCTGATGAGCTAAAAATTTGATGACAGAATAACCAGGGCTTAAATCCTGCCTCTATATATTGAGCAGTTGCAACCTCCCTGAGCCCTAGTTTCTCATCTTAATGTGGAGATAAAAATATTAGGTATAAATAGTTTATTAAATAACGCATTTTATTCCTGGCCTCTGTCTTGGCAAGGATTGGCTCATTCAGCCCTGTTTCTCAAACACCATCTCCTCCTAGCATAGAGATTACAGAATGAAGTATTCAATGTTTCTAGTCTAGTCAGCAGGGACCATGTGACATAGTTCTGACCAACGATATATAAGTCTGATTTGTAGGCCTCCATTAAGTAGGAAGCATTGACTCTCCTACTTTCTTTTTGGTTGAAAGGTAGGTATGATGGCTGGACATGCGCCAGCTCTTTTGCCCCCATGAAGATGAACATCATGTGATAAGGATAGTGGGCCAAGATACAAAAAAACTGATCTCTGACAACATCATTATGTAGGAGTTCAAATGTGCTGAGTAGGCTAAAAGGACTCAAAATATATGTTATAACTCTATCTTATGGAGTCCTGGTGATGTGCTGCTAGGATACGCACTGGACTACAAGGTCAATTTGAACTGTGAGGTCGGTGGTTCAAGTTCGCCATCAGAAACCCTATACAGGGGGGCTATGGATCAGAAATGACACAACCGCATGTAACAGCAAACAACATAATTCATCTTAAGTATAAATTTCATTCAGAAAACTTTTATTATGCTTCATTAGTAATTTTCTTCCTATTAACAAAGAGTGAATCCATTCCTTCTAAAGTAACCTTCTGATTTTGCTACGCTGAAAGGGAATATGCGTCTTAGCTTTCAGCGTGATTGAATGACGGAATATCGGGTGGTTTAATCTTAAATACTTGCCCAGTGCTCAGAGCCAAGTGGTGCTGATGCTGACGCTCACGTTACCAGCCATTGCACTTACAAGCTGCTCCACTGCCAGGTACTCAGAAAAATCTTGACAAAAATAAAAGTTGTTGATTAGCCAGTGAACTGAATAAGGTTCTGTATTTCTACATAAGAAAAATATCTCCTCTTTCAACATGAACTGAAGCTGACAGTGAAACCTGATGCTTCCATTAGCTGGTTCTTCTCTCTGGAGGAGTGAGAACTGAGCCAAGGGACAGCTGAAATACATTTTGTGCAACATTGGCTTTCAATAGACTGATGAAAGGCACACACTGACGTTCCTTGGCTGGGCCCCGTGAGATGGCCACTTATGGCCTAAGAAGCATGGTGCTGAGGAACTGCCAAGAGAAAATTGCCCAGTACACATGGAGCAGGAATAAGCCTGTGCCACAGATGGCCTGCATTGGCCCAGAGATTGCAGCCTTTTAAGGGATCATAGCAGAGACAGCAAATGCCAAGTTAATCCACTTGTTAAGAAAGAAGAGATGTTGTTTGACTCTATCCAATAAGCTCTGGTGACTCAAAACTGGGTCACAGGCAATGCCTTTCAGCCTAGGTTAATGGCCAAAGACACACTGGGCATTGTGTCCAAAATGGATTAAACTCGTCTAGGTCCAAAGAGTTTATAATCTTGCATCATATGATTTAGTAAAACACTATGTTCATTAGCCACAGAAGCCAATTATAAGGATCCTGAAATATTTATTTCAAACACAAAATGCATGGGGGGGTGGGGCTGTTCGATAGCAAACCCAAACTCACTGCCACTGGGTCCATTTTGACTCATAATGACTCCATAGGACAGAGTAGAACTGCCCTATAGAGTTTGCAAGGATGTAAAGCTTCCTGGAAGCAGACTGCCACATTTGTCTCTGGAGTAGCAGCTGGTGGGTTCAAGCCACCATCCTTTTGGTTAGCAGCCAAGCACTTTAGCCACTGTGCAACTAGGGCTAGAGGGTTCTATTTTTCCTCTGAAATGTTATGTTGGATATTTTCCATTACATAATAGAATAAAATGTCAACAAAGCATTAATAGTTGTAATTTTCAAATGAAGGACATGGTATCTGCTCATAGTTAAAATTTGCAAATAGTATAAAACCAAAAGCACCCAATACCATCCAGTGATTGTGACCCCTGGCAGCGAGTAGAACTGCATTCTGAAGGGTTTGCAAGGTTGTTAAGGGTTGTGCTACTAACCTGTGTTGTTTGGCAGTTCAAATCCACTAATCACACTGCAGGAGAAAAGATGAGACTGTTTGCTTCTATAAAAATGTACACCTTCAGAAATTCTATGCATCAATTCTACTGTCTTCTATGGTTGGAATTGACTCGACAGAATTGACTTGACAGCACACGTAGAAGTCACTCACCAAGTACTTTTTCTGAGGTACCTCTGGATGGGTTCCAACGCTAACCTTGTGATTAGTAGTTGAGTGCTTAGCTATGCAGCTCTCAGAGACTCCTTCTAAAAGTAAAGAAAAAAAAAAAAAAAAAAAAAAAAAAAAAATGGAAATCCCCTGAATGCATAGTCCTATTCTCTAACCCATCACTGCCTTCAAGTCAATTCCAACTCATAATGATCCTCTATAGAATTTCCAAGGCTGTAAATCTTTATCAGAGCAGAAGGTATCATCTTTCTCCTGTGGAGTAGCTGGTGGATTTGAACTGCTGCCCTTACTGTTACCAGTACACTGCAGGTATGATACAGTGCCATCAGGCCCCCTTTGTCCCACTCTCTGTTGTTGTTGTTGTTGTTGTTAAGTGCTGTTGAGTTGGGTCTGGTGAGTTTGAATCACTGACCTTGAGATTGAAGCTGACTTATCCTACAACATCACACCAGGAATCCACTCTCTAGAGGTTAACAATTATATTTTGAATTTTTGCACAAATTTTCTATGAATTATATCAAATTGATTATTAGCTATAGGTATATACATAATGTTATCTTATTTAATTTCTCTTTGATTTCTTTAATTGTGAATCACAACATTTCTCTTTGTATCAAGAGTATGATTATCATTTAAATCCACATTTTTGAGCATCTATCTGTGATTCTGAAAATATAGTCATCATTTTGTAGCTTTTCATGACATGGTGAACACCCAGTAGAGGCCAACTACAGGTCAAGCTTTTGGAGGATGGAGAGATGAGTAACATAAAGAGATAGCATGTAACACTCTGCTTCAAACTAAATAGATAACAAGGAAAAGATAACCTAGCATGAAGTACAATCCTCATGGCCTTAAGTACTTGGTACAAGCTCGAAGATACGCCACCAAGAAGAGTTGTTGTTGTTGTTGTTAAGTGCCGTCAAGTTGGTTCCAATCCATAGCGACCCTGTACAAGGTTTCTGAGGCTGTAAATCTTTAAGGGAGCAGAACGCCTGATCTTTCTCCTGTGGAGCCGCTGGTAGTTTTGAACTTCTGGCCTTAAGGTTCGCAGCCGGATTCTTAACCACTATGCTATCAGAGCTCCTTACCAAGAAGAGTAGAGAGATGTGAATATCAATCTGTCAGAGTCTCTTTTCTCTAATACAATGTGCACCAAGGAACCATTTTTATTTTAATGAAGTTTCTCAAACAGACTTTCCTAGTGGAGAAGGTTACCAGATACCACATGGGTTTGCCATAAGTCAGAATCGACTTGAGACAACTAACAACCAAATGAATGGAGTCGGTGGTAACTCATCTTGACCTTATGCACAACAGAACAAAACACTGCATCATCCTCACAATTGTTATGTTTGACCCTGTTGCTGCCACTGTATCAATCCATCTTGCTGACCCTTCACCTTACCAAGCATGATAGCTTTTTTTTTTTTAAGTCTTTATTGTGAATTATGTGTTAGTTTATATGGGTGAAAATTATCCTTACATTCATCCTATCGTATTGTGTTTCATTGCAATGATCACAATCCCCTGCATGCATCATCAAGCAACCAAATGGTACACCCCGTATGCCTGCCCCACGGCTGCAAGCACACAGCCCATCTCCCTCCCTAAGTCCAGAGGCCCAAGTCTCTCCTTTTCTCCATGTCATTGTCTCTGCCTCCATCCCTAGTGGCATTGCCTCCCATACAGGGTCTCACACTTCACTATTCTCCTTTGATGGTTCCAGGGATCTCTGCTCCTGGACTGCAAAATTAGCCACTCCCCTCCTTTTGTTACCAAACATTTACATTTACCTTTCCAACACTCACTGTCAAACCTGATAACAATCATTCCCTATTGAACCACAGGTGTCCTTTCCTCCTCACCTTTTATCAACCCCATCCAGACAGGTTGGAAACAACTCAGTGGAGATTCTACCTTTCCCTGTATCCTCTGGAACTAGGTTCCCTATTGAAAGCTTGTAAGCCAGTCACTTCTTGCCTTTTTAGTCCCCCCATTTTGGGTAACCAATGTCTAAGTTCCCCATCCTTGTCGACCCTGTGTACCAAAGGGGTGGGAATGATCCTCAATGTAGAGATTTGTCCGCTCCTTTGTTATACTGCATCCACAACATAGGTCAAGTTCATCCACTTGTAGTGGGTTACTCATTTTTATTTTTCCTCTTCTTTCTTCCTCTAGTCGTTTTCTGATCATCCAGCCATTGATGCCAGTTCAAATGGGTACTATCTGTAAGTGTGGGTGTTCTTGAAAACATGATATCTTTTTCCAGGGATTGGTGCCTCCTGACAACACGTCCAAAGAATGAAAGACAAAGTCTGACTACACTGGCTTCTAAAGGGCCTTCAGACTACAGTTCCTCGAAGAAAGAACTGTTTGTTCTTCTGGAAGTTCATGGTGCTTCCAACATTCTTCTCCAACACCATAATCCAAAATCATGGATTCTTCTATGGTCTTCCTTATTCATTGTCCAGCATTCACATACATATGAGGTAACTGAAAATACCATGGATTGGGTCAGGAGCACCTTAGTTCTCAAAATCATGTCTTTGCTCTTGGACACATTAAACAAAAATATTTTTTTTACAGCAGATTTGCCTAATGTAATATGTCACTTGAGTTCCTGATGTTGCTTTCATGAATGTTGTTTGTGGATACAAGCAAAATGTCTTTGAAAAATCAAATATTTTCTCCATTTATCATGACATTATTTATTGTTCCAGTGGTAAGGATTTTTGTTTTCTTTACACTGAGGAACAAACCATACTACTGAAGTCCGCAGTCTTTGATCATCATAACTAAGTTTTTTGTAGTATTTTAAGTCCTCTTCACTTCCAGCAAGCAAAGTGTGTCATCTGCATATCACTAAACAGTCTTCCTCCAATCCTGATGCCCAGTTCTTCTTCATATAATCAAGCAGCTCAGACTATTTGCTCAGCATACATATTGAATAAGTATGGTGGAAGGCTACAACCCTGGAATACACCATTCCTGATTTTGAACCATTCAGCATCCCCTTGTTCTGTTTAAACGACTGCTTCTTGGTCTATGCGCATGTTCCTCATGAGCACAACTAAATGTTCTGGAACTCCAATTCTTTGAAATGTTATCCATGGTTTGTTATTATCGACATGGTCAAATGCCTTTGCATAGTCAATAGAGCATAACTCAACATCTTTCTGGCATTCTCTGCTTTTAGCCAAGGTCAATCTGACTTCTGCAATTATAGTCCTAGTTGCACATCCTCTTCTGAATCTGGCTTGAATTTCTGGCCACTCCCTACTGATGTACTGCTGCAATAGTTTTTGAACTATCTTTAACAAAATTTTACTTATGTGTGATATTAATAATATTGTTCAATGATTTTCACATGTTGTTGGATCACCTTTCTTTGGAATGGGTACAAATATAGATCTCTTCCAATCAGTTGACCCGCGGTCTGTCTTCCAAATTTCTTGGTATAGATGAGTTAGTGGCTCCAATGCTTCGTTGGTTTGTTGAAATATTTCAGTTCGTATTTCATAAGTTTCTGGAACTTTGTTTTTTATCAGTTCCTTCATTGAAATTTGGATTTATTTCTTCAAGACTATGGGGTATTGATCATGTGGTACCTCTTAAAATAGTTGAACATTGATCAATTCTTTTTGGTACACTGATTCTGTGTATTCCTTCCGACTTCTTTTGAAGCTTTATGCATCATTCAATATTTATCCAGAGAATCCTTCAGTATTTCAACTTGAGATTTGATTTTTTTTTTTTTTTTTCAGTTCTTTTAGCTTGAGAAATGCTAAATGTGTTTTTCCTTTTTGGCTTTCTAATTTCAGGTGTTTACACATTTCGTTATAATACTTTACTTTGTTTCCTTGGGATGCCCTTTGAAAATTTCTATTCAGCTGTTTTACTACTTCCTTTCTTCCAGTTGCTTTAGCATCTCTATGCTCCAGAACAAGTATTAGACTCTCTTCTGACATCCATTTTAGTATTTTTTCCTGACTTTTAAATAACCTTTTGCTTTCTTATGTATGATGTTCTTGAAGTCATCCTATAACTCTTCTTGTCTTTGGTCATTAGTGTCAAACACATCAAATATGCTTTTGAGATGAGCTCTAAATTCAGGTGGAATATACTAAAGTTCATATTTTGGCTCGCCTGGAGTTATGAAATTTTCTTCAACTTCATTCCAAACTTGCATATGAGCGATGGATGGTCTGTTCCAAAATCTGCCTCTGGATTTGTTTTGGCTGCTGGTACTGAGCTTCTCCATCATCTCTTTCCAAAGATGAAGTCAATTTGATTCCTGGATATATCATCTGGTGAGGTGGACATGTATAGTTGATGTGTATGCTGTTGAAAAAAGATCTTTGCAATGAAAAAGTAATTGGTCTTTCAAAATTCTGTCATGAAATCTTCAGCATAATTTCTATCATAAAGACCACATTTTCGGACTACTGATCCTTTCTCCTTTTTTTCCAATTTTTATATTCCAATCACTGGTAATTATCAATATATCTTGATAGCATGTTTGGTCAATTTCTGAATGAAGAAATGGATAGAATTCTCCAATTTCATCATCACTGACTTTAGTGGTTGGTGCATAAATTTAAATAATAGTTATTAACTGAACTTTCTTATAGCCATGTGGATATTACCTTATCACAGACAGCACTGTACTTCAAGATAGATCTTGAAATGTTCTTTTTGACAATGAATGCCAAGCCATTCATTTTGACTTTGTATAACCAATGCATGTCTGATTCAAAATGATCAATACCACTCCATATCACTTATACTTAGGATATACATCTTTATGTGCTCCATTTCCTGTTTCCAGTTTTCCTAGATTCACACTTCATCATTCCATGTTTCAATTATTAATGGATGTTTGAAATTGTTTCTCCTCGTTAAGTTGTGCCCCATCAGCAAATGAAGGTCCTGAAAGCTTTGTTC
>NW_006408519.1:26784781-26789513 GCF_000296735.1 Chrysochloris asiatica
CTCACCAGCATTTATTGTCCTCTACTTTTTTGATCTTTGCTGTTATTGCTGGTGTGAGATGATATCTCATTGTTGTTTTGATTTGCATCTCTCTAATGACTAGTGATCATGAACATTTCTTCATATGTTTCTTGGCTGCCCGAATCTCGTTCTTGGTGAAGTGTCTGTTCAAATCCTGTGCCCATTTTTAAATTGGGTTAGTGGTCTTTTTCTTGTAGAGATGTTGTAGTTTCCTATATATTTTAGAAATGAGTCCTTTGTCTGATGTGTTGTTGCAAGAGATTTTTTCCCACTCTGTGGGTTCCCTTTTTACTCTTCTGGTGAAGTCTTTTGATGCACATAAGTTTTTAATTTTTAATATATCCCAATCATCTGTTTTGTCTACTTTTGTTAGTGTAGTTTTCAAAATGTTTGGTAGTCTGTGTATTCCCTGAATTAGTGCCAAGGCTGTAAATCTTTATAGGAGCAGAAAGCCTCATCGTTCTCCCACAGAATGGCTGGTAGTTTTGAACTGCTGACCTTAAGCTTCACAGCCTGATTTGTAACCACTATGCTCTTTGGTCAACTCTAATTTGAGGAAGCAGCTCTTTCCCAGTCATATTTAAGTGCCTCGCAATCCAAGGAGCTCATCTTCATGCACCTTATTTGATAATACTCTGCTTCTAATCATATGTTTTTCAGTGCCTAGCCCTTCCCAATCCTGGTGTGGAGCTATGGAATAAGCACTCATCTGCTAACCACAAGGCTGGCAGTTCAAACTCACCAGTCACTGTTTGGAAACCCTGTATAGGCTCACTGTGAGTTTGAACCAACTCAGTAGCACTTAACATAATACTTCTCCTTCTTCCTAGTCTCTCTTAGTCTGGAAGCTCCACTGACACCTGTCTCTGGGTGACCCTGTGTGTATTTATCATACTGGTGGCATTGTTCCGGTTACCACAGTATGGTAAACCAATAGAAAACAGTGGAACAACCAGATGTTGTTGTTGCTGCTAAGTATTGAATGAAAATTCAAGGATATTAAGATAATCTTTTCCCTGCTGGAGATTACACACAACATCCTTTTAAAAAAGATTGCTTGAATTATACCTTGGGCTGTTTTGAACATAACAACATTTCTGAAGGCCTTTGTTTCTGAACTAAGCCACATTCTAGGCTGTGGGAAGCAAATGTGGGAGTATTGGTGTCCTGTCCCTAATTGGACCTTGTCTCATATCATCAGAGATAACAACGCCAGGAGCTGACTGCAAGACAGACTGCCAATTGCAAGTTCAGGTTGAAGCTTAAGAACATTAAAACAAGTCCAGAAGAGCCAAAGTGCAACCTTGAATAGATCTCATTTGAATTTATAAACCATCTCAAGAACATATTTGGCACATTGATCACTAATGATCAAAGACCAGATAAGTTGTGGGATGACATAAAAAACATCATACATGAAGAAATGAAATGATAATTAAACAGATAAAAAGAAACAAAAAGACTTACTTTGAATATAGAGTAGCTAAAATGAATGGAAGTAATGATGAAATAAAAGAGTTGAGCAAAGATTTCATTGAAAAGACAAAGTATTATAACGAAATGTGTTAAGATCTGAAGTTCAAAAACCAAAAGGGAATGGCACTCTTTGCATTTCTTATGTTGAAAGAACTGAAGGAAAACTTCAGGCCAAGAGTTGTGTTACTGAAGGATTTCCACAGGCAAATATTGAAAGACACAGGAAGTAGCAAAAGAAAATGGAAGGAACACATAGAGCCACTAGACCAAAAATACAAAACTGATCCATGTTCAACCATTTCAGGAGGCAGCATCTGATCAAAACTTGATGGCATTGAAGAAAGAAGTCCAGTTGAAATCATGGCAAAAAACAAAGCTCCAGGAATTGAAGAAATACCAACTGATATCCATCAGCATATAGATGCAACACTCAAAGCACTCACTCATCTATGCCAAGGAATTTGGAAGACAGCTACTTGGCCAACTGCCTGCAGAGACCTATATTTGTGCCCATTCCAAAGAAAGGTGATTCAAGAGAAATTATCATTAATATCACATACAAGAAAAATTTTGCTGAAGATAATTAAAAAATAATTGCAGCAGTACATCGACAGGAAGTTATCAGAAATTCAAACTGGATTCAAAAGAGTTCCTGGGAAGAAGATTATCATTGTTGATGCAAAATCAATCTTGGCTGAAAGAAAGATGTTGGCCTGTGTTTTATTGAGTATGCAGAGGAATTCTACTGTGTGGATCATATTTGGATGACATTGCTGTTCTGCTACACAATTGACTCTGTGATTGTAGCTATGGGTGTGTGGGTGCTCATGTGTTGCCCCACCCAGGTGAAGACAGACTGGATCCATCCCATATTCATAGATTTGATGTGGTTTTATAGAAGGAGCTCCAGGTGAAATTCTTCTATCTAGCGGCTGTGTTGTGGACTTAATCCATGCATGGATAGTTCATTTCAGGGTTCTCAATCCTGGGGTAAAGTCCAACAAAACCTTTAAAAATATAGCAATTGGCAGAACACAGATGATTTAAAATGCATACCTCACACCTTCCTCTAGCACATATTGAGGCCTTATTGTATGTACTAGACACCTTCATAGACATTAACTCAGTTATTTCTCAAACCAACACATTGAAATGAGCAGTGTTCTGTCATTTATAAGTGAGAAAACAAAAGTTCCGAAAATTTTAGGAACTGTCCCAC
Source organism: Chrysochloris asiatica (assembly GCF_000296735.1). Lineage (NCBI taxonomy): Eukaryota > Metazoa > Chordata > Mammalia > Afrosoricida > Chrysochloridae > Chrysochloris > Chrysochloris asiatica. Next base: position 26,787,498 of record NW_006408519.1, read on the forward strand.
GTTCATGCCCAAGAGCCATAAATATGATTTTTTCCCCTTTCTTTCATTTGTCCATCACCAGAAAAACAAAGGCAAAAGTTCTTAGTTTTCTTAAGAGTGTATGAGGGAGAGACTTCCTCCACCATCATGGGCATGTGGGAAGGCTCAGTCACATTGTGCTATTGCATCAGGAAATGCTTTCAGCTTGGCCATGCTAGATTGGACATGTGCTTTGGGAAAATAGTTGAGAGTGTGTGTCAGTGAATGGAAACGGGTAACCTAAAAACTCATAATATTGGTAGCTGAGCCCGCAAGAGGAGGAGATGAAGCTTTATAGCATAGCAGAATATACCTTCAGGGGAGAGAGACCTCCTGTATTCACAGCTTCTCTCTGCATTCCTAAGATAGACCTACTGAGCATGCCCGGTGCACTGAACTGGCCATTTCTTCAGATTCACTGACCTCATGGGTTTGGTGGTTTGGGGGCACATGGCAGCAGCACAGTGGAATGCTGGTAGTGATTGTACCAAGGTGCACTGGTAGAGCTGATCAGCTTTTCTCTCTGGACAACCAGGACTAAGTGTGTGCATTGGAGAGAACCCTCAGGGGAGCGGGAATCTGGAAGAAGCCCGAATAAACTTCTTATGATCACAAGATATGCTGGGGCAGATGAGGTTAATTTAATTTAATTATTCAAGTAAGTGGGTTTGAAGTTATTTTGTACCCTAAATGGGTGAAGAAGGAAGTATACACTTATCATTGCATTTAATTCTCAGCATATCAGCTGAGGTACCTATTATTATCTATATTTTATGGATGAAAAAATTGAAATGGTAATAGATTAAGTGACTTGCCTAAAGTCTTCTGGTCGGCAGGTAGGCGAACTCCAGTTTGGCCTGTAAGCTGTGTGTTTTGCACAAGCTGTAGCAGCTCCTCTCAAGGCCAAAGCATGAACATGCTAGTACAAAGAGGGCGAATGCCCAATTTTACCAGCATGAGGTATCCACCCCCTCTGGGCCATCTGATAACCAGAAGGAGCATGCAGCTTGGCAAGGTGATCCTATTATTACTCTGTTTTGTAACAGGCATTATTAGGGCAGAGAAGACTGGCTAAGATGCGGGAGGGGATTGGTTCAATGTGCTAGGAACTGTTCTTCTGGCCCCATCTTCGTCTTAAATGCTCATGTCAAGTCTGGGTTAGGCTATCAGGATATATTTAAAGATCATTTGTCTTTTAACCAGTTTATAGGGACACTGTCTCAAAGTCATTCCTGTGACTGCCAGCAGTGATGAAATGATACTAGCCAGGGGTTCTAACCGTGAAATTGGGGCAGTTCTGCAGTCAGTGGTTTGTGAAGTATCTGCCTCACTATAAGCACGATTTTGATACGTGAGACTACACATAGCTGCTTATCTTAGTGTTTACAACTCAATGTCTACAAGGGTCAGGCAACTAAGTAACTGTGGGAAGCTGGCTGAGTACAGGACAGTAAGGAGGGGTGGGGACTGTGGTGAACTATAGCACTCACATGCTTTTGAAATGGCTCAATATCTTCCGATTGTGGCTATTGTTTTCTGATATTCCAGTTTTTCAGCAGAAACTGGAAATCTGGATTTTTCCATGAAAACTCCCTATTTATAAAAGCACTGAATACATGCTAAATTAAAACAAATAATACAACCAATAACCCTGTAAGCTAATATCGCCCAAATCAAACCAAACATATCTGTGACTGGCTCTAACACCCTAGTCACCCTTTGCGTTGTTACATAAAAGTTGAGTTCCTCTTTACCCACACAGCACTGGGTGCTTCTCCGGCTTCAGTTATTGAGAGGGAATAGCATTGGAACTGAGGGCAATCTTCTTTGGATGGTGGCCTTGAAGTGACCCATGGGCAGAATAATCTTCACTAGAGATGCTCTGGTAGCGTAGTGGTTACGAATCGGGCTGCGAACCTTAGGGTCAGCGGTTCGAAACTACCAGCCGCTCCGCAGGAGAAAGATGAGGTTTTCTACTCCCGTAAAGATTTACACCCT
>NW_006408519.1:26791429-26791961 GCF_000296735.1 Chrysochloris asiatica
ACTGCAAAGTCAATCACTCCCTCCTTTTGCTACAAAACATCTACCTTTACATTTCCAACCCTCACAGTCATTCCCAATAGTATTTATTCACTATTGTATCACATGAGTGCTATTCACATCTTTCATTAGTCCTGCCCAGACAGATTAGATACAACTCAGTGGAGAGTCTACCTTCCTCCATGCCCTCTGGTTCTAGGTTCTCTCTTGAAAGCTTGTAAGCCAGTCACTTCTTGTCTTTGTAGCCCCCTGTTTTGGGTAGTCAATGTCCAAGTTTCCCATCCTAGTCTACCCTGTGTACTGTGGGGGTGGGAATGACCCTCGCTGTATAGATTTGTTCCCACTTTTGAGCTACTGCAGGTGTAGGTGTAGGGCAAGTTCATCAAATTGTATCAGATTACTCCTTTTTTCCTCTTCTTTCTTCTTCTAGTTGAACTCTGATCATCTAGTCATTGAAGCCAGGTCACATGGGTATTATCTGCAAGTGTGGGTGTTCTTGTGCATATGCCCTCTCTTCTTATCAGCTGGATGCTTC
>NW_006408519.1:26798811-26806032 GCF_000296735.1 Chrysochloris asiatica
AGGTTTTCTACTCCCGTAAAGATTTACACCCTCGGAAACCCTGTACAGGGTCGCTATGGGTCGGACCCGACTCGATGGCACTTAACAACAACAACAACAGAGATGCCTAGTCCTGAAACGTCAACTGAGTCAGGTTACTCTTACGTTGTAACTGTAGGTAGAGAAGAAGCCGAGCTGGAGAACCACCAACACATCAAATTACATACCTGCAGCTGAGAGACTGAGCAAATGCCCCGCACTTTCACTGTGTAGGCTAGCTATCTGGAATCACTGTTGTCTCCTGAGTGAACTCTCTTTTCTGAGACACCTGGCTCTGAGGCTAATGAGCCTGTTTCAACTTTTTCTTAATGTCTTTTTTGACACAATAACACCCATTGACCCAGGTAAAGTTGAGATGTTTTGGGGACATTGTAATTTTAAAGGTGCTCATGAAAGTGAATGCAGGGACCAGTGGTCTGATTCATATATTTGTTTTTTGTCAAGCACCCCCTTCCTCACACTCTTGGTCTCTGACATCCTTGTGGCCTCAACCCTCTTGCTTATAGGCTGAATTGGGGATACCTCCCTGCAAAAAAAATGACACCAACCATTCCTCCCACAGTCCTCTCTGCTTTTCATCTGGGTTTGACAATTCATTGTGCAATGGCCACATAGAACTCAGACACCATACTCAGTTATGGGGTTTATTAGAGAAGTTAACACATTACATTCAGGGTCAGAAGTTCTCAGGTCACAGTTGTTCCAGTTATGACAACCATTCCTTAGCCATGCCAACAGGCAGGTCTCTCTCTGCCCTGGCAATGTTACAAAGCTTTTAGGGATGCCGATAAATGCCACAGGACACACCAGTCCACCCTAAGTACCAGCCTGAAGGCACCCAGCTCTACCTCTGTGGGTTAGCAAATCTAGCTCCCCCACCTTCAGTGCCTGGAGGCACCCTACTCTACACGTAAGCCCCCTGCCCAAAGTCCCTCAACTTAACTTACTCCCTGGGCTAGGATGGATGCCTACTGCTCTGTCTCATGCTCTGGCATTTGATTTGAATGCTGCTGCTGCTCCTCAGCTATTCCTCCAGTGTCCCAGCTTTTTTCCTTGGATCGAGGAGATTCAGTGTGCAGAGATCTCGGGTTGCAAAGAGATCTGCACCCCTGGTTATTTTTCTTCAATGATAGTGAGAGTCTCCATTCCCTGCTTCTGAGATGGCTCATTTTATAGCCATGTCAGAATTCCAAGTTTTTACAATCACAAAGGACTATGCTAACAATCATTCACATAAGTACTTATATCATCATATAAGTATCTTCTTCCACCTTCTCTTACCCAGACTCTTCAGGAAGAGTCACTTGATGGGAGTTACAAAGACTAAGACTAGAAAAGATGTTAAATAATTCACTACACCACGCTCCCCCAAATTGACCAACCAGATTCTCTACCTTGTGAGTTTGAAATCACATACTTGAAGTAGGAGTACTTGGACTAGGAGATGATATGAAATCAGGAGTTGAAACTCTTCTTGTGGGATCGCTATTTTCAGTAACATTCATACTTTGCAAAGCCCAGTCTATGTGAGTTCTTCTTCCTTTTCTAGTCCCATCATTCAGTAGTCTCCTCCATATTTTTTTTTCTGCTTTAGTCAGTGTAACAAGCTTCCAAGAGGCTGTGTATGACCTGCACTACCTCAAAGTTTTTTCTTATGCTATTCCCACTTCCTGGTGACTAGTTAGTTCATACACAACCTTCAGATTTCAGTCCAAATGTTCCTTCAAAAAGATTTTATGCTTAGTCTAAGATCAACATTTCTCCTCAGAATCCACTTCGTTGTACACAGAATCCACTTCTTGTGGCACCATGGGCTGCAAACTGCAAGGTTGGCAGTTCAAACCCACCAGCTGCTCCTTGGAAACCCTATACGTGGTCGCTATGAGTCAGAATTGACTTGATGGTGTACAACCATCAACAACCTCCATAGCTTTTCTTGTCTTCAACTTTGTATTAATGGTTTTCCTTCCTGTCACAAAGGTGATTAAATGTGTAGATTCTGGGGGTCGTATTCCTTGGAATCAGATCCTGACTTTAATATTTACTGTGTGACTTTGAGCATGCCTTTGTATATGTGGCAGTCACTTAAGGATTTATGGACTTATTAAGGATAGGACATCCTTGGGCCATGTTTCCTTTTTAAATTAATTTTTTTAAATATACACAGAAAAGGATAAAAATGTTTCAACAAATTCCAAATGTATAATTTAGTGTTGTTTACATTCTTCAAATTGTGAAACTGTTCTATCTTTTCTCAAAAGATCTCACTACCACTGACCTACAGCTAGCTACTGCCTCCTAAGCTTCACCTCTAACCTTCCAAGATGTTATTTTCAATTTGATCCCAGAGATAAAGGACCATGGAGTTTTGGCGAGAGTGAACATTTAAGTGGATTAAGTTTCATAATACAGAGTCCTACTGGGTACTCTGATAAATTGCATATCAAATTTGCTTAGTGTTTTTGGAAGAATGTTTATAGAGATCTGGCATGATGTGTGAAGGTTAAGGAGCTATGAGTCTAAGATGTGCCCATGAGACGTAAGTTTAAAACCAGAACCTAGACAGAGAGAGTGTAGGGCTTCAGGAGACCTGGATCACATGGACATTTACTTAATGTCTACAGAATGAATGAAGGAAAATATTTTAATGTGTTCTTTGCACCATTAATAGATTGAGGGTGATGAATTTGCTTTAAGGTTTTCTCTGTGAGGCCAGATGAGAGTGAAAATCTTTTGTGTAGTTCTAGGTCCTGTTTTAAGAGGAACACGTAAAATAGAAAGCTAGAAAGCAGTCTTGAAAGTGAACAATGGTTGAAGGGTATGGGAATATTTACCCACAAGAAAAAGTGTGTCAAGCGACAGAGTTTCCCTTCAATATTCAGGGGACTGTCCATTGGGAGAGAGGTTCCAGGCCAGACCCAGGATCTGTTGAACCCAGGAGTTACAGAAAGACTAATTTTAGTTCACTCCACAGAGAAGTCTGAGGATGAGCTGGGTTGAAGACAAGGGATTCAAGTGTAGGTTAACAGGAATACGACTAAAATGAGACAGTACAGGATAATGTTAAGATTTAGCCTGAGATGGAATTGCATTGCAATTTTGGCTCTGACACATAGCAAATGTATAACCTACAGCTAGTTGCTAAATCTTTCTGCTTCACTTTCATAATGCTTAAAATGGAGTTCATGATTGTTACTATGCAGTTCTTTGCAAGGATTAAATTGAATAACATTATGCCTAATTGTCTTGTATGTGTGTGTGTGTGTTTGATTTCCAGTCCTGATCCCTACTAACTTGAAGTTCTATGATTCCAGAAGCTTTGATGGAGAAAAGTTGAAAAAATTAGCTACTCTTCTGCATTCCTTAGGTACTCCCCAGTATTTTGAAACAGGCTTCAAAGCCTTTGAAAATGCTCCAGTTTCTTATGAAATTATTTGTTTTGTTGTGGTTTCCTCTAGTCAAAATTCAGTTTATAACAAATGGGAAATATTTGACACTCATCCTAGTGCCACCCAAGACTGAAAAAATGCCCCTTGCTTTTCTGGTAACGAATGAGGAATAAAGACTTCCCCCCAAAGATTTGACTAAGAGAGCGAAGGATGAACCATCACAATCCAACCCCCTGGTTAGTGGCATGATTTGATTGTGTTTGCAGATCAGACTTAATGCTTGGGGACCTCTGAGCCTTACAGTGCGTGTTTATCAAGTTGCAAACAGCACCGTTTACGCATTGCTGGTGATAAAACACTACCACACAGCTGAATAGTTCTCCCAGTAGAAGTTGATTATTTCCCAGGATAAAAGCTGGCTACCTGATGCCAGAGCAATTCATCAATTCAATGACAAAAAGAAAATATAACAACAACAACAACAAAAATCAGACAAATCACTTGTTTGGTGTAGTGTAGAGCCAACCACTGGTTGAATGACTGGGTTCTGGTTACAAATGCTGCCAAAACAAACTGAAAACAACTTGAGGCCTTTGTGGGAATTTTCATTATAATGTAGTTTTTTTTGCTGAACTTTCTTTTTCAATTTGCTCCCAAGTTATCTGTGAGGATAGAAGGTAAGTGGTCAGATCATCATCTATGGCAATGGACTGATTTGCTAAGAGGACTTGTGGTTTTGTATCCAATTTGATGGAATTGAACAGTTTCCAATGGACAGGAGAGGTTTGATGTATAAAGAAAGAAACCCTATCCTGACATCGATATGCAATGGAGGAGACCTCTCACAATCTAAGAGCAAACTTGGTTTGCATTTAAAAATTTTTTTTCCCCCACAAATAAGGTAGAGTAGAATAACCCTGGGCTTTGAAGTCAGAAAGAACTCACTTGTTTATACTTTAATTCTGTATATTTCTATTGAGCACCTTGGGTGCTAGGTTCTGGGAATTCAGTAATGGACAGGCAAACAACTTGCCCCCACAGACATTACAGTAAACATGTATTCATATCTGGATCTCTGCACTTTCCATTTGTGCAAACTAGGGTAAGTAGTTAGCGTACTCAAAGATACCTCATAGGCAGCAGGGGTTAAGCACATGCTAGGTCTCCTCATTCCTCTACTTCCCACTCTACAGGGAACTAGGAAAAGAGAAAATGGGTTCCTTCTCAGTTTGGGTTGATGCTTTTCTTTGGGTCAGAAAGATGAAAAGACTTGTCATCATGATGAACTGTAGGTAGATTCAGGATTAATTGCCTTAATTGCTTAACTTTCTTGTGAGAGCCTTTCCTCAAGTCTCAGAGCCAATCACTTTCATGTTTTTTTTTTTTTTACTCTCCATATTGCGTTGTTAAAGAGATACTTCCCAAACCGTCAATGCTGTTAAACAAAGAGTAGACCTGTTGTAAATAGTTCGTCCTGTATGCTGAATTGCTCTGCCACCTATTGAATTTCTGAAATGAAGGTGTTTAAGACTGTGGATTGGTGTACACTGGGTCCTTCACACCCTCTTTTCAGAATGTAGAGCTTTGTAAGGGGGTGCTGTTAAAACGTCTTTGGAATGATCTTTTTCAAGAGATGGGGACATGGAAAATAGATGACGAATTCATTGATTGGAAAATCAGTGCCATTATTAAGTGTGATGAGCTATCATAACCCAGCATCAAGTCTATGTATTTTGATATCTCATATAAAATCTATCAATATAAGAAATCTTTTTTTCTTGCATAACTGCAGAAAGAAAAGAAGATCTTGATATTTCATATAAAATCTATATTGATTATAAAAGATTTTGATATCATATAGAATCTCTCTATATATAGATATTATATGAGATGAATTTTGATAGCTCATATAAAATATCTATATTTTTGTGAGATATCAAAATCATATATAGATAGATAGATTTTTTGTAAAATCTCTCTACATAAATATTTTACATATATATATACATATTTTAAAAAATACTTTTGATTGTGAATTGAGTGAGGGTTTACAGAGCAGATTTACATTTAACAAATCATATATTTTGCTTCATTACATGGTTGCAATCCCCTCCATGCACCAACAGTTAACAGCATTGACCTCTATTCCCTTTAACCATGGCATTCCTCCCCATGCCTCCCGCCACCCCCATCTTTCCTCTGTTAATTATGTATTTTTTATATGAGATATCAAAATCATTTTTTCCTTGAATAACTGGGGAAATCTGTGTTATATGGCAGAAAAATATTAGCAAATCTTTAAAAATATCTTCAACATTCCCTCTCTCACAAGGAGATGCTTGTGTTGCTCAGAAATGACCAATCTGGCTCTTTAGTTGGGTTAGCTGATGGAAAGGGGCCTAAAGGATGCCTAGAGAAGCCTGTAAGAGACAAGTTATATTTATATTGGAAAACGCAGAAAGTTAATGAAAGGAGAAAATAATAATAAAACTAGAAAAGATGAAAGAGTTAGGAGGTAGAATGAATCTATTGAAAACTGGAATTGGGTAGGACATGGTTTTGTGGTTAGCTTCCCACCAAACAAAAATATGAGGCATATATACAGAGAGAATGATGAGGGAAAGAGGGTTTTCAAGAAGTCTGACTCTGCATGATAAATCCGATTTACTCCTGACCTTCTTTTAGGAAACTACAGAAAAAATGCAAACTATATTCCAAAGACTGCTGGGTGGATGTTTTCTGCATGTGATACAAGAGAGTGGGGACTTAGAATGCCTTTATAAAATGTAACTTTGAATAAAGCACTTAAATATTCTTGCACTTTTGTTGCCTTAAAAGTCCCTATTTCTCCAGCCAGCTTTCAAGACATGTCTTTAATGTTGGGAAGAAATGACTGAAAATCTAAGCATTCTGAAGTCAGATAAAGCAGGGTTTGAGTCCTGACTCCCCACTTTCTAGCAGTGACTAAGTGCCGTCACATTTGCATATCTCAATTTTCTTATCTAGATCTTGGGGTTGATAGTACTTATTGTCTAAGACTCAACATTCATGGAAACAGCAGTCAATAAACCAAACGATGTATTGCATGAGGCAAATCTGCTGCACAAAACCTCTTTAAAGTGGTCAAGAGCAAAGATGTCAGTTTGAGAACTAAGATGTGCCTGACTGAAGCTATGGTATTTTCAGTTGCCTCATATGCATGTGAAAGTTGTACAATAATGAATAAGGAAGATGGCAAAAAAAATCAATACATTTAAATTACGGTGTTAGAGAAGAATATTTAATGTACCATGAACTACCAGATGAACAAACAAATCTTTCTTGGATGAAGTACAGTCAGAATGTTTCTTAGAAGTCATGATGGCAAGACTTTGTTTCTTTCACTTCAGATAGTCTCAGGAGGACACTTCAGGAGGGATCAGTCTCTGGAGAAGGATGGCATATTTGGTAAAGTGGAGAGTCAGGGAAAAGGAGGAAGAACCTCCACAAGATGAGTCAACACAGTGGCGAAAACAATGGGATCAAATATAACAACAACTATGTGGATGGGGCAGGACCGGGCAACATTTCATTCTGTTGTTCATAGATAGGGTCAGTGTGAGTCAGAACTAACTAAGCAACACCTAACAACAACAACAACTCTGAAGGACAGTTTTGACCACAGAAATAAAATGTCTAGCAAAAAATTTTGAAAGAACTTGGGCTTGGTACACCAGTTTGAATCGCTTTAGGAAACAAATGGCCCATTCAAATTAAGAAAATTTGACGTGAATACAGTAGAGGGATTATAAAA
>NW_006408519.1:26806987-26808698 GCF_000296735.1 Chrysochloris asiatica
TTGATAGTTGATCCAAGAAGAATGAAGTCCTTGACAACTTCAGTCTTTTCTCCATTGATAAGAATGTTGTTTATTTGTCCAGTGGTGAGAATTTTTGTTTTCTTAACATTGAGATGTAATCCATATCGAAGGCTGTACTCTTTGATCTTCATAAGTAAATGTTTCAAGTCCTCTTCACTTTCAGCAAGTGTTAATTATTCTCTCCTTTTTCTTCCCAATAACATGGGCAAAACGGTGTCTTTTACATGCAAGAATAAGCATTGTTGTTGTTATTGCTAAGTGCCATATAGTCAGTTCTGACTCATAGTGACCCTATATAGGGTTTCCAAGGATAAGCTGGTGAGTTTGAACTTGTGGTTCAATGCTGATCCTAAAGCACCACACCAGGAGTCCCAGAATAAGCACACTGTAGAATAATAGTGCTGGAGTCCCTGGGTGGTGTAGTTAATGTGCAGAGCTGCTAGCTGAAAGATTGGAGGTACGTCAGAAAGACCTGGCCGTCTACTTCAGAAAATACCCATCGAGAATCCTATCGAATACACTTCTAATCTGACAAATGTGACTCGTCAGCAAGAGGCTTGGTTTTTTTTAGAATGGTGTTACAAGTGTCCAAAAGACTGTGCCTTTTTATTAAGTTCGCTAGATCGTGACACATCCCAGACTAGGACCCTGGAGTTGGAAAAGAGCACATATTAATCTTTATTTAAGGAAACAGCATGAAAGGCTCAGCCGGTGTAGGGGCTGACTCTCCATGAGTGAGTGAGTGATTCTGAGAACTTGCTATGCTGGACAGAGATAAACAGCAGCTCTTGTTTCAACAGTGACTTTTCAGGTTTGCCTCTTGGCATGAAGTTGACTTTGGCAGAGGGTATCATATAAATAGGGCACATGCCCAAGCTTGTAAACTGGTCATGACTTGCTGGGTACATTCTCACCCTCCAGTCTATGATCCGTGACTGCTTGCAAAAGTTCATGGTGGAGAATCCTATCAGAGAATGTACTTCTTGAATCTTCAAAAAAAATTTGAGACATATTTCAAACTACCTTTGGGTCTTATCTAGTTGGGCTGAGCTCTGATTCACTGCATCTGCAAAGCTCCTGATAACTTTTTTTCTCTTGCCTCCTGCAGTGGACAGACTGATGCCCTAGCCTTCCAAAATAATAATCAGTAATAATAATGTATCCATGTCCAGCCAGAGTGCTCCTTAGAAGCTAGGATAGTCAGACTTCATCTCTCATACTTTGGACATATTGTCAGGAGGGACCTGTCACTGGCGAAGGATATCATGCTTAGTAAAATGGAGGATCAGGAAAAAAAGAGGAACATCCCCAGCGAGATGGCTTGGCACAGTGGCAGCATCAGTGGGCTCAAATGTAGCAACGATTGTGAGGTTGGCCCAGGGCCCAGCAGTGTTTAATTCTGTTGTGTATAGAGTCATTGGTAGCGTAGTGGTTACGAATCGGGCTGAGAACCTTAAGGTCAGCGGTTCGAAACTACCAGCTGTCCGCGGGAGAAAGATGAGGCTTTCTACTCCCGTAAAGATTGACACCCTCGGAAACCCTGTACAGGGTTGCTATGGGTCGGAACCGACTCGACGGCACTTAACAACAACAACAACAACATAGAGTCATTATGAGTCACGATCGAGTCTATGCTACCTCACAACAACAAAATATCCATGTCCTAATTCCCAGAAGAAAGAATCCCTGA
>NW_006408519.1:26808947-26821395 GCF_000296735.1 Chrysochloris asiatica
TATAGGAAAGTTTTACCCTGTCCTGGAGCTCTGGTAACGTACTGGTTACGAATCGGGCTGCTAACCTCAAAGTACTAGCCATTCCACAGGAAAGAGTTGAGGCTTTCTGCTTCTCTAAAGATTTATATCCATGGAAACCCTGTGCAGGGTCACTATGGGTCAGAACTGACTCCATGGTTCTTAACAACAGCAACATAAGATCAGTATGAATCTGAATTGACTTGAGGACACAATGCAATAATAGAAATTCTCAAACCTGTGAATGTGACATTATTTTAAAAAAAGGTCAGTATTCAGAGTCTTGTTGTGGCGCTGCAGGATAAGTACTGGACTGCTACCCACAAGATTGGTGGTTCAAACCCACCAGCAGTCCCTTGGAAACCCTATACAGGGTCTCTATATAAGCCAGAACTGACTTGGCAACACTAAAAAAACAACAACATAGATATAATTAAGTTAAGAATCTTGAGATTAAGAGATCATGCTTGACTACCTAAATCTAATGGCTTGTGTCCTAAGAGACACACAGTGGACAGACGCACTGAGGAGAAGGCTATGTTCTCAGAGACAGAGGTTAGAGTGATGTGGTCAGAAGTGGAGGAAGCCAGCAACCACTGAAAACTTTGACGCTTAGATGAGGCATAGAACAGATTCTTCCCCAGTTCTTCTCCGTAGGCAACGTGGCTATGCGGATTTCTTGTTTTCAGACTTCAGAACCAGAACTGTGAGACAATACATTGCTTTTTTTGCTGTGTGTGAGGGGTACCTTATACTCTCTTTTTATTGGTTTTATTATTTTTTTAATTTGATTTTCCCTGAGCTCCATAGGGGCTGTATTTTTATTATGCTGTTAAGTGCTGTAGAGTCAGTTTCAATCCATGAATTGAATAGGATTGAATTCAATCCAGTGACCCTGAATAGGATTTCTGAGGAGCAGCTGATGGGCTTGAACCACCAACCTTGTGGTTCAAACTGACTTGACAGTCCAACACATTAACCCACAGTGCCACACCAGGACTCCCTTTATTGTATATATATATAGAGAGAATTTAAAAAAAAAATATATATATATATTGCCTTCCCCATTATCCAAGTTATTATGTGTTTTTTTTAATGTCACCACATTTATGGTGACTTGTTACAAGAACTCCAGGAAATGAATATACCTTCTATGAAGGCTTCTGTGTTGACTCATTTACTACTAAGGATTCTAAGGTTTAGCAGCCTGAAGAATTGGAGAGTAGTAAGTGGAAGGTCTTGGGAAATATTTTTCTGACGTTTCATAGATGTCTTCTTAAATCCTGGGAAGTTGCGCTGTCTAGTTTTCACCTTAAGCTCTTGCAAAGAAACAGGGAAGAATTTAGAAGAAGAATTTGTGTGTCCTAGACTTTAGTACTTTACCTATGAAACCTTAAACAGACTCGCTATGATGCAGAACTGATTCACGGCACACAACCATGACCTTCACCTTACTACTTCCACAAGTAGATAGCTATCACAACCAGAAATTAAGTTTCTTACAGTTTATGAGGCTGCAATGAAACAAGAGGAAGACCTCCAATGAAGTGGATTGGCACAGTGGCAAACTTGCCTGTGATATTAATGATGTTGTTCCATGATTTCCACATTCAGATGGGTCACCTCTCTCTGAAATGATCACAAAGACAGACCTCTTTGCAATCTGCTGACCTGGTAGCTGTCTTTCAGGACTGCCGACAATTATGAATATTAATAAGATTTCTGAATCTGTGATATTTTTGGAATATTTTGTTTAGCATGCTGGGTCTCTTCCATGGTGACCTTTATCCCTCCCCTGGGTTACTAAATGGCAATCCTCATTTTGTTTATTAAGCTTCAACATCCTATAACCAACTATCTGGATGCCACCCAGTGTATCCCCCCTTTTTATGTAAAGGGAAGACAGTGGAAAAGTTATTTCAACAACAACAACAACAAATAAATGGAATTTGCTAGTTTAGCTATTGAAAAAGTTTATGAGCAGAGCTGCTTCTAGCTGCATCTAGATTTGTAGCCCAAATAATGTCATCTATATTTCTTTTTTCCCATCTCTTAGTTCTAATTTCTACAATGTTGGCACCAATTTTTGAGTTCACATGATGTGTTAGTGATGATACATCATCTCTTGTTTAAGCCTGTCAGGGAAAGTAAAAGTATCCAACGACACACAGGAGGATTCTCCCTGCAACTCACTGGCTGTGCTTGGTTTATACACCCACATATGTGTAACTACTGTGACCAAATGAAAGGGAAAACACTGTTGGTTTAGGTCTGGATCATACGATTCATTGCTTTGACTGGGAATTAGCCTGTGGTGCATTGTTGTTGTTAGGTGCCATTGAATTTGTTCCGATCCATAGCTACGCTTTGTACAACAGAGTGAAACACTGCCCAGTCCTGGGCCATCCTCACAACTGCTGCTACACTTAAGCCATTGATGTTCTCATTGTGCCAATCCATCTCATTGGGGATCTGCCTCTTTTTTGCTGATTCTCCACTTTACCAAGCATGATATGCTTCTCCAGAGACAGGTCCCTCCTGGCAATATGTTCAAAGTATGAGAGACAAAGTCTGGTCATCTTGGTCTCTAAAGAGCATTATGGTTATATTTCTTTCAACTCAGTTTTCTTTGTTTTTCTGGCAATCCATGGTACTTATAATATTCTTCTCCAATACTGTGACTCAAATGCATCAATTCTTCTATGGTCTTCCTTATTCACTGACCAACTTTCACATGCATATGAGGCAATTGAAAATACAATGGCTTGGGTCAGACACACTTTATTACCCAAACTGATATCTTTTCTCTTGAACACTTTAAAGAAGTCTGGTGTGTTGAAGTCAGTAAACTATTACTAGTTCATTAATTTTTTGAGTTGTCTGTTAAATCATAGGCAGAAAATTGGAAATGGTGGGAGTATTTGTACTACAAACATTAGCAAACAGCAAAATAGGGCTTTATTTTTTTTTATTTTGCAGCATTGGGTAGTCAGCTCCCACATGGTATAACCCTGCTCGAGCCTAGTCAGAAGGTGAGTGAGGAGGCTCTTATGAAAATAAGGCAAGAATTAATGCTGAGGAGACAAAAAGCAAACATCAACTATTTCTGGAAACTCAAAATCTCCAGCGTGGAACGCACCCACTTATTCCTCAACCTGCTTGTGTTATGAATTTTCTATCGCATACTTGCCACTACTTAGACACCATTGTCTGAAATATAATTTTTTGTTTTAGGATTCCTTTCCTTTTCTCAAGGGACCCTGGTAGTTCAGTGGATAAAATACTCCGCTACTAACATGTCAGTAGGTTGAAGTCACCAGCCACTTTGAGTGAGAAAGTTGTTATAGTTTCTGTAAAGAAACCCTTTGGGACAGTTCTTCTTCCTAAGTATGTCGAGTCAGTTCTGACTCTTCCCTGTATAGGGTTTCCGAGCAGAAGCTGATGGGTTTGAGCTGCCAATATTGTGGTTCCCAGTCCAGTGCTGATCCTACAATGCCACACCAGAGCTCTGTGGGGCACTTGTACCCTGTCCTCCAAGCTCAGTACTAGTTGGCATCAACTAAATGGCGTTGGGTGGGTTCTTCTTCTCATATCACAATATTACCTTCTTGCTCTTTCTCAATCCATCTTTTCAATGGCACATAACAACAGCACTACGCTGCTCCTTTGATTTGTCCTTGGAGTATTTCAGAATTCTCTTAATTTGTCTACCTGCCACTAGTCCTACCCTTCTCGTACCCATCCTCACTAAGGTAAAACACCTAAAATGACACCTGCAATAAAGTCCATTGCTGTTGCTGTTAGGTGCCATTGACTCAGTTCCTACTCATAGCGACCCTATGCACAACAGAACAAAACACTGTCTGATCTAGTGCCGTCTTGCTACGCTTGAATCCATTGTTACTGCCATTGTGCCAATCCATCTCGTTGGGGTTCCTCCTTTTTTTCACTGATCCTCTACTTTATCAAGCATAATGTCCTTTTCCTGGGTCTGGTTCCTACTGATAGTATGTCCCAAGTATGAAGGACAAAGTCTCACAATCATGGCTCCTCAGAAGCATTCTGGTTGTATTTCTTCTAACACAAATTTGTTTGCTCTTCTGTAGTCCATGGCACTTTTAATATTTTTCTCCAACACTATAACTCAAATGATCGCTATGGGTCGGAACCGACTCGATGGCACTTCACAACAACAACAAAATAACTCAAATGCATTAATTCTTTCATGGTCTTCCTTATTCATTGTCCAACTTTCACATGCATATGAGGTTATTTAAAATACCAAGGCTCAGGTCAGGTGCACATTAGACCTCAAACTGGTAGCTTTGTTCTTGAGCATTTTGAAGAGGTTCTGTGTAGCAGTTCTACCTACCTTTTACAATATGTTGTTTGCTTTCTTAACTGCTGCTTCCGTGAGTGTTGATTATAGATCCGAGCAAAATGAAGTCTTTGAAGATTTCAATTTTCTCTTCACTTATCAAGATATTATATATTGGCACACTTGTGAGGATTTTTATTTTATTTCACATTGAGGTGTAACCTATACTGAAGGCTATAGTTTTTTTTATCTTGATCAGCAAATATTTTAAGTTCTCTTCTCTTTCAGAAAACAAGGTTGCATCATCTGCATACCTCAGGTTGTTAATGAGTCTCCCTCCAATCCTGATGCCATTTTCGTCTTCATGTAATCCAGCTTCTCGAATTGTTTGCTCAGTCTGCAGATTGAATCTGAATGATGAAAAAATACATCTCTGGTCCACACCTTTCCTAATTTTAAGCCATTTAGTATCCCCTTGTTTTGTTCAAATGACGGCCTATGTGTAGGTTCCTTTGGTCTATGTACAGGTTCCTTGTGAGCACAATCAAGTGTTCTGGAATACTCATTCTTCACAATGTTATGTATAACTTGTCATGATCCACACAATTGACAACCTTTGCACGGTCAATAAAGTACAAGTAGACATCTTTCTGGTGTTCTCTGCTTTTAAACAAGGTTCATCTGACATCAGCAATAATATCCCTAATTCCATGTCCTCTTCTGAATTCAGCTTGAATTTCTGGCAGTTTCCAGGCAATGTACTATTGCAGCATTTTTTGAATTATCTTCAGCAAAAATTTACTTGCATGTGTTATTAATGATGCTGTTCAATGATTTTCACAATCTTTTGTGTCACCTCTCTTTCGAATGAGCACAAATATAATCTCTTCCAATCAACAGGCCAGGTAGCTGTCTTACAAATTTCTGGATATAGATGAGTGAGCACCTCCAGTGATGTATTAGTTTGTTTAAAGATTTCTATTTGTATTCTGTCAGTTCCTGGATCCTTGCTTTCTTCAATACCTTCCGTCAGCTTGGACCTCTTTAAGTGTCATCGGTTCTTGGTTATGCAACCTCTTGCAATCATTGAATATTGACTATCTCATGTTGGCACAGTGCATCTGTGTATTCCTTACATATTTTTTTGATGTCTTCTTCATCATTCAATATTTTGCTCATGGAATCCTTCAATATTGCCATCTGAGGCTTGACGTTTTCTTCAGTTCTTTCTGCTTGAGAAATGCTGAGCATGTTCTTCTCTTTTGGTTTTGCAACTCCAGTTCTTTATGTATTTCATTATAATACTTGACTTTGTCTTCTCAAGCTGCCCTTTGAAAATTTCCCTGTAGCTCTTCTACTTCCTCATGTCATTCATTTGCTTTATTTTCTCTACATTCAAGAGCAAGTTTCAGAGTCTCTTTTGACATCCATTTTGGTCTTTTATTTTTTTCCTGTCTCTCTAATGAACTTTCTTCCTGTATAATGTTCTTGATATCATCCCCAGCTCTTCTCGTCTTTGATCATTAGCGTCTAATTCTTCAAATCTGTTGTTTAGATGATCTCTGAGTTCAGCCGGGGTATACTCAAGGTCATATTTTGGCTCACATGGACTTGTTTTAATTTTCTTCAGCTTCAGCCTGAGCTTGTGTATAAGCAATTGAAGGTCTATTCCACAGTCTACTCCTGGTCTTGTTTGGGCAGATGGTATGAATTTTTCCACCATCTCTTCCCACAAATGTAGTCAGTTTTACTCTGGTGCATACCATCTGGTGAGATCCATGTGTATAATTGGCTTCTGAGTTTTTGAAAACAGATATTTGCAATAAAGTCATTGGTCTTGCAAAATTCTATCATGTGATATCTAGCATTATTTCTATTACCAAGGCTATGTTTTTCAACTACTGACGCTGTTTGTAGATGTTTTACAATATGTTAACAAGTCTTCCATATGGTTCCCTTTAATAGGTGTAACTTAATTGCTCTCTCTTTGAGTGTGGCCTCAATGAATAGAATGAGGCTGTTGTGATAATGTACGGCTCCCAATACTAAAGTTGCAAAAAGCCTTACAACTTTTTCCTTTTGAGTCATCTTTTTTCACTCTCTGATCTTCCATTCTAAGGGAAACCACCTGCCATTTTGAGAAAATGCTCTACAAGATTTTAAAAAATAATATTTTATTTTGCTTTTGGTAAAAGATTACATGATGCACTAAGTTCTCCTTTGACAGTTTCCACACAAAATATCAATGATATTAGTTACATTTTTTGCATTATATCAACATTCTCTGGTTGTTTCATTTCCAGCACTCTAGGCTCCTTGCCTCCTCATCTTCTCATGTTTGCTTTCTTATCAGTGTTGACGGCTGAAAATCATTGTTGTTGTTAAATGTTGTCAACTTGGTTCTGACCTTGTAAAGTCTTTTTGAGGAGGGGCTGGTGGATTTGAATCACCAACCTTAGAGTTCAAACGGACCTTGTGGTCCAGTCTTTATCTTACAGCTCCAAACCAGGACTCCTTTGTACTCACACAAATGTTTTGCAAGTAGAGCACCAATCCTTTATTTTGTATGTCACTCCATTTTTCTGTTAAAATTGGTCTCAATGGATAACTTAGGTTCAGGATTTGAAGAATGCCTCAGGGAGTCCTCTCCTCTAAATAGTCCAGTTAACCTGGTGATGTTTTCAACAGAGGTCTAATTGACTAATTTTTGGAAGTTAATCACTAAGACTTTCTTCCAGTGTGTCTTCTGCTGAAACCCATCTACCATGGTTGAACTTGTCAGTGTTTGAAATACTGGTCACATGACTTCCAGCATCATGTTGTTGTGGTTGTGTGCTGTGGAGTCAGTTCTGACCCATAGTGACCCTGAATAGGGTTTCTGAGGCTGTAAATCTTTACGGGAGCAGAAAGCCTCATCTTTCTCCCACGGAGCAGCTGGTAGTTTTGAACTGCTGACCTAAGGTTCACAGCCTGATTTGTAACCACTACATTACCAGCAGTATAAGAATACACAAATGACCACAATGTGACAAACTACCAGATGGGAGGTGGTTAACTTGCATAATACTTCGTTGTCAGTTTTTAAAATTCAATTTTCCTCTCTTGCTTTCAGACAGCAGGGAATATGCCTTGTTTATACCTCTTCCCTTTCCCTGGAACACTGCAAAAAGGAAATGAATATGTGCCAAATGAGTGAACCCTTAGGTTTGACTCACATTTAAAAGATTGTGTCTCAGCAAAATGAAGACTGGTGGCTCCTGAGCCAGTACAGTGAACTGGCCATTTCTTTCACGAGATCAGATTGCCATGTGGTTGGCCAGGCACATTGCTGCCCGGCCCATAGTGTGATGATTTTGTGTATTTGTGCTGTTTGGTCTCAGAAGCTGAGCAATGGCACAATAAAACCTTTATTAACGGCCTGTCCAGAGAAAGGAGTATTCTGACTAGTGCAATGGAAAAGAAAGCTTCTTTGTTTAAATCCTTCTGGAAAATCTTTATCAAATGTAATGGCCATCTGTTCTGCCTTGGTAAGGACAGTGCAGTCAATATGATTTGTGTTTTGGAATGGGAAAGCTGATGGTGCTGATACCTCTCAGTGGTTTCATTTCCGTATTTTAAAAGTGATTGTTTGGAGGGGAGGATGTGTGGGATGAATTGGGCTAAAAGTATTTGGAGACTAGACCCTACCTTCAGATGCTTGCTTATTAAATAACATATTGTTGTGGACTTATTTTCCTTTAGAATTTACCATTTTCCTTAAAAAAACAAAAAGGAGCACAGAACCGGGGGAAATAAATGAAAACTTCTGGTAAAACTACTAAGGCCCCTTCAAATCTCAACTGAGTTTCTCCTCTGAAAAGACTTTAAGGGGTACTTATTTAGAGTGTACTTCCTGTGTTTAGTTTGTTACACACAGATCTCTGGTCTGCAGTAAGAATGGGGGATGAGCTGCTCAGTCGTGATGGGAAGGGTAGGGAGCGGATTGTCCCTCAACCCTTGGTGTGACCCTGTGGGTAATGCACTGCACTGCAAGGCTGCTTTGAACTGCAAGCTCGGCAGTTCAAGCTCACCAGCCGCCTCTGAGAAACCCTATACAGGGTCCTGATGAGTCAGAACTGACTCGACTTGGATGGCACTTAACAACAACAATACCCTCCAGTGGGAGTCTTGAATGGATTTACTTTGGAAGAACCAGGGCTGCAATCGCCCTGTATTGAGAGAGGACATGATGTGACTTTAGTAAGCACTGAGAAGAGCTTTCTGCCAAAAATAGACCCACCTGCTTTTGGATGTCTGGCATTCTTTTAACTAGAAACAAAGCCAGAAAGGCCAGCTGTTCCCTCAGATTCCCTTCCCACAGCCTGTCTGATGCCTGGAATTCCAGCCTTGAACTTAAGACTACATTTTCTTCCACAATCTACCCCAAAGCAGGTGCTTTCTCCTCTCTCCCCCAACTCTAAACTAAAGGTGTTAGCAGGTATTTACACTGCAGTGTGAATTATATATAGCCAAGTGCAATGAATCGAAATGATGGAAGTAGGAAAGACCCTGGTCGTCTTTCTCCCTACTAACTCTCTGGCTTTGGCCAAGTCTTAACTGTGCATGCAAAGGTTTCCTCTTCTGTAAAAGCAAAGATAATAAACCAAATTGGCAGGAGTCTTGGGAAAATTAAATAAGATAAATGTAGAACTTTAGTTGTCAAAGGCTAGAAACAGTCTGAATGTCTATTAAAGAGAGATGAGTTAAATAAATTATTGAATTCACATTATGCCATTTTATGCAGCTATAAAAATGAATGAGAACCATCTCTTTATATTGACATAGAATGATGTCCAGAATATATTGTTAATACCACAAGCAAAATGCATAGCCGTGCTTTCAGTATGCTACAGTTTGGATAAGAAAGAAGAGGATAAAGGTAACATTTATTTATAAATATGAGTCAAAACTTATCCACAATCCGGTTATAATAACATTTCTGTTGCCTGCACTGTCTCATCTGTGCTTTCTGTTCAAGGTCACTGTTGTGTAGGTGTGAACGTGGACATCTGTAAACAAAATTTGCACTGATAATTGAAGGAAGGTAACAATTTCTTTAAAAAAAAAATTATCACTGGTGATGAGACATGGATTCATCATTATGAACCTGAGAGTAAATGGCAGAGTAGGGAATGGAAACATCTTCAAAATTACCAACCAAGGAAAAGTTCAAAAGACAACCATCAGCTGAAAAATTGAGCTTACAGTTTTCTGGGATTCTAAAAGGTTAATATTGGAATACTATCAGGAAAAAGGTTCAACAACAAGTAAGTGCTCATTACACTGAGATGCTCTCTGAATTGCTGAAGTCTAAACTTCAGATTAAAAGCCGAGAACTACTGTCCAAGGGTGTTGTGATCTTGCATGACAATGTGCATCCACACACCTCTGCCTACACTGTTGACTCTCTACAAAAATTTTGTTTTGAGGTGTTAAAGCATCCATTCTATAGTCCTGATCCTGCTGCATCAGACTTTCACCTATTTGATCCCCTGAAAGCAGCCCTTCAAGGATGAAGATTCACCTCTGGTGAGGAAGTAGAGACAGCAGTGCATTCGTGGCTGGCAGCTCAGCTTCAAACAGTTTTTAATAAGGGAATATGAAAGCTTGTTGAGAGATAAATAAAGTGTATTGAAAAGCAAGGAGAATGTGTCAAAAAATGATGTCTTTGTGTCTTCTAAAAGTTGAATAAAACAAATTTGACAGCCAGAGTGCAGATAATTTTTGACTCAACCTTGTATAATTTCAAATGCAGGATGAAAAAAAGGGGGTCCTTTAAGGAGATGGAGGGAACAGAGTTGTAGGAGGTAGGGAAGGGAACTAGACTTTTGTGTATATCTTATTTGGTATTTTTGACTTCTTATTGTGGTGTACTTTCGAGTCAGTTCCGATGCAACCCTGTATAGGCTTTCTGAGGCTGTAAATCTTTACAGGAGCAAAAAGCCTCGTCTTTCTCCTATGGATAGGCTGGGGGATTTGAACTACTGACCTTGTGATAATCAGCCCAGTGTGTAACTCACCGTGCCACCAGCAGTTCTATATTTGAGTTAGGAGTCATGTAAATGTTTCACACAATTAAAAACAAAGATAAATTGAAAGCCATAATATTTCAAACAAACCGAAAAGAAAGTGAACCTAATTGTATATTAACATCATGGCATAATCAGCTCAAGAAGAAGTATTTTATTGATTTTAAAGCACACAGCTGGATTGTACAGCACTGGGTGGTTAAACTGAAAGATTGGTTATCAATTCAAGTCTACCCCAGAGGTACCTTGGAAGAAAGGCCTGGGGATCTTCTTCTGAAAAATGAGTCACTGAAAACCCTAGGAGGGAACACAGGTCTACTCTGACACACACGGGGCTGCTGTGTGCTGCAGTCTACTTGACAGCCACTGGTTTAGGAGGACACACCCCCCTAGAGGTACCGCAGAAGCAGTTCTGGCGATCTGCTCTGGAAAGGTCACAGCCTTGGAAAGCCGATGGAACTGGATTTGCCCATGAGTCAGGGGTGCCCATGAGTCAGCATCAAACTGCCAGCAAATAACAGTCGCAATAACCCGAAAGACAAAAAGAAGACTGATTTTCTGTAGGTTAGTTTATAGTGGTGATATCTATATTATTATTTGAATAATACTAAGTAAAGTTGGCCAAAGCAACTAAATAATTTAATAACTACCATTAGGAGATATTTTCAGAATAATAACAAGATGCAAATTTAAAATGGAAAAGTTAAGTGAAAATTGTAATCGTTAATTTGAATTAGTAACATCAGTATGAATTTTTTATTTAGTTTTCTTTATCTAAAAATTGCAGATTCCCTAATGATATCCACTGAAAAGGCTTAGAAGCAGTGACCAACTTCATATCAATGGACTGGGATATGTTTTTTTAAATGTGGGATGGGGAGGAAGGGGGAAGAGGAGACAAAACTAACAGAAGGCTGACAACTATTGAAACCGGAATGAAGACAAGGAGAATTTAATTTGTAGTTTCCTTTTGTGTCTAAACTATAGGAAGTGTGGCACCGATTGTTTTTTTAACACCCTATTGTTGTTAAGTGCCGTAGAGTTGGTTCTGACTCAGTGATTCTGGATAGGGTTTCCAGCACTCTTACCATGATCGTTGTTAAGTGCTGTCGAGTCGGTTCCAAATCTGCATAGGGTTTCTAAGGAGCAGCTGGTGATTTTGAACAGACAACCGTTTGTTTTAAATTGACATCATGGTCAAGTGCTTGCTTATCCTACAACACCATATTTAACAAGGTTTTTGTTGTTGTTAAGTGCCATTGAGTTGGTTCCGACTCAGCGATTCTATATAGGGTTTCTGAGGCTGTAAACCTTTTTGGAGTAGAAAAGCTATCTTTCTCCCACAAAGCTACTAGTGGATTCGAACTGGTGACCTTGAGGTTAGCAGCCCAGCTCGAAATCCACTATGCTATCAGGGCTTCTTTTTGTTGTTGTTACATGCTGTCAAGTTGATTCTGACTATAGCAACCCCATACAGGATTCCTGAGGAGAGACTAGTGAGTTTGAACAGCCAACCTCGTGGTTTAAACTAACCTTGAGGTCGAGAGCTTACCCTACAGCGCCACCCCGGGCTCCTTACTGTTGTTGTTAAGTACCATGGAGTTGGTTCCAACTCATAGTGACCCTGTACAGGGTTCCCAAGGCTGTAAATCTTTATGGGAGCAGAAAGCCTCATCTCTCTCCTGTGGAACAACTGGTAGTTTTGAACTGGCCACTTTGAGGTGAGCAGCCCGATTTGTAACCATTATGCTACCAGAGCTCCTTGTTGTTGTTAAGTGTCATTGAGCCGGTACCGAACTCATAGAGACCTTATGCACAGTAGAATGAAACACTGCCCAGTCCTGGGCCAACCTCACTATTGTTGCCATGCTTGAGTCCACTGATTCTGCCACTTTGCCAATCCATCCGCTGAGGGTCTTCCTCTTTTTCTCTAACCCTTCACCTTACTAAACATGAGATCCTTCTCCAGTGACTTAGCAGCCATTAATGCAATTTTCTTTCCTTTTTTTTAAATCTCATCTCTCCACTTATTCCAAATATTCTG
>NW_006408519.1:26826120-26846019 GCF_000296735.1 Chrysochloris asiatica
ATACTCTGTAGTATTTTGATGTTTGTAAATTTATGGAGGCTTGCTTTGTGACCTAACACATGGTCAATTTTGGAGAATGTTCCATGTGCACTGGAGGAGAAAGCATATTGTGCTGGTGTTGGGTTGAATGCTCTGTACACGTCTATGAGGTCAAGTTGGTTGATTGTGCTGTTTAGTTCCTTTGTAACTTTGTCGAGTTTCTTTCTGGTTGTTCTGTTTCTTTTCGAAAGTGGTGTATTAAAATCTCCCACTATAATTGTAGATTTATGCATTTCTTTCCTCAATTCTAGTAAGGTTTTCTTCATATATTTTGGTGCTTTTTCATTGGATTGGGATAGTAGATATTTATTATGGTTAGGTCCTCTTGCTCAATTGACCTTTTGATCATGAGGTAGTGTCCTCCTTTATCTCTTATGCTGGTTTTTGTCTTAAAGTTTACTTAATCAGAGATTAGAATTACCACTCCTGCTTGTTTAGTGTTGCAATTAGCTTGATATATTTTTTCCATCCTTTAACTTTTAGTCTGTTTTTGTCTTTGTGTGTAAGGTGTGTCTTTTGCAGGCAGCATATTGAAGGGGTTTGTTTTCTTATCCAATCTGCCACTCTTTGTCTCTTCACAGGTTCATTCAATCCATTGACATTCAATGTAATTATCGATAGATATTAATTGTTTTGGTAGTGCTGTTCTTGTGCTGAGTTTGTGTTTTATGTTATTTCTTGTTGGATATTTCTTGGTTTTCATGTTTGCTTGTTCTGCTTGGAAGTTCATTTTCATGGTAAGTTGTGAAGTATTAACTTTCTTTGGGGTTACCTTATAGTCTATTAACTTTTCTCTTCATTTAAGAGAATCTATTGTATCCTGTAATCTACCTGACAACCTCACCACCTGAATCTCTGTTCCATAAATTTATCCCTTCCTTGACATTGTTAATTATTTTGATCTTCAATTGACCTCCCAGCTCATTTGAATTTATTGTAGTTTTGTTCTGTTCTGGACTCTGCTATCTGTCGACTGAATTCCAGGTGGTGTTGCCATGCCTTTCAATCTCTGGTTGTTGTCTGTTCTTGTTGGTTTTCAGTCCAAAGAACTCCCTTTAAGATGTTTTGAAGTACTGGATTGGGTTTGATAAAATCTCTTAGATTCTGTTTATCCTGGAATGTTTTGATTGGATCGTTGTATTTAATTGATAGTTTTGCTGGATAGATGATTCTTGAATGGCACTTTTTTTCTATTAGGGTTTTGTATATGTCTCCCCATTGCCTTCTTGCCTACATGGTTTGTGCAGAATAGTCAACTTAATCTGATTTCCTTGCCTTTGTAAGTGACATTTCTCTTCTCCCTGGTCACTTTTAGAATTTCCTCCTTGTCTTTGGTTTTGGAGAGCTTGATTATTATATGTCTTGGTGACTTTCTTTTGGGGTCTATCCTTCCTGGGGTACATTCGGCTTCTTGAATGTTTATCTTCTCATCTTTTAAGATGTTAGGGAAATTTTCTTCTAGAAGCTCTTCAACTATCTCCTCTGTGGACTTCTCTGATTCTTCCTGTTCCAGAATGCCAATAATTCTTAAGTTGTTTCTCTTCATGTTATCCAGCATGAATCTTAGACTCTCTTCAGATTTTTTTACTTTCTTTCAGTTTGATCTTCTATCTTTGCAGTATTGAGAGATTTATCTTCGAGCTCACTAGTTCTGGCTTCCATCTCTTCTATTCTGCTCCATTTCCCTTTTAGTGTATTGTCTGTTTCTGATATTTTATCATTGATCATCTGGACCTCTTTGTGCAGGTTTTAAATTGTTTCCATTGCTGTATCAATCTTGTTTGATTGCTTTTGTAGTACTTTCCTGACTTTTTCCTTGTTTTCCTCTATCCCTTTTTGGAGCATTTGAATTTACTTCCATATAATTCTTTTGAATTCTTTCTCAGGCAATTCCAAAACCTGCTCTTCCTCTTCTGGGGACCCTTTGTCTGTCTCCAGCACATTTGTCTCAGTTACTCTTTTCTGCTTTTGGACATGTTTTGAAATCATTTGTTGTGTTTGAGATCTTTTGTTTGTTATTTCCAGTAGTTACGTGGTTTTTAAAATACTTAAATGGATAATTGTTGTTGTGTTATTAAGCTTACTGGGTATCTCCTGGTGGACATGATCAGGATATAGGCTTCCCTTTTCACATGTAATGCTTAGCAGCTATTATTGGCTCTTGTCTCAATGGGAATATTATGGGGTATGCTTGTAGCTTGGCTATATGGCCACAATTGCTGTCTCTTCTTGGATAATGTAGGGAGAAAAAGCTCTGACCTCCAGGAAAGATATGTGATCAAAAGGACCAATAGCAGATGCAAAATAAAAGCAGAGACAAAAACCACCACTTTGAAACAAAAATAAAACTGTGGCCGACTGTCCTGTGCTACACAGGCTGTATGTGTGCATGATAGAAGCCTCCAGCAGTGAGTGGGGGTGTCCACTCACTTAGGCCCCTCCTCTAGTCACCACCGTAGATGTGCACAGATAGATATTAAGAAGTTAATGGGAGAAAGATTGTCCACTATTTTTGTCTTTGAAGGTCAGTTAGGTATCTGCATGTGCACAGTGTAACTCTCGAGGTAGTTGCGTCCTTTTATGTTGGGGTTTTAGAGATTGTTCTATGGTTTGTCTGTCAGGCCTGACGAGCTGCTTTTTTCTTGCTACATAGGCCTGTGTAAGGGTCCTGCACAAGGAGCTCCAGTAGCACAGCAGCCGCGAATCCGGCTGCTTATCCCAAGGTCAGCAGCTTGAAACCACCAGCTGTTCTGCAGGAGAAAGACAAAGTGCTCAGCTCCTGCAAGGACCCACAGCTTCAGAAAGCCCGCACAGGGTCGCCATGAGCTGGAACCAACTCTATGGTATAGGCACACAGCCACCAAGGGTCCCACACAAGTCAATTCCAGGGCTGTGACCCTGAGGCTGATGTCATAAGTAGCCACCAAACTCCAACTCTATGCACCGTGGGGAAACTGTGGGGTCAGTGCTGGGCTTTTTTGGGGGGTGGGAGGGAAGGCTGCACACTCACCTGCCTTAAGGCGTCCGGGCTGGGCAAAGAAGGCGTGATAGAGAAGGGGAGTTAAAAATGTGTAGAATCTCCTTCACCTCTTTTTGCAAATGTCTCTGCAAGGCTTTTAGTGTCGGTTCCCTGTGCTGGTCTGGCTGTAGTCCTACCTTCTGAACTCGGCCTGGGCGGGGTAGCCGCAGAGGAAGTCGCATGTTCAGAGATTCCTAACTCACAGTATTTTCCTTTATATCGTGATTTTTTTCACTTGTGAATGTCAGAAACTGATGTATTGGATCATATGGTAGATCCAGAGCTCTGGTGGTGGTCTGTGAACACAGCTTCTGTGAGATTTCAGTCCCTCCTGCACAGAGCCTTTCCTACCTGGCTCTTTCTGCTGCCCGCCAAAACAGGAAATGTGCATTTATTTTTCTTTTTAATCCAAATTGTGTTTTTGAGATCAACTTTTCTCCCTGCATATGTATAGAAACATGAAGAGCCCAGAGAAGTGAGGAGAGAAGATGGATTTTTAAGAAGGAGAGTGGTAAAAGAACAGAAGAGAGGGCCTAGGCATGCTGAAGGGTAGGTTGTGTGGTTCTGCTTTCATAGGCTGTCTATGTGGGCTTGCTCCAAGTCTTTGCAGTGTTACAGGGCAAAATAGAAAAGGAACTTGTCAGGATGCATAGGGAAGGAGACGGGATGTCAACCCATAATTCAGAGAAAGAAAACAGAACCTTATGATTTTTGAGCTACGTCTGACAAATTAGCACTTTCCTCAGCTTTTTAGACACCCCCAGATTTGCCTTCTACTGTTAGACACCCCCAGCTCAGCCTTCTACTATCAGACATAGGCTGTTAGGGATTTGTAAATTCTTTGCCCATTAACTTGTAAAGAATAATCAAGGTCACATGAAGATGAATAGCAACAGAAGGTTCATTGAAAGAAGCTATTATCATTTCATAAGTTTGACATAAAACAATAAGAATCCAAGACTGTGGGCCTGCCGTCTGGGGGCTGTCACTGGGGAAGCTATATGCTGGCCTCATTGTGTTAAGTGAGACAAGATCTGAGTAAAGGGGACTATGTGGTCGTTATCACCAACCAGGAGAAAGGGTGCCTCAGGGATGGATCAACTTTAAGTTCATTATCTACAGAAAAATCCCAGGCCTGGCCTGGAATTGGGAGCTTCCATTGTGTAATGTCCCAAACAAAACAAACAAAAGGCTTTTTTGCTACTATAAGAGAGACAATGTGGTGGGATAATGGGTTTCTCCATTGTGAATGCAGACAGGACTCTGCCAGTTGCTCTTGGTAGAAGGAGGTGGGGAGTAGTTGCAGGCTTTCTGACTGTAATTTGGCAGTGGGTAAAAGGCACACTTCTCCACATTCCCTATTCTGATCTTGTCCATCAGCTGAGCAGTATGGAGGACTGACCCTTAGGTGTGCAGGGTGGGTACAACGACCTGGGTAGAATTCAGTGAGAGCCCTAGACTTGTGCTCAT
This sequence comes from Chrysochloris asiatica, assembly GCF_000296735.1. Lineage (NCBI taxonomy): Eukaryota > Metazoa > Chordata > Mammalia > Afrosoricida > Chrysochloridae > Chrysochloris > Chrysochloris asiatica. The sequence goes on from NW_006408519.1 coordinate 26,830,649, forward strand.
TCAAGTGTCTTCTCAGGCAATCATGTCAGAGCACAGAGGAAGCTGGGTGTGTGGGGACTGTAGCCACCATATAGGAGTTGTGGGATCTTAAGATTGTTGTTTAATCTCTGAGCCTCAGTTCCCTCCTCTCTAAAGTGAGGATGGTAACATTGACTACCTCTCAGGTTGAAGTCCAAATGAGGCACTGTAGGATAGGGATTTGACCGCTAACTATAAGGCTATTCAGACCTACCAGCTGCTCCTTGGAAACCCTATAAAGGGTGCTATGAGTTGGAACTGACTCTATTGCATGCAACATCCACCCCCTCAAGTTTGCTGGAGTCCTGCAGGAGAAAATGTTTTATGAGTGCTTAGTTGGGATGATCTTTCCTTAATGCTAGAAACAGCTTGTGAATCTCATTAGTCAAAGACAATAGGAGTCTATGGGTTGCCTACTGCTGAAACTGGGATGAGCATGTGGGGGATTTGATTTGTAATTTCCTTTTGTGTATAAACTAAAGACAAATGTACTGACCTTATTTTTTTTAAAGTATGGTTGTTGTTGTTTTTGTGAAGTGCCATAGAGTCAGTTCTTATACATAGTGGCTCTGTATAGGGTTTCTAAGGAGCTGCTGGTGGGTTTGAACCACCCATCTTGTGGTTAGCAGTCCTGTGTTTATTCTAGAGTGCTACACCAGGACTCTTAACACAGTTGTTGCTGTTGTTAAGTGCTGTCGAGTCAGTTCCAACTCATGGCAACCCTGTATAATTTTTCTGAGGAGTGGCTGGTGGGTTTGAACAGCTGACCTTTTGGTTATCAGTCCTGTGTTTATTCTACAGTGCCACACCAGGACTCTTAACAAGGTTGTTATTGTTGTTAAGTGTCTTCCAGTCAGTTCTGACTCATAGGGACTCTTTATAGGGTTTCCGAGGAGTGGTTGGGTTTGAATCACTGACCTTGAGGTTCACAGTCCAGTGCTGATCCTACAGAGCCACACCAGGACTCTCACCTGGGAGGTAGCCAGCATTACCATCCTCACTTCAGAGAAGAGGAAACTGAGGCTCAGAAAGATTCAACATCCATGCCTATGATCCCACAACTACCAAGGCATGGAGGACTGGCTCCTCAGAGTCACTGCACACAGCATTCATGTCATTTAATGTGCAGGTGTTTTCTACTAGTCATTATTTGCTTGCTTCTTTCTCTGTCAGAGAGACCATTGTGATGGATTAGTTAGAGCAGAATCCTGACTAAGAGACTCAGCTCAGCCAAAGAGCGGTTGTTGTGAGCTGCCCTCCCGTGAGTTGGTTGGGCTCGTGGTGACCCTATGCACAACATAATGAAACATAATAGTCTGGTTGGTTTTGCACCTCCCTCATGATTGTTGGCACATTTGAGTTTATTGTTGCAGCCATTATGAGTCCAACCTGGGGACTCATCATCCAGCGCTGTATTAAACAATCTTCTATTGTGAATTCAGATGTAGATCACCAAGCCCTTCTTCCTAGACTCAGTCTGGAAGCTCTACTGAAAAACCTGTCTGTTGTGAATGATCCTGCTGGTGTTTGAAATACTGGTATCATAGCTTGTAGCATCATGGTGTTGTTAAGTGGTGAGTCAGTTCTGACTCATGGCACCCCCTGTCTAGGGTTTCCAAGAAGCGACTGTTGAGTTTGAACCACCAACCTAGTGGTTAGCAGTCCAGAGCTGATCTTACACCAGGACTCCAGCATCATAGCAACATGCAAATCACCATTGTACATAAACTGACAGATAAGAGGTGAAGAAGGGAAATTGATGTGAATTGCCATCCAGTCAATTTAGACTCAGGTTAAGCCTGAGAAAGTGCATCGCCAGGCTTGTCTTCTGAGACCATCTTTGCCCTGCGTAATTCAGAGGCCCCTAAAGTGATGGAGCAGTTACCAATTTTGTTGTTGCAGGTCCTTCACTTTGATTATGACTATGTTCAACACATTCTTTTTCCAGAGGATGTTAAAGCACCTTGTGCGGTTCAAGTCTTATTTTGGAAAATGCAATGTGACCTTACCCTTGACTCTATGTGTGGCCATCCCCCATTCTTCAGCCCCCTCATGCAGTCCTGCTCCCTCAGCTTTGGGTAGAAACCCTGTCTTAATGTGGCCCCAGACTCAGAAACTGTGCTGGTGAAGCCAACACCTTGAAACTTAGGGAATGGCAGCACCCCATCTTTAGAAGCCCTAGAGGTCGTGTTCTACCTTTTAAAATGGAGGTAGTTCTGTGTCTCTTTAGCGTCTTCTTCCTGGTCCATTGATCTCCAGAAGAGGCCAGCCTGGTCTCTGCTCTACTCAAGAAAGTATCACAAAGCTTTTCAGCTCTATTGATAAGTGTCCAGAGGTTCCCCACACCATCAGCCAACCTTTGCCGGGAGATGCTCAGCTTTCTCGCTCTGTGGGTCAGAGAGCCTGTCTTCACCAGCACATGTCCAGAGCACCTCCACTCCTCCAAAGCCTGCTGTGTGAAGGGTCTTGGCTCTCTTGCTCTCCATGTCACTTGTGTTGGTCTCCCGGTTCTGCCGCTGCAGTTTTGCTGCCACTGACTCTCACTGTCTGTGAAGCCTCCAGTGTTAACGTTCTCTTCACTTCCTTCCAAGCCCTTCTCAGAACTGCTGTTGACATCCATCATATCACTAATAGTCTTCTATAGTCCTGAGAGTGTCCTGAAATCGGAGAGCTTTCACCACTGGGCAGCTTGGTGCTCTTTCAGTCTCTACTCATTCATTAACCAATTCCAAAACTTCCTCCACAATGTAGTCATCGGGTAGAGCAGCACCCCACTCTTGGTACCAAATTCTGTCTTCATTCTCTAATGCTGCAAGAACAGAAATCTCACAAGCAGATGGCTTTAAGAAGCAGAACTGTATTCTCTCACAGTTTAGGAGACTAGAAGTTCAAATTCAGAGCAGCAGCTCTAGAGAAAGGTCCCTGTCTCCTTTCATTGGGCAGCTGTGTTTCAAATTAAAATCTGTGTTATGTTTCTATAAAGTTGCCCTCACTATGACACAACTGAACCCGTCCTTATTTGCAACAAATTCATCACAATCACCTTCACCCGGTAAACGTGCAGCTTTCAAATCATTGAAAAGGCTTGGAGCTTTTTCTTGCACTAAAGTTAGACTAAATACACACTATTCAACTGACCTACACCTTTTTAAAGGCACATTAAGAATGGACCTTGTTCTACCCTTCAGGGGACATTGTGCTATTGTTCTTGGGAATCCTCACACACTGAATACACAGAAAGGGTCTTTTTCAAAGCGTTGTTGTTACTTCCCTTAGATTTGGCTCTAATTCATGACAATCCCATGTACAAGACAACAAATTATTGCCCAATCCTTCTAGAATACGGAATAGTCTATCTAAAGTGGTCTATCTTATGGGGAACAATGGAGGGAAATGCAAAATTAAACCATTGAGAGACTGTTACAGATCCCCTCCCATCATACAAACTTTACTTTCCCAACTCCAGCTCTGTTCTGTCAAAATCAGTCTTGACTACACAGCTATTTGCTGTTGGCGCCATCTAATGGTTTCAGATGGTAACACAGAATGAAGGCCAGACCTCAGGTGGTTTTCCGTTTCCTGGAATACCTGTGATCTTACAGGCAGGCCAGGTACACTAAGAGGAGGAGATGATGGTTATATGACGTGATTTGAGGGGTGATAGGAAAGCTTGAAGCTCCCTCAGATATCATTAATACCCATTGATCAGTGCTTGAGAGATCAACCTTTCACTTTTATTTCTTTAGCTCTACTCTTTGAGCGCATTAACTTTGGGGAGGGTAATCTGAGCTCAGGGTCTCTCCAATACAGCTACTCACTGCTCAGACTAACCACAGAGCGTTTGTAACTTTAATGGTGGGGTACTCTGGTGAGATCAATACTCATAAGTCATGCAGAATCAACCTCGACAGTCCCACATGTCACTTATTGATCCTCGGGCTTGTCATGTTATAAAGATGATCTTGTCACGTTATAAAGATTATTTCCAGCCTTACCAGAAATGCTAATATACAATAAATTACTTCAGGTAACCAAAATCCATGCAGGCTCCATTGATGCGTTCCACAACTAAAACCACCAAATGCATACTTAAGGTTCATAGTGACTTCCTCACTTACTTTACTTTACCTTTAATGTTCCTGGAAGGCCTTGGGCAGGGCACTCAAAACGATTCCACTTACTCCAGATTGGCTAGTCCCCAGGCAGTCTCCTCTGTTCTGCTCAGGCAAATATGTTGTTGTTGTAAAGTGCCACTGAGTCAGTTCTGACCCATAGCAACCCTGTATAGGGTTTCCGAGGAGCTGCTGGTGAGCTTGAACCGCCAACCTTGCAATTCAAACTGCTTTGCAGTCTGGCACATCAACCCACAGTGCCACACCAGGCAAATATAGCCAGTTCCAACTTAGCTTCACCCAAACATTACAGTCTTTAAAACATCAGCAGAGCCGTGTCTCCTTTTTTGTTTCCATTCAGTTATTTAATAAATATCAATTGTCTGTATGTTGGTGGGTTAATTGAGGTTGGGTTCCAGTTGTATGATTTTGGGCAAGTCATTTAATGCAGTTTCTTCATCTGAGAAATGGGAATAATAGCAGAATGTACCTTGGTGATGCTATGAGTCTTGAATGAGTCAGTGCAGGGAAAAGCTCTTAGAACAGTGTTGTTGTTGTTAAGTGTCATCAAGTTGGTTCCGATTCATAACAACACTGAATAGGGTTTCAGAAGAGCAGTTGACTGTGGTTCACACAGACCTTTCAGTCCACATTATCCTACGGTGCCGCACCTTAGAACAACAGCACATGGCATATAGTAAGTGCTACGAAAGTCCTGGTGTGGCACCGTAGGATAAGAACTCTACCTCAAGGTCAGTTTGAACTGAAAGGTCGGTGTTTCAAACTCACCAGCTGCTCCTTGGAAACCCTGTACAGGGTCGCTGTGAGTCGGATGGTACTTAACAAGAGCAACATGAATGTATTATTTCTTATTAGTGTTGGTGAAATTTTTGGGGGGCTGTGTTAGTCATGGGAATACATGCACCCTTCCTGATCTGAAAAAACTATATATGTATATCTCATGCAATGATTCCAAAGGCATATGTGATACTTAGAAGAATGACAGAAAATGCGGGGCAAAGGAAAAAATATTAGCATGGATAATGTTAGTTTTTAAAGGAGCTCTGATAGCATAGTGGTTAAGAGTCAGGCTGCTAACCTCAAGGTCAGTACTTCCAAACTACCAGCAGTTCCGTGGGAGAAAGATAAGGCTTTCTGCTCCCTTAAAGTTTTATAGCCTCGGAAACCCTATACAGGGTCACTATGAGTCAGAGTTGGAACCGACTCCATGGCACATAACTACCATCACCAATGCTATTTTGTAAACAATCAAACAGAAGGCATGAAAATGTCCTTCAGCAATGGGCCGTCCTACTTTGCACAGCTTTGGTATGCATGAATCCCAGTTATTGGCATATAGTACAGGCAAACCCCCCTAGTAGCATGGTTCATAGTTCAATTCCTACAAGGTTGGTTTGAACCACAAGGTCAACAGTTCAAGCTTACCAGTTGCTTCTCAGAAACCCTATACAGAGTAGCTATGTGTCAGAACCTACTCGACGGCACTTAACAACAACAACAGTAGATGAGGGGACTTGAAATAGTTTGTGGAAAAATCCAATTACCTTCTAATTCCACTTTTTCTAAGACCTTTTTGAAGCTCCCCTCATATTAATGCTGAGCAATTGTATTAAGCACCAATTTTACTTCTAGTTTGTGTTCCACAAATGACTAGGTGAATAGATGTCCATCATGATCACTGACAAATCACGTCATTTATTTAAAAGTGTGTCAGTGACTTTGACTGTACATTTGCTACTTAGTTCACATACAAACAGCAAAACAGGAGGATGAGTTGCCTCTTTGTCTTGCAGTGACAAGCCCACGTGGCTTTACAAAAACAAATGCTTCAAAGAGGATAGTGATCATGAAACTCACAAGTGCTACAAAGGAACACAAAACGATAATGCAGGAAAGGAAATTCCGATTTCTTCTGTGAAGACTGGACTACGAACAACTGCTGCCCCAAAACTCTGCCGATGCTGCCCGAGGAACTTAGTGGCATAAGTGAAGGTGAATTTATTTACACAAATGAAGAAAGTGGCTGTTACCAAAAGGATGAAGATGTTGCAGAGAAAGGGATGCTGGTGAGAAACCAACCAACCAACCAACCAACAACACTTTTCACGTTCAGGTGCCCACTGAGGAATTCCATGAAAGTTAAACGGATCCAAACTAAAATAGTAGTACGACTATGCATGCACCAAGATCTTACATGAGGAAGAGAAAAAAAAGTAAGGCATGTTCAAATTATTCTGGATAAGAATTTTTTTTAAACAAAATATAAATATTTAAGTCTCAATGTTTTTAATATTCCAAATGACAGAACACTAACTAAATATTAGTTTGAGTACAGGTATGTGCCACTTAATGCCTATGATACATTATGTGATTTGCATGCTGTGCAGACACCTTATTATATGTAAGAGTGGGGTGTACATGCCCCGTAAAGCTGCGCTGAGGATCTGTCAGAAAAGTTTGGCTTCACCCCTGCCTCCGGCCCTGAGAAATTGCCATGCAATCTCCCTGCCTGCCTGCCAGGCACACTCTGCTTGACTGGACACCTCACAGCCTGCACCCCTCCCCCCCCTCCACCCTCCCCAATTCTCTTCTTTCCTCCCTGCCACTCCACTGGGTTTTCAACTCGGGCAGCTACACCTGTGCCTCCTCAGTCACTCTCTAGCCACCTTCCCTCCTCCCTCCTCCCTCCTCCTGTCCTAAGGAGCTCTGGTAGTATAGTGGGTTATGAGTTGGGCTGCTAACCTCAAGGTCAGCAGTTCAAAACTATCAGTTGCTTGTAGAAGAAAGATGAGTCTTTTTGCTTCTGTGAAGACTGATCGTCTTGGAAACCCTAGAGAAGGGTGCAATGAGTCGGAACTGACCCCAAGGTACAGAACCCTCACCATTTCCTGTTGCAGCTCACTGACAGCTCAGTGGCCTCTGGCCCAGGCATCATGCACATAGTGCAAAGGATCATGGGACAGCAGACTCAGCAGGCAGTCCTCTTGGTGGCATTAGCTGGCTCTGAGATGCCTCTGCCTGAAGGTAGCCCGATGTAACAGGCAGCCGTGGATGTCCACATAACTCTCTCCTCCTGCTGCCCTAGTATTGGGGTGGATGTGGACCTGGCTCTCCAGCGAGAGCTAGATTAAATCTTTGTACCTAGCAATTTGTCCACTAGGTCCTGCTCTTCTCTGACGGATCAACGTATGAACCACAGACATAGCCATATATCAGCCAGACATTGCCTGAATGGAAGTTAAGCAGTGTCTGCGTGTACTTTCCCTCTGATTCCCCTGTGTATTTATAATTGACTGCACATCTTCTAATCTCTCTGTATATTTAGCATTGACTGTATGAGAGGGTTTAAGGAGCATTGGTGTCACCTTGGTTAAGCACTTGGCAGACAATTGAAAGGTCAGAGGTTGGCACTGTAGAGTACACTAGAGTAAATCTCTCAGACTCTTAAGGCCAATGAGAGGGATTTATTGAAAGCCTGAGAGACATTCGAATGGGGAGTCGTGGAAACCTGAACTAGTGAAGTGATGTATCCAGGAAGCAGCAGATGTCTTCTCAGTGATACAGAGAAGAGCCAGGAACTAACTGGACACAGCTGCCTTTGGTAGATTAGCGATCAGTAAGCTGGAAGACAGAGATTGCTAAAATGGTTACCGTTGGCTTTGGGGATTGGCCGCAATGTGTAATTTTACTGAGCATCATTCCAGAAGTTCCATCCACGGAGGATTGTTAAGATCACAAGGTATTATACAAAATGAATTTCAGTTACCATTTCATTCAAGACCTTTGGGCATGTTACTTAGCTTCACTGCAGAGAATAAGCCTTTCTGCAGTGACAGGGTGAGTTCTTTGGCGATGGTGTTTGTTGTGTGTAAAGGATTAACAGGCTACCCATAAGAAGCCAAAGTGAAGATGAGGTATGAGGCTGGACTTGGGATCAACCATTTTACTTAGGTCAAGTGCCCTACAATTTGGGGGCCTCCATGACAGAACCCACCATGGGAGAAAGATGTGGCAAAATTGTTGTTGCTGTTAAGTACCATCTAGTAGGTTCCAACTCAGAGTGACCCTGTATGTAAAGCATGGGAAATCCTACGGGTCAGTTCTACTTGGTCCAACAGTGTCCCTATGAGTTAGACTAAACTGAATGACGATGGTTCGTTTTGTTTTTTTTGGCTTATGAGAGTTTTTAATTTTCTGACAAATACTTAAAGTTTATGTTAATGTTATAATTTCCCCTGGTGATAATTAAGATTGCTCTATATGATTTCAGCTTTCATGGTCATTTTTATGTCTCTGAGCTTCCGTGCAGAGTGAGGGTAACTGCAATGTGATCATCTTCGGTGTCTGCATGCTCACTCTGTCACAGCTGGTGAGATATGCTAGGGAAAAGGAAGGGTCCCATAGAAGGAGGAAGGGCCATTCCAGTCAAAATGTGCACTGACAGCCTCCAAGATATTAAAATGGCTTGTAGCTTGGCCAAAGCAAAGTATACAAGGAGGCTGGCCACCCTAATACAATAGTTTTCTCTAAAAGTCATTCTTCTTTGATTAACAGTCAATCTCTATCCCCCAACCCCCAGGACTTTCTCAGGAAGGAGAATTTCAGTCAAGAAAGAAACCCAACCATACATCTTTTATGGCCACTGATAATTGTCACCTGGGGAGATTAATGGAACCAACTTGCCTAGGATGGTCAACAGGACTTGAACTAACAGACAACAGAGAATTCCAGAAGTATCTGGGAGGGGTGGGGCAAGAGGGAGCGGGACTACCTCATATCAGAAATGCCTCTAAAAATTCCCTCTCCTTTTGTTCAGAGAGACAGATTTGGGAGATTTTCTCCCCCCTGTTCTCCTGAGTATGGATACTCAATAAGCTTTTGGCTCTTTGTTCTGTCTCTGAATATTGTCTCCATCAGGGGATAAAGAACCTTTGTTCTCGCAGCAAAGTCCTCATGTGTTCCAAGTGCAGTGTTGTGTACTCAGTTAAGAGAGCTTATGGATTAAATGTGAGGGATTGGTGTTTCAGTGGCAGCAATTTCTAAAAGGGAGACTCCAGTTCGCTTGTTGTCCCATGCACCTCATGTGTATTTACTGCCTGTCTGTCACTGGAGGATTGTCAGTTGCTATGATGCTGAACACGCTTCAGTGGAACTTCTTAGGCAGACTAAGAAGAAAAGCCTGGGGATCTACTTCTGAAAATCAGACAATGAAAACCCTGTGGAGAAAAATGATCCAATCCCATTGTGCATGGGGTTGCCAGGGGCTGGGGAACAGACTTGATGACAGCTAAAGATAGCAGCAACATTTAAAAAAGATCAACACAAAAAAGAAACTACAATTGTGAATGGTGAGCACCTAGATGTTTGCTGCATACCTGTTCCTCATCTATCAATTGTAGCAACTATCTTGTTACCTGGTATCTCACATTGATGACAATAGTAAAAAATGTGCTACCCAACTATTTTGTGCATTAACAAGGAATGTATATGGCAGTAGCAAATGCCCAGGTGTGAAGGGAGAGAAGCACTCTGTCATGGTTAAGGTTTTGAGTCAGTTTGGCTGGGTCATGCTTCTCAGTAGCTTGGCAGTTACGTAATGATGTAATTCGGCAGTTTTGTGATGGTGTACTCATCCTCCATTTTGTGATCCGATGTGGATGTTTTCGAGTTTCACATAATCCTGAGTTTCATGTAATGACCTGGTCTTTGGAACCTAGCCATGTTTGTAAGTGAGGAGTGGGTGTATTATTGCCTGAAATAGAACTTTAGGAGTTTCACTTTTCACTGCAACTATTCACATTTTCAAACAAAATGAGTTCAATGTGTAAAATGACAATGATGTGTCATTTAGTGATACTGAAAATAGATCATATTCTTCCAAGTAGCGCTTTTATTTTCTGAGTCCTTTAACCTGAACTCCTCCATCAATTTGGCCATGAGATGGGAATGAGGATTTTCTAGTAGAAATGAGAGGCTGTGGGAAGCATACATTGCAAATAAGCAAAGCAGCAGTCATTAGTTTGAAGCCTATTTATTATCGTGCTTAATTTAAATGTATAACCAATTCTGTGCTCCAAAAGTCATTCCAGTTTTTGCATACTTACCTTAGAGTTTATTGTTAGATATTTATATAACATTTTTTAAAACTTGTAGATGCTTCAGCTATGATGCAGATATACATGGATTAGTCTAAAACTGTAATAAAATCATGATTTAGTTTTCTTATTTGGAATCAACCTTTATAAGATAACTTAATACATTTGTTTTTTCTGCATACCATTATAATGATAGCAAATATTTACCGAATAACCAGTAAGAACTAGGTATGAGTCTAGTTAGCTTGTATATGTTTAAATTTTTTAAAAAGGGATGCAGTCTTGGTTACTCTGAGATACTGTCAGATGATGTGGTGTTTTTGTAGGGTACACAGAATGGATTTTGTTTAAAAGCATACCAGGCATTTACTTAACACTTACCCAGCTGCCAAAGTGTGAATATTTGCATCATATCTTTTACTCTATGCCATGTGCATCATGGCAAAAGCGTGGGAGACATTATTTTTAACTGAAAGGATACTTGTGGTAACAGGACACTGTTGTGGAGTCCTGGTGTGGTGCTGTGGGTTCATGCATTGGACTACAAAGTCGGTTTGAACTGCTAAGTCAGTGGTTCAAGCTCACCAGCTGCTACTTGCAAAGCCTATATAGGGTCGCTATGAGTCGGAACTGACTCGACAGCACTTAACAACAGCAAGTTGTATTGCATGCACAAATTGTCTTGAAGATTGTCTCCAGATCCCAAGTACTCAACATGGTACTGGGATCAGAGTTCTACCTGGTAGTACTAACCAGTCTATGGGTGATATGCCCATTTGTTTAGATCAAGTTTTACACACAAAACACATGCATTGTATTGAAGACAACGAAGGGGACAGTGAACAACTGGACAGGTTCCATAGCAAGTGGTCTTCCCTGATTTACAACTGTCCAGGCAGGATGAAGGACATCCATGGTGATTCCTCTCATTGCATCATGGGCAGATGGGGTGTATAGTTCACTGCTCATTTGAAGATGATGGTAGTCAGACGTGAGGGCACCAACCTGGAATTGTTAACTCTGAGTTGTATCTTCGAGCCCTGTGGCTTAGTTAGACAAACCAGTAGGGTGAGTGCAACCATTTGTGTCTAAGTCCTAAGATGCTAGCACACAAGAAGGGGTGGAGACGAACTCTAGTCATTTCGGTCACCTGAAGGACTTCCTCCTCTCAACTACCTAGGACACATAGCAGTGGATTAGGCACCAATGGCTGAGCAGCAGGAACTGGTAACCAAGCCTGGTGAGTGGAGCAATAGTCAGAGGTGTGTGCTCTGCTGGTCAGGGGATGTATGGATTGTTTGCTTGCTTTTTATAAAAGATGTCAGTTTCAACTAGAAGTTAACATCCAAACTGGCCCTTGCCTTTTTTTTTATTTTTTTAATGTTTTATTGTGAATTATGTGATAGTTTACATGGGAGAACATTTGTTTTACATTCATCCTATAGTATATCATTTCATTGCTATAGTTACAATCCCCTCCATGTATCATCAACCATCCAAAGGGTATACACTACAAGCATGCACCCTGGTCATCAGCACACAGCCCCTCTCCCTCTCTGTGTCTAAAGTCCCCAACAGCTCCATCTCTCCACATCATCATCTCTACGTCCATCTCTGGCATTACTGCTTCTCTGGGTAGGGTCCTGCTCTCCGCTCTTCTCCCTTGATGGTCCCAAGAACCTCCACTCTTAGACTGAAAAGTTAATCAATCCCTTCCTTGCTAAAAAATGTCTACCATTACAATTCCAACCCTCATAAGCAGTCCAGATAACAATTATTCACTATTGTATCACAAGAGATCCATCCGGATTTCATTTCATCAGCCCTGCCTAGACAGATTGGACACTACTCAGTGGAGATTCTACCTTCCTCCATGCTCTATGAATCTAGCTTCCCTCTTGAAAGCTTGTAAGCCAGTCACTTCTTGCCTTTGTAGCCCCCCTCCCCCCATTTTGGGTAGCCAATGTCCAAGTTGCCCATCCCTGTCTACTCTGTGTATGGAGGGAGTGGGAATGATCCTCGCTGTAAAGATTTGTTCCCTCTTTTGAGCTATTGCATCCATAGGTGTAGGTCAAGTTCATCAAATTGTATCAGATTACTCTTTTTTCCCTCTTCTTTCTTCTTCTGTTTGAGCTCTGATCATCTAGTCATTGAAGCCAGGTCAAGTGGGTATTATCTACAGGTATGGGTGTTCTTGTGCATATGCCCTCTCTTCTTATCAGCTGGACATGGCCCTGGCCTTTTTCACCCCAAAATTTCATCATCCATTCCGTAATCCAAAATTTCCATTGTCATTTCTTTAATAACATTAGCTAACATCTTCTAATCTGAAACCAGAAGAACAAAATGGCACTGATTGCTACTGTCAAGCATTCTAACCAAGTAGACTTGTTGCTGTTGTTAATTGTTGTCAAGTCAGTTCTGATTCATTGTGACCCTTTGTAGGGTTTCCAAGGAGTGACTGGTGGATTTGAATCACCAACTTTGTGGTTAGCAGTCCAGTACTGATTCCATAGCACCATACCAGGACTCCAAGAAGGTCCCAAATAGAATGGGAGGAAAATGTTGAACAAAGTTCACATTCCTAGAAAAAGTCTGACTTACTGGACTCATAAGGACTAGAGAATCCCCTAGGCTATTGCCCTAAGATGTCCGTTGAAGTAGGCACCAAGGCTACATCTGAAATCACTTTTCAGCCAAATAATTCACTTATAAAATGAACAGTACCACCTTAAGTACTGTTCACGGTTGAGTAATCATGAGATTAAGCAGTCAACATTTATTCAAAAGCAAAGATGAAGAGGAAAGGAGGGTAAGGGAAACTGAACAAATAATGAAATTGCGAATACTGACACATTGTAAAAATTGTAACCAATATTATAAATAGTTTGTGTCAAAATTATGAAATGGGAACTGAATTTGATGTGTAAAGTTTCACTTAAAACACAAAAATATAGTTTAAAAGACAAACAAACAACATTAGCAAATGAAGAGGTGATTAAGTAGCTATTGGCATCCTGGTGAGGCACTATGGGTTAATGTGTGGTTCTGCAAGATCAGTTTAAACCACAAAGTTCAATTTCACCAGCTGCTCCTTGGAAACTCTATACACGGTTACTATGAGTTGGAATTGACTTGATGGCACTTAACAACAAACAACAAGTAGCTATTGGTAGAATATTGCCAGTAGAAGTTTAGAGTTAGCTACAGTTTAAGAAAGGTGTGCAATAGGGTTGTATTCTTTCACCATACTTATTCAACCTGTATGCCGAGCAAATAATCTGAGAATCAGAGTTATATGAAGAAAAATGTGGCATCAGGATTGGAGGAAGACTCATTAACAACCTACGATATGCAGATGATGCAACCTTGCTTGCTGAAAGTGAAGAAGACTTAAAATACTTACTGATGAAGATCAAAGAGCACAGCCTTTGGTATGGATTGCATCTCAATTTAAAGAAAACAAAAATCCTCACCACTGGACCAATAAACAACATTCTTATCAATGGAGAAAAGATTGAAGTTGTCAAGGACTTCATTCTTCTTGGATCAACCATCAACACTCATGGAAGCAGCAGTTAAGAAATCAAATGACGTATTATTGCATCAGGCAAATCTGCGGCACAAAAACTTTTCAAAGTGTTGAAGAACAAAGATGTCAGCTTGAGGACTAAGGTACACCTGACCCAAGCCATGGTATTTTCTATAACCTCATATGCATGTGAAAGATGGACAGTGAATAAAGAAAATCGTAGAAAAATTGATGCATTTGAGTTATGGTGTTGGAGGAGAATATTGAAAGTGCCAAGGGTGCCAAAAGAACCAACAGATCTGTGTTGGAAGAAGTGCAGCCGGAGTGATCATTGCAGGTCAGGATGGCCAAACTTCGTCTCTCATACTTCAGACATATTGTCAGGAGGGAGCAGTCGCTGGATAAGGATATCATGTTTGGTAGAGTACAGATTCAGAGAAAAAGACATGTACTTCCATTGAGATGGATTGACGAAGTGGCAGCATCAGTAGGCTCAAGCGTGACAACAATTATGAGGTTGGCCCAGGACCCACCAGTGTCTCATTCTGTTGTGCATAGGGTTGTTATGAGTTGATATCAACTCTATGGCATCTAACAGCAACAACAACACAGTGGCTCTGTAAGATAATCACTGGACTGTGAATCAAAAAGTGAACCCACTAACCACTTTGAGGGAGAAAGATGGGGCTTTCTGTTCCTACCAAGATTGACAGCCTTGGAAATCCTATGCAGGATCATTAGGAATTAGAAACGACTTGATAATACCTAACAACAACAACAACAACAACAAGTAACATTGTAACCTTAACTGGTAATAGAGACACTGATCAAACAGGTAGAAGAATCACGTATTCATGTTCTTTAACCCTTTAATTGAGCTACCTCCTCACTATTTTTAAAATTCAGGGCCAGGGACATTGTCCTGATTGCATGGAAAAGAAGAGCAGAGCATATGTGGTATCCTTGGAATTTAGATGAGCAAATTCCAAGATTTTTGAGTTCAAGTTCACATCTATGTGGTAAAGTTTGGGGAAATATCTTGCTGGGTATTCCATCTCAATTTTCCAAATGTCATCCCAGATTCCAGAATATCAAATGAGCCCTGAGAAATCCCAAGATGCATGATAAAAGAAGGGTATTTTCCCTTCTTAATTGACCCATGTATGTTCAGTCCTTTATGAATGTGTAGACCAATGACCATGTATGTGCATGAACTCTAATTCTCAAAACAACAACTTCAATCTCTTTTTAAATAGGAACAACTGAAACTCAGATGGGTTAAATATCTCCATCAAGAATACATAGTGTTCAGTGAGGATCATTCCCACCCCTCCGTTACACAGGGTTGACAGGGATGGGCAACTTAGACATTGGCTACTCAAAATGGGGGTGCTAAAAAGGCAAGAAGTGACTGGTTTATAAGCTTTCAAGAGGGAGCCTAGTTTCAGAGGGTGTGGGAGAAGGTAGAATCTCCACTGAATGGTTTCCAACCTATCTGGATGGGGCTGATGTAAGGAAATGGGGATAAGACTCTTGTGGTTCAATAGTGAATAATTGCTATCAGGACTGATTGTGAGTGTTGCAAATGTAAAA
>NW_006408519.1:26847324-26853566 GCF_000296735.1 Chrysochloris asiatica
TTTGTTTTGTTTTGTTCTACTAAGAAATCATGTCAGTTTCCTGAATTTCATGCTACTAATTGCAGGAATATCAGATTACTTCACTACACTCCAACTCGCCCTACTTATAAAAGAAATGCAGTGTTGTGTTTCAGCATAATGCTGATGCTCCGGTAGAGCAGACATTTTCTTTAAATGGCATTCTGTGCCTTTTATGGGGATTTTGAGTAAGATTACAAAAACCAGTTTCATTAATCATGTAAGTTGTCCCCATCTGTAAAAGTGTCAGTGAATTACAGTCCTCAGAGCACAAGTGAGAATAGCCAAGTCTCTGGCATTCTATATTGAGAAAAGTTTTAAATTAGTGTGAAACTACCTCCTCTCGGTAATTCACAAAGTGAAGGAAAGTAATAAGGCATTTAATTGAAAGTAGCAGACAATACCCAGGTCTTTTATAATTGCTTTTGGAATATATTATATGATTTGGACAGGGGAAGATTTCCATTCCTAGTTAAGTGTTTTCTTAGGCTCCTATAAAAATACATTTGCACCCCTTTGGTATGAGTCAGAATCTGGTAATGGCAGTGGGTTTGGTTTTAGATTTTAGGTTTTCTAGGAGAGGAAAGGGAGTCCTTGTTGGCGCTGCAGGATAAGCACTGGACTGCTAACCACAAAGTTGGCGGTTCAAACCCACTAGCCACTCCTTGATAACTCTGTATGGGGTTGCTACGAGTTGCAATTGACTCAACAGTACTTAACAAAAATGACATACAAGGTATGGATCTGTAGGATAAGCACTGCACTGCAAAGTTAGTTTGAACCCCAAATTTGGTGTTCAAACTCACCAGCTGTTCCTCGGAAACTCTGTACAGGGTCACTATGAGTCGAAACTGACAAGACAGCACTTAACAACTCCAAAAGGAGAAGAAAAGGAGTATGTGGCCATCTGTACTGTAAGGTAAAACAAGACCACCAGTAAGCCAAGGTTCAAATGGAGGTCTGCAGAAACCCAAAGATAAATAAGAGGTAACCTGATCTCTCTTAATGTTGTTCTCCACAAGGTTTTTTATTGTTTATATCTGGTTTATACTAAGCATTTTTTAATGCATTAGAACCATCAACTATATTTTTTCTAAGTCATTTAGCTGAATATGCATAATCAGAATAATTTTATTCTGAGTTATAATTTTACTCTATATGTGCAAATGAAATCTCTTTGTGTTCAAGTAAATGCTCCTAAAGTAACTGAAAATTTTTACTTTCTTACGTAGAATAATTAGTTAAAGCATTCTTATATATTTCTTTTCTCCAAATCTAACAGAATGTGCTTAGTAAACTTTTTTTTTTTTTTTTTGCTGATGGTTCAAAACGAACTGCCTACTCTAAGATCTAATTATTACGAATGCTCTAATAATGTAGGATGAAGTGAAATTCAACTTTATTAATATATTTGTACTAGAAAATGCAGGATGTGTTGATATGTTGTTGTTCCGTTTAAACTCATAACAACCTTATATACGGTTTCCAAGGAGCAGTTGGTAAGTTTGAACTGCCGACCTTGCGGTACAAACTGAGCTTATAGCTAAGTGCTTACCCTATAGTGCCACGTGTAAATTACATATTTGTCTGTGTGGAATAGAAAATATCAAGTACACCGTGTATCTATGTGTGCCTATACACAAATTGTTCTATGTGGCCTTAAATGAAGGCTGTCTTTTTCTCCTAAGTAAGTGGAGCTTTTTTTTTTTTTCCTACTGATGAATTGTATTTTACAAACTCAAAGATTAAAAAAAAAACCCACAACTCTTGAGATATATTAACTAGGAATTCATTAAGTTAAAATGCAGAAATTCAGTTTCTAGATCCTACCAAGTTCTGATATCTGGGAATATCTGAATAGTCCATTAAATTTTTCAGTTTTTGCCTAGATGTCTGTAGTTGTTGTTAGGTGCTGTAGTTGGGTCCAACCCAGCGGCCCTCTGCAAAACTGAATGAAATGCTGCCTAGCCCTGTCCATCCTCACAATGGCTATGACCATTGCTGCTGCCACTGTTCCAATCTATTTCACTGGGGTCTTCCTCTTTTCTGCTGATCTTTCACTTTACCAAGCAAGACAGGTCCTTCCTGATAATATGTCTGAAGTATGAGAGACGAAGTCTGGCCATCCTGGCTTTAAGGAGCATTTAGCTATTCTTCTCCCAACACTAATTTGTTGATTCAAGTTCAGATTTAATATGGTGAATGTCACACATGCATTAAATAAAACCCTCTTGCAAGCACTTTTGAGAATGAGCAACAATTCGAAAAACAAATACAAATTGAGCAAATAAAAGGCTAAAAATATATTTACTGTGATGCCAACAATAACCAACACAGTGAATTTATGCTCAAGTTTACTAAGACATCGTTTACATACTAACTTATTGATGCTCAGAATAATATACAAGGTAAGATAGGTCAAATCTACATTTATCACAATTTTTATTTATTGTTTTAAGTGCTTACTGGTGTGGCATTATAGGATCAGCACTGAACTGAGAACCACAAAGTCAACAGTTCAAACCCACCATTTGCTCCTTAGAAATCCTATATAGAGTCACTACGAGTTGGAACCAACTCAATGACACTTAACAGCACAACCACAACAACATGGATCAAGCTCTATTACCTCCATTTGCACACAAGGGAAAGGAATTCAAGAGAGAGTAAGTGATGGGTAGCGAATAACTCAGAGACAGGACCGTATGTCTAGCAACTGACTCTAAATCTGGGCTCCTTTATTAGTAGTGGGGGTTTGTTTCTACATCACTGACATTTTAAAGTGGCTAACTCTCTGCTTTTAGCCACAACAAACAGGGACTATAACAAAGGGGCTCTATAGTTTGTAGGTGACTTGGAAGTAACTGAAGTGGGATGTTGATTCTTTTAGAACAATCTAGATAGTCGTGGTGTGGCGCTGTGGGATAAAACATTAAACTGAAAGGTTGGTGGTTGAAACACCAGCTACTCCTAGGAAACCCTATACAGGTCGCTATGACTCAGAACCAAATCAAAGACACGTAGCAACAAACAATAAGGTAACTTTGGACAAATTATTTAGCCTCTCTTTACCTCCTTAATCTATAAGATGGAAAGAATGTTTCTCATAGGATCTCTGTAAATATTGAATAAGCTAACACAGATAAAGTCTATACAGCAGGGATGGGGAACATTTTTGCTGCCAAGGGCCATTCGGATATTTATAACATCATTTGTGGGCCATACAAAATTATCAACTTGAAAATAAGCCTGTTTGGTCAAACATTTAATTAACTTACTCCTAATGTGATGATGTGATGGTAAAAAAGCTCTGGTAGAGTAGTGATTATGAATCAGGCTGCGAACCTTAAGGTCAGCAGTTCGAAACTACCAGCGCTCCACAGGAAAAAGATGAGGCTTTCTGCTCCTGTAAAGATTTACAGCCTCAGAAACCCTGTACAGGGTCACTATGGGTCAGAACCGATTCAATGGCACTTAACAACAACAACAACAATGTGATGGTAAGGGTAGTGGTTACGAGTTGGGCTGCTAACCTCAAGGTCAGCAGTTCAAAACTACCAGCTTTCTGCTTCCGTAAAGATTTACAACCTCGGAAACACTATACAGGGCCACTAAAAGTTGGAACCAACTCCATGGGACACAATCACCAATGTGTGAGTCCTGGTGTGACACTGTGGTTTAATGCTCTGAACTGAAAATTCAGTTTGTACTGAAAGGCTGGCAGTTCAAGCTCACCAGCTGCTACTTAGAAAGCCTACACTGGGTTGCCATGCCAACAGCACTTAACAACAACAATGTGACATGGTTGGCACTGCGGTTGTCTTGGCAGTAGGGCCAGACTAAATTATTTCACGGGCCTTATAGGGCCTGTGGACTGGATGTTCCCCACCTGTGCAATAAAGCACTTATTCAGTGATCAATTAATGTTACTATTATTAGCAGTATGAGTAGTTTTGTTTTGTTCTGAGTTATATAAACATGTGTTATTTATTCCTGCCAGCAGTATTCTTTTTTTAAAAAATTTTATTGTGAATTGAATGAAGTTTTACTTGGCAGATCATTAGTTTTGCGTTCAGCCAATCACATACTTTACTTCATTACAATGATTACAATCCCTTCCTTGTTCCATCAGTTAACAGTATTTACTTTTTGTTGCTTTTGTTGTGAAGAGCCATCGAGTCAATTCCAACCCATAGCGACACTGTACAGGGTTTCCAAGGAGCAGCTGGTGAGCTTGAACTGCCGAACTTGCAGTTCAAATAGCTTTGCAGTCTGGTGCATTAACTCACAGCATCACACCAGGACTCCCAGACCTCTATTCACTTTTAACTCTTGCATTCCAGGAGGAGTAGTTTTAACCTCTACTTCTTTCTCTTTGCCCTGCTCTGGTTGTGTCCTGGTCTCCATACACCTTTCCTCACAATTCTCTGTGTTGTTTTTTTTAATATTGTGTATTGATACAGCTCTTCTTTACCTATTCACTCTATTTTCAAACTCTTCTCCTGAAAAATTCTTCGGAATCTCCTGTTGGAGCAATTTCCTGAACCAAAGCAAAATTCTCATACATCTTTGATTTAATCACCGTTGCTGATTTTTCTAGGTGCTGGATAGTACAAACAGTTTACTCTTAGCTGCTAACCAAAATGTTGATAGTTCAAACCCACCCAGCAGAAGATAGGCTCAGTGATTTTCTTCCTAAAGATTATAGCCAAGAAAACCCTATGGAGCATTTGTAACACATGAAGTAGCCATGAGTTGGAGACAACTCAACAGCAAAACGGTTGGTTTTTTAAGTTTTAATTTTTGTATATTAGCTGGTGTTCTTGGGTGGTGCAATTGGTTAATGCATTTCGCTGCTAACTGAATCTACTTTAGGTCTAAATGATTTATTTCGGAAAAACAGTCCCTGGTTGCTGGGGCCATATTGTCTTCTTCTCAGAATTAATGGTAGCCAGAAATGTTAGCACTCAAAATCAATATCCATAAAAGCAATGAAGACAAGTTGTCTATAAATGATTATTATGAGAGCCAGTCAAAACTATCCTAAGACTGTGGCTACAGAATCTGGCCAATTACAAGCACGTAGGCATTTTCTTGGCATTTTCTGTTATCATCTCAGCCAGACTACTGTGTGTATACATATATTTATATTCAGGCCTATTTCCAAATATTGGGAACTAGCTCTAAAATCCCACATGAATAGCATAAACCTCATCACAGGAATTCCTCTGTCATGTCCCCATGGAATGTGGTTTTGCTTCTCATATTAAAAGCCCATCATTACTGCCAGGGAATTGGAGGCTCCTTTTTGACCCAGCAAGAAATATTAGGGCCTTTTTTTTCATAGAATAATGTTGAGGCAAGATCATGAATGCTTTGTATTAAGTTTTGATTCTTGCCATGATGAAGAGGGTTTTCGTTTGCTTGTTTGTTTGTTTGTTTTTAGGGTTGGACAAGAAGATTGAAGATGACAACATCACAGAAAATTAATAACAGAAAGGTCAGTGGTTAGAGTTGTGTATAGGAGAGGAACGGAGTCATTGAAGAGTGTTAAGTGAGAAAAACACTAGTCAGAAGGTTAGAGGTAAAAGGTACGTGGCTATAAACCTGAAGAAGAATCTAATGTTCTCCAATAACTAAGTCATGAAACTCTAGGCTTCTGAGGTTATGGAGAGATGGTCAGAGAATAATGAAGAGAAGAGGGAAGTATTTCATAGGGTTTTGACTGTTGTTAAGTGCCGTCGAGTTGGTTCTGACCCATAGAAACCTTTTATAGAGTTGCTGAGAAGAAGTTGATGGGTTTGAACTGCCAAACTTGTGGTTCAAAGTGACCTTGTGGTCCAGCACATTATCCTGCAGTGCCACACGAGAACTCATATTTACTATTCCAACCATGAAACTAATCAAGGGGTAATATTCTTTTGACATTAGGAGGAAGATGTTCTTATATTGTACTGGGAATCGTTCTCTTGGAACCATCTTCCAGGGTCTTTACAAATCTTTATACAACCTGTTGCTAGAGAATCAGACTAATATCATGATGCTTACGCCAGCTGCTCCTCGAAACCACTATATAGGATGGCTATGGGTCAGAATTGACTCGACAGTAATTAACAACAACAGAGAATTTTATCAAGTCATTTTGCTAAGGAGTTCCTGGGTAGGGCAAATGGTTAAAGTACTCAGTTACCAACCCAAAAGTTGAAGGTCTGCCTCCAACCAGA
>NW_006408519.1:26853821-26860064 GCF_000296735.1 Chrysochloris asiatica
TTAACCAAGGACCTTATGAATAGCAGCAGGACAGTGTCTGATATACTGCCAGAAGATGTTCCCCTTAGATTTTTTGGAAGGCACTGAAAATATGACTGGGGAAGAGCTACCTTCTCAAAGAAGGGTTGAACTTAATGATGTGGATGGAAGAAAGCTTTTGGGACCTGCATTTGCTGATGGGGCACAACTATAAATGAGGAAAATAAGCTACTAATACCCATTAATAATCAGGATGTGGATTGTATGAAGAAATTAATATAGAAAAATTGGAAGTCATCCAAAACGAAATGGAACCCATGTTGGTCAATATCCTAGACATTAGTAAACTGAAATGGATTGGTAATGACCATTTTGAATCATATAATCACACAGATAACTATGTGAGGAATGGCAAACTGAAGAATTGAATCACATTAATCATCAAAAAGAGCATTTCAAGATCTGTCTTGAAATACAATGTATCTGTGATAGGATAATATCCATATGTCAACAAGGAAGACCAGTTATTACCACCATTATTCAAATTTATGGACCAACCACTAAAGGCAATGATGAAGAAATCAAAGACTACTACCAGTTTCTTCAGTTTGAAACTGATCAAATATGCAATCCAGATCATTGACAATTACTGGTGATTGGTATGCAAAGTTGGAAACATAGAGGAAGGATCAGTAGTTGGAAATATTGACTGGAAAACATGGCCTTGGTCATAGAAATGATGCAGCAGATCGCACGATAGAATTTTTCAAGACCAATGACTTACTCATTGTAAATATAATTTTTCAACAACGTAAATGATGACTATACATGTGAACTTCACCAAGTGGAATACACAGGAATCAAATTGACTATATCTATTGGAACAAACAATGGAAAAGTGTGATATCATCAGGAAAACAAGGACAGAGGCTATCTGTGAATCTGACCATCAATTGCTCATATGCAAGCTCAGCCTGAAATTGAAGAAAATTAAAACAATTCCATGAGAGTTGAAATATGACTTTGACTTTATCCCATCTGAATTTAGAGACCATATCAAGAACAGATTTGACACATTAGACACTAACGACCGAAGACTAAATGACGTGTGGGATAACATCAAAAACATCATATATGAAAAAAGCAAAAGGTAATTAAAACACAGGAAAGAAAGGAAAGACCACAAGAGATGTCAGAAGAGACTATGAAACTTGCTCTCCACCATAAAGAAGCTAATGTGAATGGAAGAAACGAAGATGTCAAGAGCTGAACAGAGCATTTCAATGTGCAGCTTGAGAAGACAAAGTCAAGTATTATAAGGAAATGCACTAAAACCTGGAGTTGGAAAACCAAAAGGGAAGAACATGCTAAGCATTTCTCAAGCTGAAGGAACTGAAGAAAAAATTCTAGCCTCAGGCTGCAATACTGAGGGGTTCTATGGGCAAAATATTGAATGACACAGGAAGCAGTAAAAGAAGATGGAGGAAAACATAGTCATTTACCAAAAAGAAATTATTGATGTTCAACCATTTCAAGAGATATCATATTATTAAGAACTGATAGTATTAAAGGAAGAAGTCCAAGCAACACTGAAGGCATTAGTGAAAAACAAGGCTCTAGGGTTTGACAGAATATAAATCGAAATGTTTCAACAAACTGATGAAACACTGAATGAGCTCATCCTTCTATGCCAAGAAATTTAGAAGACAGCTACCTTGTCAACCAATTGGCAACAATCCATATTTGTGCCCATTCCAAAGAAATATGACCCCATGGAATGTGAAAATAACTGAGCAATATTATTAACATCACAGTACAATTTTGATGAAGATAATTTAAAAAATGGTTGAAGTAGCACATCAACATGGAGCTGATAGAAATTCAAGCCTTACTCAGAGGAGGATGTGGAATGAGGGATATCACTACCGATGTCAGATAGATTTTGGCTGAAAGCAGAGACTACTAGAAAGATGTTACTTGTATTATGTTGATTATGCAAAACATTTGACTGTATGTATCATAACAAACTACAGATAACATTTCTATGAATGGGAATTGTAGAACATTTAATTATGCTTTCAAAGAACCTGTACATAAAACAAGAGGCAGTTGTTCAAACAGAACAAGGGGATACCGAATGGCTTAAAGTCAGAAATGGTGTGTGTCAAGGTTGTATCCTTGTACCATATTTACTCTGAGCAAATAATCTGAGAATGTGGATTTTATAAAGAAGAACTTGGCATCAGGATTGGAAGAAGACTCGTTAACAACTTGTGATATGCAGATGATACAACCTTACTTGCTAGAAGTGAAGAGGGCTTAAAATACTTACAAAGAACAAAGACTACAGCCTTAAGTATGGATTATACCTCAATGTACAGAAAATGAGAACCTTCACAACTGGATCAATAAATAACAGTTTAGAAAAGATTAAAGTTGTCAAATATTTCATTTTACTTTGATCCATGGTAAATGCTCATGGAAGCAGCAGTCAAGAAATCAAACAGCCTATTGCATTACACAAATCTGTTGTAAAAGAGCTCTTTAAAGTGTTAACAAGTAAAGGTAAACACTTTGAAGACTAACATACGCCTGACCCAAGTCATCGTATCTCATACACATGTGAAAGCTAGACAATGAATAAGGAGAACCAGTAGAAGAATTGATGCATTTGAATTGTGGATTTGGCAAAGAATATTGAATATACCATAGCCTACAAGAAGACTGAACAAATCTGTCTTGGAGAAGCATGGTCACATTACACCTTGGAAGCAATAATGGTGAGCCTTTGTTTCTTGTACTTTGGACATGTCATCAGAAAGGTCCAGTCCTTGGAGAAGGACATCATACTTCTTAAAGTAGAGGGTCAGCAAAAAAGAGGAAGACCCTTAACTAGATGGATTGACAGCAACAATGATGAGGATAGTGTTTTGTTCTGTGGACATAGGGGTTCCTATGACTCAGAACTAACTTGATGGAACCTACCACCAACAACAAAGTAATATACAAGGATCAGTATATCGTTTGGGAATAGGATTATCAAGTTACAGGGACCAGGAGGGAAGCAAATAAATTATAAGTGAGGGATGATGAGCTGATGTTGTTAAGTGCCATCGAGTCTGTTCCAACTCATAGTGACCCTGTATACGGTTGCTGAGGAGCAGCTGGTGGGTTTGAACTGCCGACCTCGTGGTTCACAGTCCAGTGCTTATCCTATAACGCCACAACTTTAAAGCCCTCACGTGTTTACTCAGAGAAGATTGGGGAATGACAATTGCAGAAGGGTAAATACAATTGAGATGCTGATTGTATCAGAGGATGAGTGGAGAAGGATTTCTCTTTATTTCTGCTCTTTTGTTTTAGAAAGTTCTCTGATAATGTTTATAGGCCACTAAGCACTACCCACGAATGAGATGAAAATGATAGACACATCTAAGCTTTTCTGCTATTTTCATTATATTCCCCCTCAGGTGTCCATAACACCAGCACTGACATTTTTTAGTATTTTTGAATATTGATATTTTTAGCCCTGAACCAAAATTCTAATGTAATCAACCTTCTTTTATGTCCTGAAAAGTGTGAGCTAAGAATAAACTTAGGTTTTAATGGAAGAAGCTATTTACGTTTAAAATTTTAATGTTGTTATTAAATGCCATTGAGTCAGTCCTGACTCATAGCAACCCCATATAGAGTTTCTGAGGCTGTAAATCTTCGCAATTCATCTGATGGGTTTGAACCAGGGACCTTATTGTTTGCAGTACAGTGTTTATGTGAATGCCAAAACAGTCATAAAACTTTACTGGTGTTATATGATTTATTTTTGTTCCTTTTACTTTCAACCACTTGAACTGCTTAAATAAATGACTTTTGCAAAGATCAGAACATAATGTTCAGATAATTGTTAATGCTTTACAAATAAACCAGATAAATGCCTGATGTTGCCAGCTGCCCTCTGCCTGGAAACCCAGATTTGTCTTTCTGGCCTGAAATCAGGCTTTGCCAGTGTGAAATAAAGATTATAGTTGGAAAAATAAGTATGTACGTGTTTGATACTAAAATCCATTGTCTCCTCAATGAAAGACAAAAGTCCTGTAAGTTTTAGAGAAAAATCATAACTAGTAAAATATGAGAATTTTATTCTCGTTCTGGAGATGCTACATCATGTAGGTAGAAACCTGATCTGTCCATGAAATCAACATAGTCAAACAAAGAATGGAATCTCCACTTTGATGACTTATTTTGTTGATAATTCCAATAAGGTAGCTGTTGTTGAGTGATGTCAAGTCAGTTCAGACCCATAGCTGCCTTGCACAGGGTTTCTGAGACTATAAATCTTTTCAGGAGCAGAGAACCTCATCTTTCTCCCCTAGAGATGTTGGTGGGCTTGAACCAACAACCTCGTGGTTCAAAGTCCAATGCTTATTCTACTGATCCACTGTGCTTCCCCCAGTTGGGTAGACTGGAAGGCAAAAAGCCTAATTGGACAATCAATCATTTTATCCTGAGGTGATCAGATTGCTTCTTAGACCAGGTGTCTTACAATACCTAGCGTGAGATTCACTATGGCGCTGAATCAGCACTGGACTGTGAACCACAACGTCGGCAGTTCAAACTCACCATCTGCTCCTTGGAAATCCTATGGTGTTGTTAAGTGCCTTTGAGTTAAGTTCCAACACATATTGACCCTGTATGGGGTTTCTAAAAAGTGGCTGGAAAATTTGAACCGCCAACCTTGTGGTTCAAACTGACCTTTTGGTCCAGTGCATTATCCCACGGGGCCACACCAGGACTCCCTTACAGGGTTGCTATGAGTTAGAACTGACTTGATGGCACTTAACAACAACAACATAAGAAATGCATTTCACTTTACAACCCAGAGAACACACAAATACTGTTGTACCTAAGCACGAACACACACACTTGAAACAGTTTTCCTTAAAAAAATAAAATACAACCTGAATGAATCAATGTCACCGAATTGTACATGTGGAAACTGCTGAGTTCCTGTGCTTTACTGTGCGTAATCTAAAGCACATCAAATGAAAGACAACAAAACAGTAAAATAACAAAACTAAAATAAAGTGTTTAAAAATGATTTTAGTGTGGCTAACTCTAGTATTTTAGATTTTATCTAGTTAAAATAATACATTTATTCGGCTGCGGCTCGGAAGTCCGAGGCGGTTCCCTGCCTTTGGCGCTAGGTGGATGGATCCAGGGTCTCGGAGCAACTTGGCGCTGCTGACCGCCCTGGTCTGGTCATCGGCCGGCCTCGGCGCCCCCTCCGTGAGGATTCAGCGCGATCTCTTGCACCGTCCAGGGGGCGCCCAGAGTTTGGCGCAGAAATCCGGTTACTTCCTGTGTCTCAGACCACTGGGCAGCTTTGAGAACCCGCAGGAGAATGCAGTGGCTGAGACCCTGGTCCTGGTGGACAAAAGCCCCCTCCCGCCCGGCTTATCTCCCGTCTGTGACCCCCTGAACGCCAAGAAGAAACAGATGTGTGTGAGGCTGGTGCCCCTGGGGGCTGCCGACACAGCCGTGTTTGACGTCCCACTGAGTCGGAAGACCAAGACGGTATCTGGATACCTTCCAGTAGGGGACATGGGTGCTTTGCCATCTGGTGCAAGAAGGCCAAGGCCATGAGGCCGGTGCCCAAACCCCGAGGGCTTAGCCGGGACATGCAGGGCCTCTCCCTGGAAGTGTCAGGCCTGCCCAGCAAGCATAGCTTCCCGGAGTGGACACTGTCTCAGCTGGGCTCGCGTACACCTTGCGGAGGAGTGACTCCATCTACGAAACCTCCAGCCTCTACAGCATCTCAGCCATGGATGGGACTCACGCTGCACCCCAAATTCGACGGCAAGAGCTGCGTCCCCTTGGCCTTCTCTGCCTTTGCAGATCTGACTATCAAGTCACTGGCAGACACTGAGGTAGAATACAACTAGGGCTTCGTGGTGGAGAAGACGGCAGCTGCCCGCCTGCCCCCAGCGTCTCCTAGCCACTTGCTGCCCTAGGACCCCCTGCCTAACACTGCAGCCAGCGCCCCGAGCCTGGCCCACTCCTCCAGCCCTGTGCTATGGGAGCTTGTGTCTTTGGCTCAGAGACCCCTGCTGTTGCCCCAACCCTGGAGGAGGGGGTGAGGCAAGACTCCTGGGAGAGGGAGGGGGTCTCTTGCTCCTAAGCCCCATGAACAGAAGCTAGTGCCTTCTGAGTCATTGTGTCAAATTCTCTGGTACCTGAGGTGGCATGTCCTCCAGCAGTAAATGCTAC
>NW_006408519.1:26860347-26861530 GCF_000296735.1 Chrysochloris asiatica
TCCAGTGACATAAATACTGTCTATCATATCGTCCACCATCACTACTATCAGTTCCCAAGTTTTCCATTTTCCTGAAGCTCAGTGTCCCCTGGATACACTGCACTCATCTGATTTCACAATTCCTAAATGGTTTTCTTTCTATATTTGGAAAAACTATAAAGTTGAACAATAACATTTTAAATGATATAATTTACTGACCAATTGTTTTGACACCATAAAGGTGTAACTGTTAAATTTGAATGGCAGCAAGATCTAAATTGGTAATTTAGAGTGAGAGTTAAATGGCATAGGAAGACATGAGAGTCTGAGATGTTTTGCTTTGGCCTTTCACTTGCCTTGGATGCACCCATTTTTGGGGTTCAGAGCACACAGTGAAGTCAGATCTTCTGGATCTGAATTCTGGCTCTCTCTGGCTGTATGAATGAACTTGGGAAAGTTATCTAACGTCTTTGGGCTGAAGTTTTCTTATCTGTGAAATGGAAATGCAAGAGTAAGTTAAAAAATGTTGCTACACAGTCATTGTTGATGATATGTGTCATCAAGTCGGTTCTGACTCAAAGTGATCCTGTGTACAACAGAACGAAACACTACCTGGTCACGTGTCATCCTCACCATTGCTGCTGCCACTGTGTCAATTCATCTTGTTGGGAGTCTCCTTCTTTTTTGCTAATCCTACTTTTTACCAAGCATGACGCCCTCCTCCAGGAACAGGTCCTTCCTGATAATATGTTTGAAGTATGAGAGACAAAGGCTGGCTATCTTGGCTTCCAAGAAGCATTATGGTTGTACTTATTCCAAGACAGATTTGTTTGCTCTTCTGGCAGTCCATGGTACCTTAAATATTCTTCTCCAATACTATAAAATGCATCAATTCCTCTGTTGTTGTTGTTGTTGTTAGGTGCCATGGAGTCGGTACCGACTTATAGCGACCTTATGCACAGCAGAACAAAACACTGCCCGATCCTGGGCCAACCTCACTATTGTTGCCACGCTTGCGTCCGTTGATGCTGCCACTTGGCCAATCCATCTCACAGGGGGTCTTCCTCTTTTTCTCTGACTCTCCAGCCTACCAAACATGATATCCTTCTCCAGCGACTGGTCCCTCTCGACAATATGATAGTATGAGAGACGAAGTTTGGCATCCTGGCCTCTAAGGAGCACTCTGGCTGCACTTCTTCCAACA
>NW_006408519.1:26863897-26872002 GCF_000296735.1 Chrysochloris asiatica
ATGCTGCCACTTTGCCAATCCATCTAGCTGGGGGTCTTCCTCTCTTTCTTTGACCCTCCACCTTATAAAACATGGTATCCTTCTCCAGCAACTGGTCCTTCTCGACAATATGTCCAAAGTATGAGAGACGAAGTTTGGCCATCCTGGTATAGTGACTCTGTACTCCTTCCATATTCTTTTGATGCTTCAATATTTTGCCCTTATAATTCTTCAATATTACAACTCAGTGAGTGATAACAGATGTTTATTGAGTTTTTTGTTTATAAGATCTTTGCCCATTTCATTATAACACTCTGTCTTCTCAAGCTGCCCTTTGAAAACTTCTTTTTGGCTCTTTTACTTTCGCATTTCTTCTGTCTGCTTTATCTTCTATGCATTCAAGAGCAAGTGTCAGAGTCTCTTCTGACATCCATTTTGTTCTTGTCTTGTTAATGACCTTTTGTTTTCTTCCTGTATTATATTCTTGTCATTCCATAGCAATTGATAATCTGTCTCACTGTTGGTTCTACCTTTGTTTTGGCTGATGATACTGACCTTCTCCGTTATCTCTTCCCACAGAGGTAGTCAATTTGATTCTTGTGTATTCCATCTGGTGAAGTCCATGTGCAGAGTGAAGTCACCTGGTGAAGACACCTTTTATGTGACTGAAAAAAAAGTATTGGCAATGAAGAACTCATTGGTCTTAAAAAATTCTATCATGTGATCTCCAGCATCGTTTCTACCACCAAGGCCATTATTTTCCACCTGCTGATCCTTCCTCACTGTTTCCAACTTTTGCATTAAAAAAATTGGCAGAATTCTTAATGTCATCATCTGTGGTTGGTGCATAACTTTGAATAATAGTAGTATTAACTAGTCTTCCTTGTTGGTGTATGGACATATCCTATTACAGAAAGCATTGTACTTCAAGATAAATCTTGAAATGTTCTTTTAAAGGACGAATGTAATGTTATTCCTCTTTAGTTTGTCATTCCTGCAATAGTAAACAATAGAATGGTTAGATTCAAAATGGCCTATGATCAGTCCATTTCAGCTCACTAATGCCTAGGTTATCGTCCGTAATACATTCCATTTCATTTTGACAACTTCCAATTTTCCAAGATTCATACTGTGTACATTCTATGTTCCAATTATTAACGAATGTTTACAACTGTTCCTCTTCATTTTGAGTTGTGCCCCATCAGCCAATGAAGGTCCTGAACGTTTTCCCACATTTGTGTCATCACGGTCAACTCTACCTTGTGAAGGCAGCTCTTCCTGCAGTCACATTATAAGTGCCTTCCAATCTGAAGGGCTCATCTTCCGGCACTACATCTGACGATATTCTGGTGTTATTCATAACGTTTTCATTTTCTGGTACTGTATCTGACAGTGTTCCACTGTTTTTTATAAGGTTCTCAGTGACTAAACATTTGGAATAGTCTGATTCTCTTTCTTCCTAGATTCTTTTAGTCTGGAAGTTCAGCTGAAACCTCTCCGCCATGGGGGACACTGCTGGTATTTAAAATATCATCAGTATTTTAAATGATACTTCCAGCGTCACAGCAACACAGAAGTCACCACAGTCCGACAAACTGACAGGTAAGTTGTGGCAGGGTCAATTAGGTGTTTGCAAATATCTATGTCAACACAGTCACCTAGTCAAAGCTGTCATGTGTGGTCACCAATGCTTACTGTGTAATTGTCAGGTGCCAGGTACCTCTGCAAAGCAATTTATATACATTTAGCCTTTACAATATTTGATTCCCTTGGACTCTTCCAACGTTGACCTGAGAAAGCCTCATTAGTCACAATTTGTAAAAGACAATGTTAAAGGGTAGAGAACTCAAGTTGCTGTTGTTAGGTATTGTTCAGTTAAGTGTGATTCACAGTCTCCCCATGTAACAGCAGAGATTTGTTCCAAAGAGTTTTCTAGCCTGGGTTCTTGATGGGAGCAGTTCACCACTCTTTCTCCTAAACAGCTGCTGGATGGATTTGAACCACCAGCCTTTGGGTTAGCAGCCAAGAACTTAACTGCTGTGCATCAGAAGAGGTGGTAAGGACACAACCGGGATTTTGGTTCAGGTGTATCTGACACCATAGTCCATGTGGCTACATTTGTTGGTGTCGTGAGTCACCGTGTTCCTCCAGACAGCTACTGGATTCAGTTCCTTAATTATCTCATGATTGTTCAATTTTAACTTCCTCCAACAGATACGAGGAATCCTGGTGTGGTCCTGCAGGATAAGCACTGGACTGCTAACTGCAAGTTTGGTGGTTCAAACTCACCAGCAGCTCCTTTAAAACCCTATACAGCATTGCTATGAGTTGGAACTGATTCCAAGGAATTTATCATCAACAGCATGAGGAGGAACCAACTCAATGGCACTTAACAATAACAACAATAACAATAAAACCTGATATAAAATAACAACCATATAAAAAATGCAGTTTCTACCTCAGTTCATGTAAGGATGGCGCGGGAACGGGCAGTGTTTGTTCTGTTGTCCATAGGGTCATTACGCAGTGGAGCTGACTCCATGTCACCTAAAACAACAAACCTCATCTCCCTACTTTCAGTTCTCACAATCCTGATTTATTTTGCTTCGTAATCCCTAATTGGCCCTGCAGGATATGCACTAAAATGCTAACCACAGGTCGACAGTTCAAACCCACCAGTGACTCTGTATGAAGCTTTCTATGTTTGTAAAGATTTGCAATCTCAGAAAACCTATACAGGGTCCCTATGGGTTGGAAATGACTCTATGGCAGTGTGTAGGCAGGTATATTCACTAATACTAATTTGTTGTCATTGTTGTGTTAAGTGCCATCCAGTTGGTTCTGACTCATATTAACCCTGTACAGAGGTTTCACCAGGAGTGCTGGCCTGGCGCGGTGGGATAGAGCACAAGACAGCAAGGTCCATTTGAACCGCAAGGTCAGTGGTTCAAACTCATCAGCTGTTCCTTGGAAACCAATACAGGGTCACTATGACTCGGAACCGACTTGATGACACTTAACAACACTAACAACATAGGGTTTTCTAGGAACTGCTGGTGTGGTTAGCAGTCCACACCAGGACTCCATTAGCTTCTTATATTTACCTGTTTTTTCTCATCTCCCATTGGCTCAAAAACACCACAAAGGCAGGGTCTATGTGTTGTTCACTGTTGTATCCCTGGGCCCAAGAGCATAAACTACTCCTATCTGCTCAATGTATATTCATGGATTGTGTGAATGTGACAGAAGAAAGCCATGGAAATCTTGTTAAGAATTTAAAAAACGTTCTCACCTTTAAGACTGTTCGAATGTTTTCCTGTGTAGCTTTTATTTTTTTAATGTTTGGAAAGACATATGAGGAAACACTATTTCTCCTAAGAAGAATTGGAGAACCTGCCACCCATTCAGGGTCATGGTGTGGTGCTGTAGGATAAGCACTGGATTAATAGTCTAGTAGATTTGTTCCATAGCATTTTCTAGGCTGCATTCCTGATAGGAGCAGTTCACCAGCTCTTTCTTCTGCTGAGCTGCAGGATCGATTTGAACTGCTTCTGGCACTTAACAACAACAACAATCCACAGATTGGGTATATACAAGTGTTTAATTTCACTCAGTTTATTGTAAAAATACCAATAATGATACTGTTTGCAATTGCTATATACTCTTACAGCGGTTGAGAAAATGGACTAAGCCCTTGGAAGCACTCAACTGCATTATCCTTAAATTCCACAAGGGGGCACTCCTACTCTACAGAAATCTGTTTTCTGTGTTCCCATAGTTTCTGTAACCCTGTAGTGGTTTTTCTAGGTTGGTCTTTTTAAATTTATTGGCATTATCTGTGACTGTTCTTTGGGAGCTTTGTTATCTATTCCCATCTCTTTTTCAAACCTTTTCTCTCTTGTCTCTTTATACCTTTACCTGGACTAGGTGCATTTTGGTTCCTTGAATCTTCTTTCAATTCCAATGACAGCAGGGATATTTATTTCTCTCAGGAAATTAGGTACCTAATTAAGTTGGTTTTGAGGTCATTCATGTAGGCCTTAGCTGACTAGGTTAATTTTGTAAGGATTTTAGGAGATGTTGAAATTTAGAGATATGCAGTAACTCACTCCAAGTGACACAAGTCCTTGGACAAACGCAGAGGTGAATTGATGATGGCTGACCCTCTACCCACTTTGCCTTGCATGCCCTGCTTCTTGAGCCCCCTGATTAAATAGTTTCAGAAAAATATTTAAAAAGTGAATTTATTTAAAAGGCTGATAATAGAGACAAAACCGAGACAAAAATGTGGGTTGGCTAATGTAGTTTCTTCTACATTTTTCATTGAGTTATGTGGTGGTTGTTGTTAAATGCCGTTGAGTCGGTTCTGACCCACAGTGACCCTGTATATGGTTTCGGAGGAGCAGCTGGTGAGTTTGAACCACCGACCTTGCAATTCAAAAGGCTTTATAGTGTGCTACTTTAACCCACTGTGCCACACCAGGACTTCTATGTGGTGGTAAGGACCCTGAACAGTGACTTGATCCTGTCCACAGAGTAAAACAAACCTGGAGAATTTGACCAGCGAGTTTTATGGGCTTGTCAGCAGTTCAAATTCCCCAGTCACTCCACTGGAGAAACAGGAGGTTTTCTGTTTCCATAAAGTTAAGGCCTTGGAGACCCCACATAGGGTCACCATAAGTCTGAACTGACTCAAAGGTAGTGTCTCTTTAAGAGTCCCTGGATGACGCAAATGGCTGCTAACCGAAATTTTGGTAGTTTGAGCCCTTGCAGAGAAGCCTTGGGCGGAATGCTTGGAGATCAGCATCTGAAAGATCACAGCTTTGGGAAAGTTCTACCCTGGGGTCACCTGGAGTAGGTCATACAGAGGAAAACAAAGACAACAATCAACAATGTTCTCTCTCCCCTCCCCCTTCCACCCCACCTTCCCCCATCCCCGCCTTTGGCATTTCTTCCTTTGGGAAAATATTCTTTTTCCTTCTCTAGTGGATCCCAGGAGACCAGCAGGACCAACAACCCCGTGGCTTGATCTCCCTCTGTGCTTAAAGGTGTGTGTAACTAAGATTTGTGACCCCAACACAGCATCTGATCCATTCGAGTCCTTTGTGTATGTGTGTATTGGTAGGGGGGGTCCTGGTGTGGCACTGTGAGATAATGTACTGGAGGCAAGGTCGCTTTGAACTTGCAAGGTTGGTGGATCAAATTCACCAGTCGCTAATTGGAAACCCTATACAGGTTCGCAAGGAGCTCTGGTAGTGTAGTGGTTACAAACTGGGCGGCTAATCTCATGGTCAGCAGTTCGAAACTACCAGCTGTTCCGCGGGGAGAAAGATGAGGCTTTCTGCTCTCACAAAGATTTACAGCCTCGGAAACCCTGTACAGGGTCGCTATGAGTCGGCGGAACCAACTCCATGGCACATAACAACAACAACAACATACAAGGTTCGCTATGAGTGGGGATCAACTCAACAGCACTTCACCACAACATCATATGAATCCTGGAGGCTAGAAATGTTCTCACTTTCTCTGGGATTGCACACTCAGTATCAGGTGAAACCATTTTCTTGATTTTACTGTTTCGGTAAAAGAGGAATAACATTATTTTTTTACTAACTGCTGTCTTTTATCTTCTGTTGCCTTTCTCTACCCCGTCCCCCAACAACATTTTAGGAAAATCCCAAAGTTTTAATGTCACTTTCAACAGAATATTGTTAAAAAGTCCCATTTCAGATATTAGCATATCAAGTCTGGACGGAGTCACAACTTGTAATTCCCATTGCAGTCAGAGTTTTTCCCTACTTCCGTCTCTGGCCCTGCTGAAGAAGTAGACATTCCTCCCCTCCCAGCATGCTCTTCTTGGGCCTCACTGCTTTCTTCTCCAGTGTGCTGGTCAGTGAGCAGAAAGTGGGAAAGGGAATGGTCTCCTGTGTTTGTTGCTATTTCACTCTGACAGGTAATGCTTTCTATTCAGACAGGGGACAGATGTTCAATTGTAGGCTTTTATGTTTGGATCTGGGCATTGGTGGGTTCCTAAGAGACCCCCTGTGGGTCTTCACTTCCTGAACGCAATCAGGTCCCTACCTGACTCTCTTTGTAGCTCTTTCTTTCACCTAGCCTTCAGATTTGGGGTCTCTAATGCCCTGGTGTGGCACTGTGGGTTAATGTGTCAGACTGCAGAGATGTTTGAACTGCAAGGCCGGCGGTTCAAGTTCACCAGCGCCTCAGAAACCCTATACAGGGACACTATGGGTTGGGACCGACTCAATGGCACTTCACAACAACAACAATAAAATCTCTATTTTAGGACTTTTTGGGGCGATTAAGATTTCAATTAATGCCAATTCGGTACTTTTGGTTACAAGATTCTTCATATCATTGGCAAATCTCCATCGTACTTTATAAGCTAACTTAAAATCACATCTATGTTGGAATAAGCAGGTTCTGTAGGATTGAGTGAAGAGTGTGATTTCTGTTTTGGTGTTTTGACTTTTTATATATGATGCAGGTGATG
Organism: Chrysochloris asiatica; assembly: GCF_000296735.1. NCBI lineage: Eukaryota > Metazoa > Chordata > Mammalia > Afrosoricida > Chrysochloridae > Chrysochloris > Chrysochloris asiatica. Next base: position 26,870,388 of record NW_006408519.1, read on the forward strand.
GGATCAACTGGTTGTTTTCGATGTAGTTACCATGGAAACCATTTGTGTGGCACAGTAGAAATGTACACCGTCGGCTTCTTAGCGGCTGATTTCTCAGACATAGATTGCCAGACCTTTCTTCTGAGGTGTCTCTGAGTGGCCTTTGAAGCTTCAATCACTCCATTAGCTTCTGAGTTTGTAATTCTGAACAAGGGACCCCTGTGCTGTTTTGTAATCGACTGTAGAAAACAGTCACTCTTGTTTTTTGTCCTATTGGTGCAAACTTAGAGAACCTTAACAACAACGTAGTGATACTTTAGCCTACGCACAACCACCATATTCCAGTATCACATGATTTAATTACATGGAATATTTTTCACTGTAGATGACGCTGTAGAATAAGCACTGGACTACTAATTACAAGGTTGGCAGTTCAAACACACAGGCCACTCTGTGGGAGAAAGATGAGGCTTGCTGCTCCCATCAAGATTTACATTGATGCCCTTGAGTCATGGTGTTGGACTGCCAGAAGAACAAACAAATCTGTCTTGGGAGTATACAGCCAGAGTGCTCCATAGAAACCAGGATGGTGAGACTGTCTCTCATATTTTGAACATATTACCAGGAGGGACCAGTCCCTGGAGAAGGACAGCATGCTTGGTAAAGTGGTTGTTGTTGTTAATGTTACGTGCTCTTGAGACACTTCTGATTCATAGTGACCCTGTATAGGGTTTCTGAGGAGCAGCTGGTGAGTTTGAACTTCCGGCCTTGCAGTTCAAACTGACCTTATGGTTGAGTGCTGATCTTACAGCGCCACACCAGTTTTGAACTGCTGACCTTGTGGTTATCAGCCCGACTCATAACCACTATGCTACCAGTTGCTCATGATTAATTTCTGGGTTTCAATGTTATTTTTTGAGTTAAGGCCTGTGTTAAAACACCACAATTGGTTAATTGACGAACAATACAATCATCTGGTAGTTACGTGAAACTCCCTTAAACATTTGGTAACTTCCCCCCAACCTCCCTAAATGGCTGATTTGGAGCCAGGATATTGCAGTCATCTGACTGAGTCTGAGGGACTCCTTCAGCAAGCTTTCTTTGAACTGCTGCACTTACCCTCCACACTACACAGCCCCAGACATGGCCCTGTAACCCCACAGATGGAAAATGTTCCACGTCCTGGACGCACACAGGCGCTGCAAGTGGGAGTCAGTACCACATGTTGCTGCTAAATGCAGCGAGACATTCTATGCATAAATCGAACATAAAAATGTATATATACCTGTAACAGTTTATTACCTCTTAGAGTTTGAAATCCTATGTTTGAGATCCTATATATGATTGCTGATATTTACATTTGATATATGAAGTCTTGGTGTAGTGCTTTAGGTTAAGCCCTGGACAGCTCACCGCAAGGTTGATGGTTCAAACCCACCAGCAGCTCTACAAAATCCCTATACAGACTCGCTATGAGTCCAACCAATTGGATGACACTTGAACAACATGTTGTTGTTGTTGTTGTTGTTATGTGCCGTGGAGTCGGTACCAATTCATAGCGACCCTGTACAGGGTTTCCAAGGCTGTAAATCTTTACGGGAGCAGAAAGCCTCATCTTTCTCCCACGGAACAGCTG
>NW_006408519.1:26878096-26879114 GCF_000296735.1 Chrysochloris asiatica
GTCCCGGACTAGAAAGCAATGGATTTCTTGCTTCTGTCACAAATTCCCCCAGCTGTAAGCCTTTCAACCTTCTAAATATTCCTTTATATGTGGTTCAGAGTTCTGGGACCATTCCCTGAATTTGCTTGGTCGGGTATTCTGTGTCGTTGTTGGCAGAGCTCTTCACTGCACTTCCACTCGATCCACCATATTGTTTGTTCTCTTCTTTCTGTTGTTTTTTGAATGTACACAAAAACACTCAGGAATGTATAATCATTTAAACAACTAAAGGGCACATTCTTCAAGCCTGCCTCCTGGCTGCCAGCACACATCCTTTGTCTTTCCATGAGTCTAGAGTCCTCAACTGCTCCCTGTTCCCATGTCTGTGCTTCCATCTCTGATACAATTTCTTCTATGAACAGTGGCCCACATCCCGCTCATGCTCTTCCCCCTTGTTGGTCCTTAGGGTCCTCTGTTCCTGAACTGTAAGATGAACTATTCCCTGCTGTTTGTTATAAAATTTCTAACTTTACAGTTGAGACAATCGCAATTGTTCATAATAACAATTATTCACTATTGAATCACAAGAATCTTATCCCTATCTCCTTTCACCAGACCTGTCTAGACAAGATGAAAACTATTCAATGGGGTCTCTGTCTTCCCCCATACATTCTGAAACTAAACTCTCTTTTGAATACTTGTAAGCCAGTTCACGTCATGCCTTTATTGTACCCTCTGCCCCCATTTTAGGTAGCCAGTGTCTAAGTTGCCCACCCCTATCAACCCTGTGTGCAGAGGAATTAAGATTGATGCTTGATGTGATGATTCCTTTCCTCTCAGTTGGTATTTTGAGCTATTACATCCATGCTCTGGTAGCATAGTGGTTATGAATCGGGCTGCGAACCTCAAGGTCAGCAGTTCGAAACTACCAGCTGCTCCACAGGAGAAAGATGAGGCTTTCTACTCCCATAAAGATTTACACCCTCGGAAACCCTGTACAGGGTCGCTATGGGTCAGAACCGACTCGATGGCACATAAC
>NW_006408519.1:26880351-26882373 GCF_000296735.1 Chrysochloris asiatica
AACCAGAAACCAGAAACTAAACCAGTTACTACCAAGTTGAATCTGACTCATGATAAATTTCATGTGTGATCACACACAGGGTTTTCAAAGCTGTGATCCTTCAGAAGCAAATCACCAGCTCTTTCTTCAGTGGAGTCTCAGGGGGGATTTGAACTGCTAACCTTTCTGTTAGTAGCTTTTATTACCTCCTACAGGAGACTCCGTAGTTAAAGATAAAACATGTAGTCATACCATCTGTCGTGTACCGTGAACCCTAGGACTCTGTAGCACTGTTTGGAATGCATGATGCTGGCCTGTCCAAACTGTATTCAACCAGAGGCCTAGACTGAGTGAATTAGATTATCCATGTGGAAGATGAAACAGTCCCTTAACTTGGAAACTGTTCAGCAGTCTGGTTGGTCCACTGAGTTATTGGGAAGTATAATAAAAACAAAATTGATTCCAACCCAGAACACTTCTCCACAAAAGCAGAAGAAAAAGAAAAGTTTATGATTAAATAAGCATCAAACCAGAACCCCATGCGTCACACCAATCCACTAAAGAGATTGCAAAGACAGAAAAAATCTGACCCTTTATAGTTGAGGGATCATAAAACCCATCGCATTCATCTTTCATGACAAAATTGCTAGTTTATAACATAGTTTTATGGCCAGAGGTAGATTTGAAACTTTTAACCCAGGCCCAGGTTGTGCTGATCTCCTTCCAGGAAACTGGAAGATCTTCATTAGTAAGTATTTTAAGTTCTCTTCACTTTCAGCACGTAAGGTTGTATCATCTGAATATCACAGGTTGTTAATGAATCTTCCTCCAATCCTGATGCTACACTCTTCATATAATTCAGTTTTTTGGATTATTTGCTCAGCATCAGATTGAATAAGTATGGTGAAAGGATACAACCCTGATGCACACCTTTCCTGATTTTAAACCATTCAATATCCCTTGTTCTTTTGAACCACTGTTTCTTGGTCTAGGTTACAGATTCTTCATGAGCACATTCAGATGGTTTGGAATACCCATTCTTCACAATGTTGTCCAGAGTTTGTCATGATCCATACAATCAAAAGCCTTTGCATGTCAATAAAGCACAAATACACTTCTTTCTGGTATTCCCTGCTTTAAACCAAGCTCTAACTCATGTCAGCAATGGGTTGGCCAGGTAGCTGTCTTCCACATTTCTGGGCACGAATGAGTGAGTGCCTCCAATGCTGCATCAGTTTGTTGGAAGATTTTAGTTTGTATTTTATCGATTCCTAGAGCCTTGTTTGTCATAAATACCTTCAGTGTAGCTTGGACTCTTTCCTCCAGTACCCTCGGTTCTTGATCGTATGCTACCTCTTAAAATGTTTGGACATCAACCATTTCATTTTGTTACAGAGACTGTATGTACTTTACATCTTTTGATACTTTCTGCATCATTAGTTTGTTCTTGCTGTTATTGTTAAGTGCCGTCAAGTTGGTTCCAATCCTTAGTAACCCTACATAGTGTTTCTAAAGAGCAGCTGGTGAGCTTGGACTGCTGATCTTGCGGTTCAAACCAACTTTGCAGTCCAGCACATTAACTCACAGCATCGCAACAGGAATCCATTTTGCCCTAGAATCTTTCAATATTACAAGTTGAAGTTTGAATTTTTCTTCAGTTCTTTCCATTTGAGAATGCATAGTATTCTTCCCTTCTAGCTTTCTAACTTTAGGTCTTTATAAATTTCATCGTAATACTTGGCTTAATCTTTGTGAGGTGCCTTTGAAATTACTGTTCATCTCTTTTACGTCCTCATTTTTCCTTTTGCTTAACATCTCTATGCTGGAGTTCAAGTTTCAGGTATCCATTGTATTCTTTCTTTTCTTTCCTGTGCTTTTAAACTACCTTTTACTCTCTTACTATATGATGCTCTTGATATCATCTCACAGGTCTTCTGGTCTTCGGTTATTAGTGTCTAATGAACATCTGTGATAGTCTCTAAATTCAGGTAGGATAGTTCAAGGTCATATTTAGGTTCTCTTGAACTTTTTTTTTTTTTTTTT
>NW_006408519.1:26887463-26903749 GCF_000296735.1 Chrysochloris asiatica
TAACAACAACAACAACACATCCATAAGTATAGGTCAAGTTCCTCAAATTTTAGCAATTTACATTTGTTTCCTTTATTAATTCTTAAAATTTTTCCTCTAGTCATCTTCTAATCATCAAGCCACTGAAGCTAGGTCAAATGAGTACTATCTGCAAGTTTGGGCATTCTTGTGCATCTCTCTTCACTTCATATCAACTGGATGCTCCACTCACTCTTGGCTCTAGCCCATCATGGCTATGTCCTTGCCCATGGGCTCAGGAGTTTCCAGGTCTCACCACACTTTGGACCATCCAGCCCTTACTCTTCTCTCATTCATCACCAGGTCAACAGGAGTCTGTGGAATGTGGTTGAACTTAGCCCACATCTTCATTGCTGCCTTTTCGGCACTTCCACTCACCAGTAGACCAACGTGGTCACCAGCAAGCTTACATGCCTACTGTGTGTTCCTTTTGAGTTCAGTCTTGGAGGCCTATGTTCAATTTTTATGCATTTCATGTTCTAATTGTTAATGGATGTTCACATCTGTTCTCCTCATTTTGAGTTGTGTTCCATCAGCAAATGCAGGTTAGGAAAGCTTTACTCAGTTTGCGTCATCATGGTCAACTCTACTTTGAGGAGGTAGTTCTTCTCAGTCATATTTTAAGTGCCTTCCCATGTGACGGACTCATTTTTTGCAACTATATCTGATAATGCTCTGCTGCTGTTTGTAATGTTTTTGTTTTCTGGTGCTATATCTAACAATGTTCTAATACTATTCATGAAGTTTTCAGTGATTAAACATTCAGAAATAGTTTACCTCTCCTTCTTCCTAGTCTGTCTTAGTCTGGAAGCTCTGCTGAAACCTAATGATCCTGCTGGTATTTAAAATCCTGGTGGCACAGCTTCCACCATGCGAGCTACCACAGTTTGACAAACTGACAGCTTAAAACTCGTTCCCATGGGGGTATATTTTTACAGTCATCATTTAAAGCGTTTAATATCATTAAAGTATTCTCAGAGGAAATTTTACTGGATTATACTGTTCCCGGCCCTTTGGCAATATTCAGTGTTATAATAATATTTATGCTGTTTATAAAAAAATTTAGAAGATTACAATTCTTTAGTAATATATATATATACCAATAATATAGTATTATTGGTTTTGTTGTTGTTGTTATTGTCATAGTCAGTTCCTACTCATAGTGACCCTGTATAGGCTTACCATGGAGTGGTTGGTGGGCTTGCACCTCTAACCTTGTGGAAACTAAATGTTTAGGTCATATATGTGACTTCTTCTGTCCTAAATAGAACCTATTTTTAAAAAAGCCCTGGTGCTGCAGTGGGCTAAGTGTTTCGCTACCTGCAAGGTTGTTGGTTCAAATCCACCAGCTTCTATAAGGGAGAAAGACTATTTGCATCCATAAAACTGGACAGTCTCAGAAATGCTAAGGAGCAGGCCTGCCCTGTCCTATAGGGTAGATATGAGTCACAAGAGGCTTGATGGCAGAAGGAGGGGGTTTTCTGTGACTTGGCTAATCATAACCATTATATCCTCCCGCCCTTTTAAAAATGAAAGTGCTTATATTTATTTTCTTTTTGCTGTAGAAGAAATATTTATGTATTAAGACCTGTTGTGTAATGTATTTGAAACATTTTTCCTGTTGTCTTTGCATTGGTTTTATGGTCCTCTTTTCCTTACAGATTTTTTAAATTGGTATGCAAATATATCAGTAATTTCCTTTAAGAAGCTTCTTTCGTTTTTCTGCTTGGAAAAGTTCCCTTTACCCTGATGTAAGAAATTGCCCCCTTTCAAAAAACAAACAAACAAACACAGGAAAACTACTTTATTGTTTCATTTGAAAACATTTAACTCTTCAAACTATGCTGTATTAATTTTGAATTGCTTCATGGTAGAGAGGGACACTCAGTCCTACCCCTCCACCCTCCACTCCTACCCAGGTTAACCATTTATCCAAATTCCTTGGCATGTAGATCCATTAAGAGTTGTGTTTCCCCCATTGTAGGATATCATGTTTGGTAAGGTGGAGGGTCAGAGAAAAAGTGGAAGACCCCCAGCGAGATGGATTGGTCAAGTGTATCTATATCCATACACATACTTGTTGTTTTGTTAGGTGCCTCTAAGTTGGTTGCAACTCAAAGCAAACCCTATGCACAACATCATGCTTAGTAAGGTGGAACATCAGAAATAAAGAGGAAGACACCCAGGGAGATGAGTTGACACAATGGCAGCATTTAATCTATTGAAGATTAAATTTGGGGGAGCCCAGTGTGGTTCCAGCTAACATTATGTGCCTGTGTCTTGACTAGGGGTGAGCAAGGTGACTCGTGGGCAATTACCAGGATGTGTTGAGTAAAGGTAGAGAGAAGTACCCAAAGGGAAATTGGGGTGACACTCATAGAAGAAGGGTGTGTTTTGGGGGTGGCTGGCTTCTACAAGAGGAGCTCTGGTATACAATGCTTAAGCAGCCAGCTGCTAACCAAAAGACCAGCCAGAGGCTTCGAAGGAGAAAGTCCTTGCGTTCTGCTTCTGTAAGGATTACAGTCTGCACAACCCTATGGGAGGGTTCTACTCTGCCAAATGGAGTCGCTGAATGTCGAAATTAATTCCATGCTACAGCACTATGGCAACAACATTCACTATGACACGATGTAGCTTCAATCTATTTTCCTCCACCGACTTTTCAGGAGCCCTGGTAACGAATCAGGCTGCGAACCACAAGGTCAGCAGTTGGAAACTACCAGCTGTTCCACAGGGGAAAGATGAGGCTTTCTGCTCCCTTAAAGATTTACAGGGTCACTCTGAGTCAACTATGAGTTGGAACCGACTCCACGGCACACAACAACAACAAAGAGAGAGAAGCAATCAGTAGAAAATCCTTTTCGGAGAAAAGAGAAATAGTGTTTAAATTTGCTTACCTAACAAAGTCCAGGTCTTAAGACACCAGCCCACCCTGTTGTTGTTAAATGCTGTTGAATTGTTTCCAATCCATTGTTGTTGTTGTTGTTGTGTGCCGTGGAGTCGGTTCCAACTCATAGCGACCCGCATAGGGTTTCCGAGGCTGTAAATCTTTACGGGAGCAGAAAGCCTCATCTTTCTCCCATGGAACAGCTGGTAGTTTCGAACTGCTGACTGTGAGATTAGCAGCCCGATTTGTAACCACTATGCTACCAGAGCTAGCCACCCTATATAGGGTTTCTGAAGAGTGACTGGTGGGTTTGAACTACTGACCTTGTGGTTAGCAGTCTAGTGCTTACCATACAGTGCCACACCAGTCCACGCTAGTCCTTACTTTGTCTTGTAAACAATGACTACACTCTTATAGACTGATGCTGTAAGGCAAGGGATAGATAAGCTGATGCTGCAAGGCACCATGATAGCTTAGGGTAGATTCAACGTCCAAGACACTGTAACCCAGGACCGTGGCCACAAACAAGTACCAAATTCCCCACAGATGGGAAATGGCAGAGGAGGAACACAGTTGATTGCTGCTTAGATTTAAGATGCAAGACTTTTCTGCTCAAAATTAATTAAACCTCCTTCAAGCCCTTTTTAAAGAGGAGAAAAGAAACAAGAGATGTGAATTCATAAGGCTTCACCTTTTTTTGTGTGCATATCCTGAGGGAAGGTGATCCATTCGAAACAGCAGGGGGCATGCCAAGAGCAATAAAGGGGCAGGCTCTGCGGACTGTGCAAACTGCAGCTAAGGTGTTTCTCTGAGGTTCTCGCTCATTCATTAATTTTAGTTTGGGATGTGGGCCAAGCCGTGTGGTTTCACCACTGTAAGGGGCAAGATTCTAATGATTAAATGTTCTTTGTTGCCTTGCATTTCATTTTTTCTAGTAATACACTTTGAAGAAGGAAGAATGGAGTTTTCAATACTTTGTTGTTTGGTGCAGCTAGAGGTAATTGAAGCCAGTTCAAAACTGAAAGCAACAGCCAAGGTAAGGCTTAGAGCACACAGGAGGCTGAAGTACTTGAGCCTGGTGCCTTGGTGGATCATGTTATCTCCTTCCTGTCATTTCTCCTTTTTTATTGTATTGAGAACTTGGGTTCAAATATCTTCCTTGAGAAATCAGAGGATTAGTTGAAAATGCATCCCTTTCAATATTCACTTTGGATTAATAATACTTGAGTGTGCTTAGAAGACATGCTTTTGTTGTTAGCTGCCTTCCAGCGGCCCCCAGCTTATTGCGGCCAGTCCTGCACACCCTTGTACTGGGTGTAGGTGAGAATGCTGTGGTTTTCACTGGCTGGCTTTCTGAAGTAAATTGCTAGGATTCCCTAGCCCATCTTAGTCTGGGAGTTTCATTGAAGCCTATTCAGCATCATAGCAATGCACACACCTCCATTGACCAGTGGGTGGTATTTATGCATGCGGCTCCTTACCCTGCAGTCAAAACCAGATATCCCACGTGGAAGGTGAAGATTCCATCACTGAGCCAGCAATGGCCTCATGTGCTTACTACAGTGGTGGTGGTGGTGGCAATGTGTCATCCAGTCAGTTCCCACTCATAGGGACTCTGTATATGGCTTCCAAGATTGTAAATCTTTAAGGGGGCAAAAACCTCCTCTTTCTCCCACGGAACCTCTGATGGACTCAAACTGCTGACCTTGCAGTCAGTAGCCCAACATGTATTCCACTAAGCCAGCAGGGCTCTTTATGAGCTTCCTGTAGATTCGACACTATTCTGAGTGATTAGATGTCACTTCCTTCATCTTCATAACAACAATGTTCTAAAATAGATACTTGAATTGTACCCATTATAGAAATTGGGAAATACTGACTCAGAGAGGTTATCTACCTTTCCTTTGCTCACACAGCTGCTGGTGACGAAGCTGGGATTTAAACATTTGTTAATCATTGCCATCAAATTAATTTCAATAGCATAGAGCTGCCCCGTAGTGGTCCAAAGCCGTAATCTTTACAGAAACAGACTGCCTCATCTTTATCTCTGGGAGAAGCTGGTGCAGCATTCTTTGTTCTTTGTTCAGGGGCTTAACCATGGTCTCACCAGAGCTTCTTACATTTGCAACCTGGTTCCAACGACAGGGCTCATAGCTCAATGCCATCCAATCCTTTTAGAAGGAACAACCAATATGAAATTTGTTCTATTGTAAAACTCTACTATAAATAATGGGTTTGTGGTTACTTTGAAAATAAAAGTTTTAAAATCTCTGTCCAGTCAAGTGCCATTTCATTTTTCAACTTCAAAGTCATACATGCATAGAATTATAGTTTGTATTCTTGACAAATGTCATTGTTTCATGGAAAATCTTTTGGGGGAAGATGTATTCCCAAAGCTACAAATACATTAAATCTTTGTGCCAGAGCTAAAAACATTTTTTTTTCTCTCAATGGGGTGTTTTGTTGTGGGATTCCTGGATTAACCACACGAAGGGATAACTGGCCTGTTAGATAATCTAGTCATGACATCAAAGAGGCCAAAATGATAGCTCATCGGATGTCTCAGGCCTCTAGTGGCATCCTGGGAGGACAAGGTTAACTGGTGGATGGCATTCTTTGAAGTTGGTTTCAGAGCTTTGTTTTAGAGTGACACACAGAGTAGGGGAATTCTGGGAAGACCGAGGATGGGAGCGATGCACGGCAGATCACGTACACACTATGTTACCTAATTGTCCTGAAAAAACTGGGACAAGCTGCTTAATCCCTCTGAGCCACATGTTTTGTATATATCATATAGCAGAACCCACTGCTATATGATATATAGAGCTGGCTGGAGGACTTGATTTAAAACAAGTGTAGTACTTAGGGGCACTATTGGTCACCTGGGGACATGCATGAGAAATTATTAGTGTTGGAAACGTTAACTCTGGAGTCAGATGGACCTGGGTTTAAATAATGGCTTTCTGTCTAGAGAGGACTGACTGCTCACACATATCCAGGTGTCCATTCATAGTATAGAATTAGAGCTGGGCACATCCCACTTCTTGGAAGCTGAGCATGGCCAGGTGGCTGACTAAACCCTAGATGGTAGAATATGATGTGCTCCACGCCCAGGGCTGCTCTGTTATGTCCCTTGTATTTTGCTAGAATCTACAAATTGAAGGTGGCAGGGCTATTGGCAGCCTGTGTCCTTATCTACTTGTTCATCCTCCTAGTGTTGGGTTCTCAGAAAGAAGTAAACTCCCCTCGTGTTGAGTTATTTGCTGTCCCAGCCTACGTATTTCTCATGGCTATGTTGTGATTATTGTGTAACATAACTTGCATAAGCAAGAAACAACTTCTAGTGCATTGAAGACATTCTACATTTGGGGACTTCTGTGCTAGAGCCGTTATCTATAGTCAGGTTTGATATGCAGCATTTCTCTCCTATGGGCTTCAGTCTGCCAACTGTGACCATTGTTATCGGGTGGACTTTGAGTTGATAGCCACTCCCTGTGATACAGCGGAACTGCCCAGTAAAGCTTTCTAGGCTGTAATACAGGAGTCAATCACCAAGTCTTTTTGCCCCATGGAACCACTGGATAGATTTCAATTGCTAAGCTTCCAGTTAGCAGCCAAGTGCTTAACCATGGCACCACCACCAGGGCTCCCTAAAATGGAGATGACCATGTTTATTTTGAAAAGTCTATTGTAAGTGTTGAGTTAGTTATAAGGAATGAGTTTGATTGAATATAAAGTGTTCAACACAGGCAGTTTGGGGAGGCATTTGACAGTATTCATGTGGCTGCTGTATTAAATTCTTTTTTCTCACAATATATCCTGGTCAGGCACTCGGGTAAAAAGTTAAGGAGATGTCTGGTGATTTCTGTTATCCGTTACTCCTCTGACTTGCTTCCACTGAGTCTCATTCTGCCTCGATTCTAAACTCCATCTATGAGGGCTGTGATTGGCCCGCTCTTTCATCAACAGTGTTAAGCAAATATGGTTGTTACTATTATGTACTGTCAAGTCAGTTACAACTCATAGCAACCCTGCATAGGGTTTAAAAGGAGCAATTTGTGGGTTTGAATTGCCAACTTTGTGGTTAGCAGCCCAGTGCTTACCCTGCACCCCTTTTATACAGTTATTGTTGTTGCTGTGTGCCATCAAGTAAGTTCCAACTCATAGCTATCCTATAGCGAGTATCCAAGGAGTGGCTGGTGAGTTTGAACCATTGACCTTGCAGTTCAAACCGACCTTGAGGTGAAGTGCTTATTCTATGGCGCCACACTAGGATTTGGTGATTAACAGATATTTCTTGGACTTCCTTTGGTTTTTTTTTTTTTTTAGTATTTATTGAGTACTTACTGTGTTCCTGGAACTGTGTGTGCATTGCTTTTACATTGCATGAGCCCCACAGCAATGTTATAAGGAAATCAGTATTATTTTTACATTGAAGAGAAGAAACTGAGGTTCTGAGAAGTTAAATTACATGCCTGAGGTCACATAGAAAATCAAAAGCAGAACTTGGGTATGAATGTAGGTAACCTGGCTTCAGAGTCACTGTACTAGGGCTCATAAATGAATGCATTATCTTTGATATTTATTTAGGATATACCATGTAAACTCTTAGCTCTTTACATTTGTACACCCATTTAATTCTTACTACAATCATGTGAACAACACACATCTGTCTGTTTGTCATACTGTGGTAACTTGTGTGTTACTGTGATTCTGGAAGCTATGCCACCAGTATCCTACATACCAGCAGGGTCACTCATGGTGGCCAGGTTTCAGCAGAGCTTACAGACTAAGACAGACAAGGAAGGAGAGACACACCAATTCTGAAGGGCTAGTTGCTGAAAACCATATGGATAGCAGCAAAACCCTTGTAAGCTGTAGTGTCGGGAAATGAGCCCCTCAGGTTGGAAGGCACTCAAAATACGACTGGGTAAGAAGAGCTACCTCATTAACGCAGGGCTGACCTTAATGATGTGGATGGAGCTAAACTTTCAGGATCTTTGTTTGCCGATGCAACACAGCTCAAAATGAAAAGAAACAGCTGCAAACATCCATTAGTAATCAGACTGTAAGAATGTACAAAGTATAAATCTATGAAAATCAGAAGTTGTAAAGAAATGAAATGGAATGCATAAATATCATTATCCTAGACATTGTTACTGTTGGTAAGTGCTGTTGAGTTGGTTCTGACTTATAGTTACCCCATATAGAGTTTCCAAGACTGTAAATTTTTATGGGAGCAAAAAAAACTCATCTTTTTCCCTAGGAGTGGCTGTAGATTTAAATTTATGACCTTGAGGTGAGCAGCCCAACTCATAATCCACTATGCCAGCAGAAATGTACTGGTATTGGCCATTTTGAATAAGACAACCGTATGGTTTATTATGCTGGGAACAACAAATTCAAGAGGAATGCTGTAGCATTCATCATCAAAAAGAACATCTCAAGATCTGTTTGAAGTACAATGCTGTCTGTAATAGGATAATATCCATACTTCTACAAGGAAGACCAGTTAAAAGCAGTATTATTCAAATTTACACATCAAACACTAAAGTCAAAGATGATGAAATTGAAGAATCCTACTAACTACTTTAGTCTAAAATTGATCAAAGATGCAATCAAGATGCATTGATAACTACTGGTGAAAGCTGGAAACAAAGAAGGATCTGTAGTTGGAAAGTATGACCTTGGTGATAGAAATGACGCTGGAGATCACATGAGAGAATTTACAGCACCAATGACTTATTAATTGAAAATACCTTTTCCAAACAACATAAAAGGGGACTATATATATGGAACTCCTCAGATGGAATACACAGGAATCAAATTGACTACATTTGCAGGAAGAGACAAGGGAGAACTCAATATCATCAGCCAAAACAAGGTCAGGAGCAGACTATGGAACAGATCATCAATTGCTCATATGTAAATTCAGAATGAAACTGATGAAAACTAAAACAAAAACCAAAAGATGATCTTGAATACATCCCACCTGAATTCAGATACTATCTCAGGAACAGATTTGCTATATTAGACACTAATGACCAAAGACTAGAGGAGCTGTGGGATGACATTAAGCACATCCTTACAGGAAGAAAGCAAAAGTTCATTGAAAATATTTGTCAGAATGAAAATACCACAATGGATGTCAGAAGAGACTCTGAAACTCACTCTCCAGCCCAGAGAAGCTAAAACAAATGGAAAAAAAAAAAAGAACTGAAAAGAAAATTTCAAAGAGCAGCTTGAGAAGACAAAGTCACATATTAGAATGAAAGTTCAGAGACATGGAGTTCAAAAACCAAAAGGGAAGAACACACTCAGCATTTTTTAAGCTGAAAAAAACTGAAGAAAAAATTCAAGCTTCAGCTTGCAATATTGAAGTATCTATGGGCAAAATATTGAATGATGCTGGAAACATCAAAAGAAGATGGCAAGAATACACAGAGTCATTGTACCAAAAAGAACTGGCCAATGTTCAGTCATTTTAAGAGGTACCATATGATCAAGAACCAGGAAATGAAGGAAGAAGTCAAAGCAACACTGGAGGCATTGGCAAAAAACAAGGCTCCAGGAACTGACGGAATGCAAATTGAAATGTTTAAACAAATTGATGCAGCACTGGATCAAGAAATATGCAAAGAAATATGGAAGACAGCTTCCTGGCCAACTAACTGGAAGAGATCCATATTTGTGCCCATTCCAAAGAAAGGTGACCCAACAGAATGCGGAACTCATTGAACAATGTCATTAATATCACATGTAAGTAAAATGTTGTTGAAGATAATTAAAAAATGATTGCAGGAATACATTGACAAAGCACTGCCAGAAAGTCAAGCTGGATGAAGAAGAAGACAAGGAATGAGGGATATCATTGCTGACGTTAGATGGATCTTGGATGAAAACAGAGAATATCAGAAAGATATTTAGTTATTCTTTACTGACTATGCAAAGGCATTCAATTGTGTGGATCATGACAAACTATGGATAGCATTGCCAAGGATAGGCAAGCCAGAACATTTAATTGTGCCCATAATAAGCTTGTACATAGACTAAAAGGCATTTGTTAAAACAGAACAAGAGAATACTAAATGGTTTTAAATCAGGAAAGGTGTGTGCCAGGCTTGTGTCCATTCAACACACTTTACACTCTGTGTGCTGAGCAAATAATCAGAGAAACTTTATTATATGAAGAAGAACATGACATCAGGATTAGAGGAAGACTCGTTAACAGCCTGTGTATGTAGGTGACACAACCTTGCTTGCTGAAAGGGAAGAGAACTTGAAATACTGATGGAATCAAAGACTACACAGCCATCCATATGGATTGCACCACAATGTAAACAAAATGAAAATCCTCACAACTGAACCAATAAATAACATCATGATAAATGGAGAACATATTGAGTTGTCCAAGACTTCAATTTGCTTGGATCTACAATCAATGTTCATGGAAGCAGCAGTCAAGAAATCAAATGATGTCTGTAGCATTAGGTAAATCTATTGCAGAAGATCTCTTTAAAGTGTTCAAGAGAACTGAGGTACACCTCATATGCATGGGAAAGTTGGACAGTGAATAAGGAGGACTATAGAAAAATCGATGCATTTGAATTATGGTGTTGGTGAAGAATATTGAAAGTCCCACAGATTACCAAAACTATCTGTCTTGAAAGTAGTACAGCCAGAATGTTGTATAGAAGTGTTGTATAGAATGTTGTATAGAAGGATGGTAAAATTTCATCTTTTACTTTGGATGTGTTGTCAGGAGATACCAATTCCTGGAGAAAAAACTAATGCTTGGGAAAGTAGAAGGTCAGCAAAAAAGCAGAAGATTCTGATGAGATAGATTTATACAGTCGCAACAACAATAGGTTCAACTATAACAATTGTGAGAATGGCTCGGGATCTGACACTGGTTTATTCTGTTGTTCACAGGGCTGCCATGAGTCAGAACCAACTTAAAGGCACCTAACAACAACAATAACAACCATGTAAAGTTTAAAATTGTATATTTGATAAGAATTATATTATAGAAAAAGAACATGAAAAAACAAAACATAGGAGACAATGTTCATCTTCATTTTTGGAAAAAATACTCAGACCAGAGGGAAAATCTACTCATGAAATTTCGATGGTTATATGGAGATGAGGATGAAGCACTTCAAAACAGCAACAACATACCTTAAAGGTGTTATTAATGGTACTGTAAACCTTATGGAGTCCTGGTGTGGCGCTGTGGGTTAATGTGCCAGACTGCAAAGCCATTTGAACTGCAAGGTCGGCTGTTCAAGCTCACAAGTTGCTCCTTGGAAACCCTATACAGGGTTGCTATGGGTCAGAATCAACTCTACGGCACTCAACAACAACAACAAAACCTTATGGACTAAACCTTATGGACTATATACAACCTGGTTGTATATAATGTTAAAAGAACTCTTTAATCGGCCTCCAGTTCCTTACCATTTGTTGAGCACCTACTCCATGTCAGGCACTGAGCTTGGATATGAGGCTACAACAGAGAAGAAGGGAGTTCTTGCCTTCAGGGACCTTCTCTACAGTGGACGGAGACAAGAGCAAGAGCCAGCTGGATTCTTCATGCCAGAAATGGTTGGACTTAACATGGCCAGTTTGCATGGCCAGAAGCAGTCAAGTAGGAGCTAATAACTGGATTTATACTTAAAATGGATGATTTATGAGTGTTTTTTTATCGGTGGCAGGAAAGCAGGAGAAATTGGATTTGTAAGTACATGCAGAGTTTACTTATTTTAACATGCCCCATATGCTCTGAAAACAACATGCCTGGGATATATT
The DNA here is from genome assembly GCF_000296735.1 of Chrysochloris asiatica. Lineage (NCBI taxonomy): Eukaryota > Metazoa > Chordata > Mammalia > Afrosoricida > Chrysochloridae > Chrysochloris > Chrysochloris asiatica. The sequence goes on from NW_006408519.1 coordinate 26,899,177, forward strand.
TTCTTAGTTAAATACTGAAGGTTTTGGCAGGTTTCCTCTTTTTTGTTTTTTTATGCATTCTCTTGTTATGATGTTTGTCAATAAATAATGATGTTTGCTAATGTGGTGCTGTAGGATAAGAGCTGGACTGCTAATCACATGTTCGGTGGTTCAAACACACCAACCACTCCTAGGAAACCTTATACTGGGTTTCTATGAGTCAGAACCAACTTGACAGCACTTAGCAAGCTATCTTGGAAAACATCCAGCCTGAATGCTCTTTAGAAGTGAGGATAGTGAGACTTCATCTCTCTTACTTTGGACATTTCTGGTAAGCTTCTCAAAATAAATACACAAACACATAATAACAGTAATTCCACTGAGTTTCTATTTCATATTTTCTTGATGCCATGTTGATTATAAGGAAGTAAATGAAAGCTAAGGCAAAATTTCTTTAGTCCATAAGGTTTGTAGTTGTTGTTATGCACCGTGGAGTCGGTTCCGACTCATAACGACCCTGTACAGGGTTTCCGAGGCTGTAAATCTTTACGGGAGCAGAAAGCCTCATCTTTCTCCCGTGGAACAGCTGGTAGTTTCGAACTGCTGACCTTGCAGTTTGCAGCCCGATTCGTAACCACTATGCTACCAGAGCTCCTGAGTCCATAAGGTTTATAGTACCATTAATAACACCTTTAAGATATGTTGTTGTTTTGAAGTGCTTATCATATGGGGTGTGGTGGAACTGGACTTCAAACCACAATGTCCAGAGTTTCAGCCTGCCAGCTGCATCATAGGAAAAAGATGAAACTCGATGCTCCTGCAAAGATTTAACAACCTCAGAAACCCCATACAGGGGCGCTATGAGTCGAAAGCAACTCCAAGACACTTAACAATAGCAGCGATAATACCTTCAAGACTTGTTCATGTTCCAGGTCTCTGTTTGTCAGATATAATACCCTTGGTCAGTTTGCCAAGCAAGTCATGTCCTGGTTATTTTCAAGATGAGGAAACAGTCTCAGAGAAGCTTATGTATCAGACTGAGACCAAACCACTAGGAAGCTGACGAACCTTCTTTGAACCAAGCTCTTTACTCAATCATTCCAATTTTAATACTCTGCGAATGCCTCAATTTTAGATTAGGGCAAAAAAAAACTGATATTTTAGCATTAGCCATCTATGTTTGAATCAGAAATGGTAAAGTTTGTTAAAAAATATCTTCTAAGCAAAGTGATGCCTTATGTTTTTAGACAGGATATGAAGGGACATCATGAAGATGCTATTTCTAGTTTCCGTGCACTCATTAAAAAAAAAAAAAGATTTGTTCTAGGATTTTATTAGAAAATAATGTAAAAGGATTTTACATACCTGGGTATGTTTACTTGAATTTGCCTACTCTACTGACTCCAGGTTTTTGGTAAGGATTAGATGTTTTAAACCTGTGTGCACATAGACAATCTAGCAGCAGTTTGGAGTAAGCAGACAGTGAAGTGGGCAGTTCAGCGCAGGTCCTTTTTTCCCTCACTATGACACCCTTGGGATTACCTTGATGACAGCTCCCTAACCTAGAGTGTGTGAGTGGGCTTCTTGTTCATTGCTTGTCAATTGATCAATAGGACACACTAGTCCTCTTCCCATGTCCTGCAGGACAAACGCATGGATCTTTCTAACCTATCCAGCCAGCTCAGCTCAGTCTCTCAGAAACACATACATTCCCAACAATTTCCTGTTTCTTTTCCCAAGGAGGAAGCCCTCTGTGGTGTGCCTTTCATCTGCCTCCTTCTTATCCACATCAAAGGCTGCTAGACCTGGATATCTATCCACAGCCACTTCCTGGTAGCTCTATCTGTGGCCCCCTTTTTCTCTGATCCATTTGCCACATCATAACTGGAGCTACTTTTTTTCAGGATGTCCAGAAACTGAGCATGCCAGGCTCCCATTGAAAATCCATGGAAGGCTCAGGAAAAGCAAAACCAGTGCAAATCCATGGAAGCGTCAGTATATCCATTTGAAGATCAAGTCTGAGTTCAAGGAATTCTGAGACCCAAGAGCAGCCAATAACTGTCCTCTAAAGACCTGTATCAATCTAAGATTCTTTACTTAGAAGATTTCGGCCCAAGCAGTAATGAGAGTGGCACCCCTGTCTGCCCCTGGAGGAGAACCCCACTTTAAGGCACATACTACATGGAGGTAGTGGAGTTATCATGGGACACATGTGGAGAGTTCTCAAACAGAAAAAACACTTTTGCAGATTTTGAAGTCAATACATCCCCTACCATTAAACAAAAGGGTGGGAGGGGTTTACAGATAACCACTCACCTAAAGATACATTGTTATTGTTAAGTGCTCTTGAGTTGGTTCTGATCCATATCAATTTCCAAGAATGGCTGGTGAGCTTGAACCATCAACTTTGCGGTTCACACTGACTTTGCAGCTCAGTGAATTAACCCACAGTGTCACACCAAGACTCCCAAAGATACAACAGGACTAATATCTACAAGACGCAAGAGGAATGCCCACTAACCCCCTAAGTTAAGGATGTCTCTGTGCTGTTGATTTATGCTTCCTTTTGTAAATCTCAGTATGAACGGCTTGTTGTTGTTGTTAAGTGCTGTCGAGTTGATTCCAACCCATAGAGACCCTGTATAGGGTTTCCAAGGAACAGCTGGTGAGCTTGAACCACCGACCTTGCCATTCAAACGACTTTGCAGTCTGATGCATTAGCCCACAGTACTACATCATGAACTGCTTAGAATGTTGATATTTAGCAATCATGTTGTCTGTGGCCATGTCTCAAGCCACAGGATTGTATAGGGTTTCTGAGGTTGTTATAATCAGGGAGAAGGATACAGAAGGATTTTTTTCAGACCTATCCTTCTAACTTGAGTCCTGGTGTGATACTGTAGAATAAACACTGAACTGATAAATACAAGGTTGGCAGTTCAAAGTCACCAGCTACTCCTTGGAAAACCTATACAGGGTAGCTATGAGTCAGAATGAACTTAGAGACACTTAACAACAGTAACAGTGGCTTGTGTGTGTTCATGAGACCAGGTCACCTCACGTACCCTCAGCATCCTCTGTCTCACCCCTGTGGTCTTTGTGCTTGTCTCTACCAAAGCAAATGTCACCAAACGGTTCTCATTCTGTTTCTTAACCAAAATGCATTTGGTCACATTCTTTACCTATAAAATCATCTTCACTCATTTAGAATCTAGGCACTGTAGGCTAAGCACTGACTGATAACCAAAAGGTCAGCAGTTCAAACCATCAGTCACTCCTCAGAGATACTATACAGGTTTACTATGAGCCAGAATCAACTCCATGAAATTTAGCATTAATAACTGTGGGGTCCTCACCCTGATTATCTTTTAAAATTACACACGCATTGTTTGATGTCATTGAGTTGGTTCTGATGCATAGTGATGTTATGCGTAACAGATGTTATGCGTAACAGAAACATTGCTTGGGCCTTTACAATTCTCACAGTCCTTTCTATGTTTGAACTCATTGTTGCGGCCACCGTGTTAATTCATTTTTCTGACTTTCTAGTTTCCCAAGCAGGATGTCTTTCTCCAGGGACTGATCCCTTCTGATGCCGTGTTCAGAGTCGGTGAGCAACAATGAGATATTAGCTTTGTTGTTGCTGTTAGGTGCCATTGAGTTGGTTCCAACTCATAGGGTCTTTGTGCATAACAGAATGAAAATTACTGTCTGGTCCTGAGCTCTCCTCACAATTGTTGTTACATAAGCGCCCATTGCTGCGGCCACTGTGTAAGTCCATTATGTTGGGTTCTTCCTTGTTTTCAGTGACCCTCCACTTTACCAAATACAATGTCCTTCTCCAGGGAATAGTCTCACCACCCTGGCTTCTGGTTGTACTTCTTCCAACACAGATTTGTGTGTTCTTCCAGCAGTCCTTCTACAACACCAGAACTCAAATGCATCAATTCTGCCCATCAGCAGAGGACTGACTGAAAAAACTGGTGCATACACACAGTGGAATAGTACCCACCTTCAGAGACTAACAATGGGTTTGCAGAACACTGTATAACGTGGAGGAATCCAGAGGACATTTTGCTAAACGAAATTAGTTGGGTGCAAAGGGACATATGTTGTATGAGACCACTACTGTAAAAAGTCTAGGAAAGGATTTCATTCTGTAATAAATGTTCTATGATGGCTACCAGGAGTTGGAAGAAAGGAAGAATTAGTCACTGGGTAGAGTACAGATACATGCTAACTTGGGTGATGAGAAAGGCAGGTAAAAAGAAAAGAAAAAGGAAGGAAAAAAGGAAGTTGCTTTAATTTTTGGGGGGTGTGTTTTCTGTTTTTCATGTACTGGAAGGTAAGCAATGCATATTTATTTTCTCATTAGGAAAAACTATTGTGAGCTTTTGTATAAGTGAAAAAGGGGAAGGAAAGGAGGGAAGAAAGAAAAAGACGGAGAGAGAGAGAAAAAAATACTTGGAAACAGTGGGAATGGCTGTGCAACTGAGGAGTGTGGTCGGTGTGGCTGGAGCGTGCCTGTAAAAATGGCTGAAATGGCAAATGTTTTGTTGTATGTATATGGCGGCGGCGGTGGTGGTGGTGTGCC
>NW_006408519.1:26904139-26935416 GCF_000296735.1 Chrysochloris asiatica
TACAATAAAAAAGGAAAGAAAGAATAAATGAGGGAAAATTTTGCCATTCTTGCTTCTAAGGAACATTCTGGTTGTATTTCTAAGACAACATTACTTGCTTTGATATTTAACACAGCTGTTATTTTTTTATTGACTTAGAAAACAATTGCTTTTGTGTTGAACTCATCCACTGGATTATGAAGGTAACTCTCAGAATCCCATTTTTAGAAAGACTGTGCTCTTGGTTTAATAATCTATTGCAGTAATCTGAAAGTGTTAGGGATTTTTGAGCAAATGGCCTGGATTTTTATTTTACAGTGGACCCCACAAATTTTATGGCTGTTCCTTTACCTAAAGATCAAGATTATTTTAATTCCACCTCACTTAGTTGCTGCCTCCTGTAAGATGCTTGTTGAAAAAAATGACTATTGACTCTAAATAGCCTAGTATCTTGCGTAATTGAAATGTATGAGAGCAAGAGCCAGTTGTGGAAGCTGAGAAGTCTGGGTGTCCAGCGATGTAACAATTCCCAAGTCTCTATGACAATAAGTTCCAGGGACTTTCCGGGAACCACACTTACTCCTTGTTGGGGACGGGGTATTTCTACCAGCAGGAAACTTAGCTTCAGGAAGAAGCTACCTCTTAGACTTCTAGTGAAGTTCTGAAGAATGAGATTGGAATCTGCTGTGAAGGTGGAGGCAATGGATTCCCTTTCAAACACTCACATGACATGAGATTCCTGGAATTCTTCACATGGTAGCCAAAGAAGCCACATCACTCACATACAGGTTTTTTTAAACAGTCATCTTTGGTTGTTCTGAGGAAAGGGATTGTCCCTGGAAGCGTTGCCCCCTAAGTAAAGAACTTGTATAGAATACAGGAAGTAGGAGAAGAAAACTGTAAAAGAGGCAATGTTCTTATATCCAAGCATCATTCTTTACTATTCTTCCTGGCCATCAGGGAGAAGCTTCTATCTCCATGATTGAACACAGTGGTTTCCTTTCAGAGTGATTGAAATGTAATTTTCTTGCCTTCAAGAAAAGGAAACTAATTTTTAAATGAGCTGCTAATAATTGAACTTGTTTACTTAAAGGTTTGTAAAGATATGGTTTTCAAGAATGAGCAAAAAAAAAAAAATAAGAGAGAAAACTGGGCCTTTTTCTATGGAAAAATAAAGAATTTGGGGAGGGAAGACTGAGGGAAGGAGGAGTCATTTAGGGAAGAATTGGACTTCTGTGACTGGTGGGAACGATTCTTCAGGAAATTATATGGGAAGTTAAGTTTACAACTCAGATTCATGGTCACCTTATGATGTCAGACTAGAACTGTGCTCCACAGGGTTTTCAATGTGTTGTTTTTCAGATCTCTAGGCCTTTCTTTTGGGTGCCTCTGGATGGACCCAAATCTCCAACCTTTTGGTTGATAGTAACGTTTGTGGCCCATGTAGGAGTAACTACTGTCAACTTCTGACTCTTAGTCTTACCAGCACATTGCCCAGCCTCCAAGTGGAGAGTCTCTGGCAAACCTTCAGAAGATTCTGGGACAACAGGACAGAGGATCTTTCAATTTGGATCAATGTGTCCTGCAACTAAGGAGCAGTAGAACCCTTAGCAAAATATTGTCCCTTCCTGTATCTCAGAGTGCTCACCTGCAAGTTTAGGAAAAATACCCAAGAGTCTCTGTGTGCCATTCTTTCCAACTCAGATCGTAAATATTGTCATTTTACCTAATCATGCAGGTAGGCAGCATGTTGAAAGGGGCATTCTTAGGCTTGAGAGAATTGATGAAGTCTGTTACATCTCAATAGAAGTGACTATGTAAGAGCCATTTCTATTGAGCCCTGGTATGGCATTGTAGGATAAGCACTAGATTATTAACTACAAGTTTGTTGGTTCAAATCTACCAGCCATTATTCCTCAGAAACTCAACTGACTTGACGACACTTAACGAAAACAACAGATGTAAGAGCTTCTTCTTATTGTTCTTAAGTGCTGATGAGTCCGTTCTGACCCATGGCGACCCAGTATAAGGTTTCCTAGAAGTGGCTGATGAGTTAGAAATGACGATCTTGAGGTTAGCAGTCTAGTGCTGATCCCATAGTGTCACACTAGGACTCCAACACACTAGGTAGTTTTGTGTAAATGCTTATGTCACAGAGGATGTTAATACTGGAGTGTTCAGATTCTCTCTACAAAATAGAGACCTAAGGATATAAGGAGACAACTTAGTTTTAGTTTTGAGACATTTGAGACATGCAGAAAGTGAGAAAGAGGGTATAATTGAGCTATGCTAGCAATCGATCCACCACCCATTAGTTTGTATCATATCATAGTGGCTTGTACGTTGCTATAGTGTTTTAAAAAACCATGTCACTGATATTTAAAGTATGGACTGGTTTAGTGGGGGTTACACACTAAGACCGACTAGGAAGAAAAACCTGATGATCTATATCTAAAAATCAGCCAAATTACCTTAGAGATCACAAAAGCCTGTTGTCTGACTAGTGTTGTTTGGAAACTTCCTTGGGAGGAATCAGTTACTAGAGGAGGACATTATATTTGGTGAAGTACAGGGTCAATAAAGGCAAAGGAGACATTCAGTGAGATGGATTGGCACAGTAGTCACATCTATGGACTTAAACATACCAGTGATTATGAGGATGAGACAGCCAACATTTTGTTTTGTTGTACACAAGGTCATCATGAGTCAGAGTGGACTTGAAGCTGTCTATACATCTATTTATCCATCTATCCATCTATCCTATCCTATCCATTCATCTATCCATCCATCCATCCATCCATCCATCCATCCATCCATCTCTATCAGTGGAAAATAGAGTAAGGGTTAACAACGTTAGACTTTATGTTTGGCTACTTGAGATATTGCTGAGTGACATTTGTATTCCTAGACTATAGTTGGGTTTTAGAGAGGTCATCAGGTGGCTATTCTTACTTCTGCTTGTGCTGTTACCAACCGTCTCTAAGACAGACAACCGTTAAGATCCTTGTCATCTTTCCTTCCACATAACATTGCAACACTAAATCTTCTTCCCCCTTGAATTTAAAAGATAATCTGAATAATCTGTGTTCTTGACCTTTCCCAAATTCCAACATGGGCCAGAAGGGACAACCAAGGAAAAAGTATACAAACTGGAAACAGCTCAAAACACAGAGGCAAAGTTAAAATTCCTGCCTAATTTGGGTATATAGTTTCTGGGTTCAACTCAGAAAGACCTTTGCACCACTTAATTTCTCTGAAATGAAACTGCTTTGCATTGGAATGAATTTTTAATTTGTCTGGATATAAAAAGGAGAGTTAAAAAAAAATTGGGGAGGGGAGGTTGATCGGCTTAAATCATCTCATAAAGAAAGCATTTCCTCTCATTTTATGTGGTTTGTCCCACATCCAAAGAGTATCCTTTCTATTTCGCTTCTGAGCCAATAGTCCTTGTTCTTGTGTCTTTAAAATTGTTGTTTGGAAATGCTGTGGTTATTTCCTTCTGACCTCAGTGAGGAGAGGGATGAAGTGTATGATGGGACTTCATTAGCATCTGAATTCGCTCAGAATACACACAGAATGGCTTAAGTGATTGGTTAACATTGGTTAACATGATTGGTCAGCATGCTGTTCGCTTTTAATTTTTATAGTATTTTTGGACCAGGAAGGGATACCAGAGATCATTGTGTCTAAAAACCCCAGAGAGGTAAAATTTCATGCTCACCTCCACAAGGCTAGTAAGTGGTAGGAGTGGAATCATATCCTGGCAAATGGATTCTCCATCAGTGCTCTGTCTCCATTCAAATTCTTACTCTCCTTTGTAGCTTTGTACACTGTAGTTTATCTCTTTAAGTGAAAGTATTTGACTTGGATTTGAAATCGTTTCACTCATCCATTCATATTGTGTATACTTTCTTATCCTCACAACATTTCTATACGCCAGTTATAGTGCTAAACTCTGGGGAAACAAAGCTAAAGACGACATAACATTTCTTTCTGAGGAATAGTGGGAATTTTAAAGTAGATAAGATATTCAATATATTAAATGCTATGTGAACTCAAGGCGTCCTGGTATGGAATGCAAAGTCAATTTGAACCACAAGGTCAGCAGTTCTAATTCACCAGACACTTCTCAGAAACCCTATACAGGGTCACTATGAGTTGAAATGGACTCAACAGCACTTAACAATAACAGCATGAGAACTTAGAATAAAAATAATTTCATTTGTGCTGTTTGGGGTGGGAGTATTAAAAAAATCTTGCAGAAATCATTTACATCTAGCTGTATTTTGAAGAATGTGTAGGGAATTTCCAGATGGAGTCGGTTTTGAAGGAGGACACACCACACATACAACAGCAACAATAACAACTTGCACAAAAGATTATGAAAGAGGATGGAGATAATTCCAGGCTAGCAGAAGTAAACATCTGCTTGGAAAGGTAGGTTTAGAAAGGACCAACCCTGATTTGCCATTTAAGTTGTCTGAAACTTATTCTATAGGTAGGGTAGATGAGAAATGTTTAAACAAAGAAAAAAGATGAAAAGTCTGACACGTTTTGGGGATGTAACAGTTATCTGAGTAAAAGATGTCTAGAATTTAGGCAGTAGTTTTGGAGATTTGAGGTGCTCTGCTAAATTCAGGGTCTAGCTTGAGGCAGGGACTTTGTGGATACAAAGGGAGAGAAAAGCCAAAGATGACTCTGAGAATTGGGTGGAGGATGATAATAAAGTCTAAAAAGGGAATGCAGAAAACAAGGTTTTTGGGCAAAGGTGATTAAAAATTTAGATATGTCACAAAGAAGAAACTATTTAAGTGATACTTATTCTAAATTTGTTCTTAATCACTGATAAGGATTGTGGTAAGATTCTGAAGGAAGCATGAAGTTAATATTTTAGGATGGATTCTTAGTGTAGAAGGAGAGAAAGAAAATGTGCTTTTCCAAATTGTTCATCCCAGATCGCATTGAGTCTGAATGAGCAGAGGAGTTCAGGGAAGCTTTGTACAGTGGAGAAGTTTTTAAAAATAGTGTGATCTTTAAGGTAATCACCTCTCCATTGTATCTCCCAAGTCTGTTGTGAGACATACAAGGGATGACAGAAAGAAGGAGTACTAGACAACATAGACCATACTCCTCTGTGGAAAAAAAGAATCAAACCCATAAAATGACCCCACAAATTACAGTGCCTTTAGCCAGAAGTTATTTGTATTCACTCATTAACTTTATAAGAAAGATGGATTATCTTCATTTTATAGATGAGGAAATGAAATTTGTTGTTGTGTGCTGAGTTGATTCCAGCACAGTGACTCCATGTGACAGGGTGGAACTGCCCTATAGGAGTTTTGAGGCTGTAATCTTTATGGGAGCAGACCATCAGGTGTTTCTTCTGTGGAGCCAATGGGTGGGTTCAAACTACAATCATCGGTGCCACCAGGGTTCCTGGAAATGGAAGCAGAAACAGATTCCATGACCTAGGGCATGGAGAGGGGGAATGATGAACACGCTCAATCTCAAGTCTGTCTTAGTTCCACCATGCAGAAAAGTGCCTCCTACACAGAAGACAAAGGAGCTCTGGTAGCATAGTGATTACGAATCAGGATGCTAGCCTCAGGGTCAGCAGTTCGAAACTACCAGCTGCTCTGTGGGAGAAAGATGAGGCTTTCTGCTCCCGTAAAGATTTCCAGCCTCGTAAACCCTGTACAGGGTCGCTATGAGTCAGAACTGACTCCATGGCACACAACAACAACACAGAAGACATGTCCCATAACAAACTGTATGCTATCCAGAATGGTGCTCTGAAAATAAAATGTCTACATGATTTCTATCTGTTCTCTGTCTATGAAGTTCTTTTCTATGAAGAAAGGATGGAGAGAAGAAATATCTTCTTTTCTCTGTCTGCCAAAAGATGAAGAAAATTAGAACAAGTCCACAGGAACAACAACAACAACAAAAAGATAATAATACTATTTGCATTAATGGTGGTGGTGTGCTGTGGAGTTGGTTCTGACTCATAGTGACCCTGTACAGGGTTTCCGAGGCTGGAAATCTTTACAGGAACAGAAAGCCTCATCTTTCTTCTGCAGAACAGCTAGTAGTTTCGAAGTGCGGACCTTAAGGTTCGTAACCCAATTTGTAACCACTACGCTATCATCTCAAGAACAGATTTGGTGCGTTAAACATTACTGTTCGAAGACCTGAAAAGCTGTGGCATGACATCGTGAGCATCATACAGGAAGATAGCGTAAGTACATTAACAAGGCAGGAAAGGAACAATAGACCAAAATGAATGCAAGAAGAGACTCTGAAATTTGCTCTCCAAAGTAAAAATGCTAGAGCAAATGGAAAAAATGAGGAAGTCAAAGAGTCGAACAGAAAATTTCAATGCACAGCTCTAAAAGACAAAGTTAAGTCTGTATTAAATTCTGTGTTGTTGGTGGTGCGAAGTGCCATTGAGTCGGTGTTGATTCATAGCGACCCTGTTTAAGGTTCCCGAGGAACTGCTAGTGAATTTCAACTTCCTGCTTTTCGGTTTAAACTGACCTTGTAGTCCATAGTTTATCCCACAGCACTATAAAGTGAACAGATTTTAAATGTACAACTAGATGGAATTAAAAAAGGTGAACACATTTGTGTCACCTCCATTCAGAAGAAGTTATAGAATATTTGATAGAATGCTGCCCCCACCACACTTCCCCTTTCCCTCTTAGCCCTAACCTCCTACCAAAGGCAGCTACTATCCTAGGTTTATTTTAATAGACTAGTTGGCCTATTTTAACTCTATATAACAGAATCAACAAGTACATATTTACACTCAAAATTATAGCTTCAAAATTTACGCATGCCATTGTGCAGAGCAATAGTTTATTCCTTTTTATTGATGAAAAATGTTTGATTGTATGAAATTACCACCACAATTTTATTTTTATCTGTTGAAGGATTTGAGGTTGTTTCACAGTCTTGGATATTACAAATAAAGTTGATTTGAACATTTCTGAAGGTGTTTTCTGTACACACATCTAGACAGATGCATTTCTGATAGGAATATACCTAGAGAGAAGTGCTTGGGTGATAAATTTTTTATTTTATATGTAAAAAATATGTATTTCCATAGCTTTAGGAGATAGTTTGAAATAATTTTCAAATCAATTGTACCAACTTCCACAGCCTATGATAGTTATAGTATTCAATATACTTTCTAATGCATTTAGTTATTAGGTTTAATTTTTTTTTTTTTTAATACAAGAAAAGGTTTATTATAGGAAGGGGACTTGCAAGCAGAGACGGGAGGGCCAAATACAACACTTATATCTCGTCTTGCCAAGCAAAGGTTTTGCTAGAGTTTAAAAGGTTTGGGTCAAGCAAAAACATCATTCTTCCTCATAGAACTAGTCAGGGATTTCTGGAAATGTCCTGTTTAGGAGGGGCCAGGCTAATTGGGTTTGCATGCAGCGTTTCTTCATGATGGATTGCACTGCAAAGACTTCTGCTAAGGATAAATAAAACTTGTTCTGAGATGTACAGCATGTATGCCCAGGACACTGGGTAAGCTAGTCTGACCTATAAAATATGTTACAAGGAATTAAAAATACAGAATTTTTATGGGTTGTCTTCTTTAATGGCAAGCTAAAAAATTTTGGACATTGTATTGGACTGTGCTTATAATTAACAGACATATCTAACTGTGATTTTACTTAGCAGTTCTTTAATGCCTTATGCATCTTGTTCTTGTTGCTATTTGGATATCCCTTTTTGTGAACATTATTTTATCTATTTTTTACCTATTATAAAACTTAGGTCATATTTTCTTATTATTGTAAAGTAGATTTACAAACAATAAATTCTGAATAAAAATTCTTTATCAGAGTTACTTATTGCAAATATATTCTTCACTGTGGTAATTTTTACTTTCTTAATGATATCTTTTAATGAACAGAAGTTTTAGTTTTACTGAAGTTCAATTTATCAGTCTGTCCCTTCATGACAGTTCTCATTTGTCCTATATTACATGCTGGGTAGCAGATACTTGTAAGATGCAACTATGGATGTTGATGGGTGATGGAAATTAAAAGGATGTGATGAAAGTGTTTGAGTGAACTGAAAGCAGGAAATATTTTTGAGACAATATAGGAAGAACAACATCACAGAGCTATAGCAATCAAGATCTAACGGCTAGAGATCAGAAATGGATCAGAAAAGTAATGAAGATGTTGTGGAGTTTGATGTGGGAAACATGATGATTATGAGATGCCATTGAGTCAGTTTTGACTCCTAGGGACCCTACATACAACAGAACAAAAACTGTCTGAAGCTGCGCCGTCTTCTCATTTGCTCCTAGGTTTGAGCCCACTGCTGTAGCCACTGCGCCAATTCATCTCATGGAAAGTTTACCTCTTTTTTTTTGTCAGTGTACATTTTACTATTGGGAATAATGATGGTGACCATGCATCACAATTCAATTTTAGCTTTTGAATAATTGGCACAATGAACTTAGAGTTTCTCGATCACATTTCTAGATGTATTTTCTGCCCCTATCTCATCCACTCCTTCCCTCATTTGAGCTTTTGCCATGGGGTGGTCCCTTTACCCATTTTTGTTACCTTTTACTCAAGGAGCTTCGGGTAAATGTTTGTACTTATGTACAATCTTGACTTTGAGTTTTCTATCTCAGCCTGGGTTTCTCTTTATGCTTTCTCATAACTCATCAAATTGATTTAGAAATTTTTCTTCCTCTGCTCAAATAGTATAGTATCTGAGGTGCTAAAAGGATTACCTTTAAAAAAGTGTTTCCCCATGTGACCTTATCAATCAATTCACAATAAAAACTTAAAAAAAAAAATGGTGTTTGAGAGTTTGAAACTAGAGGTAATGTTTTGGTACCCAGTCTTGAAAGATTTCGTCTTAAGATTAGTTCTTTATTTTGCTGAGAGACAGATTTTACAAACTTGACCTTAAGGCCAGTCCCTGATAGAATCCAGAATTAAGGTTTGATATTTTTATTTTTGTATCTGTGCTAGATCTGTGGCAAGGTAATGCAGTGATAATGGTAAGTTTTTGAAGTCTGAAACGTTGTAGATGGTATGAAACCAAACCTAAATGATTTCAGGATCCACTGAGTTAGCTAGGATTATGTTTTGTATGCATTATGTGCTGAGTAAATGCCTTTATTTTTTTCTTTGTGCATAATTATATTAACTTATGCAACCACATGGAAATGATTTGAATTGTGCTTGGGTGAAAGCCAAAGAGATTTTGTTGTTGTTGTTGTTACTTTGTTTTGTTTAAAAACACAGACCTTGGCTCATATTTTATTAAAAAAGAAACTCATGTATTTTTTTACTCTTATGTATTTCAAAATCCTAGTGTGGTGGTGCTGTGTAATAAGTAGTAGACAGCTAACTGAAAGATTGGTGCTTCAAACCCACTAGTCACGACTTCAAAACCCTGTACAGGATTGCTATGAGTTGGAGCCGGCCCGAAGACAACAATAACAATGCATTTCACATAGATTATTTAGATGATAAGGGACTTGGTGGCACAGTGGGTAAAGCAGCTCAGCTGACTCCACCAGCTGCTCCAAAGGAGAAAGCTGTGGCAGTCTGTTTCCATAAAGACTTCCAGCCTTGAAAACCCTACGAGGTAGTTCTACTCTCTCCTATATGGTCTTTACGAGTTAGAATCAACTAGAGGCAGTGGGTTTGGTTTTGGTGGTTTCTATAAATGTTATCTTATTGAATCTTCACAATAAAAGATTTGTGATTATCAGTATTTTACAGATGAGAAAATGAAGGCTAAGAGAGACGAAATAAATTGTACAAGAATCCTTGGCCAGTACAAGACTGTGTACGTATTTAAACTCTCTGTTTATTATGAAAGCCTCTGTGATAGTTACGATTTTGTGTCCACTTGACTGGGCCAGAATTCTCAATGGTTTAGCAGTTAAGCTGTAGTAATCACCTCCATGTTGTTGTGCTTGTTAGGTTCTGTAAAGTCAGTTCTAACTCATAGTGACCCTATGCTCAGCAGAATGAAATACTGCCTGGTCCTATGCAGTCCTCACAGTGTTTCTTATACTTGAGTTCACTGCTGATGCCCGAATGTCAGTCCATCTCAATAGAGTCTTTCTCTTTCATGCTGACCCTCCACTTTACTGAGCATAGTGTCCTTCTCCAGGCACTGGTCTCTTCTCTTGTATGTAGGGTCACTATGAGACTGAACTGACTTGATGCCTCCTAATAACAACAACAGCAACAACATATTTTAGAGCTCCAGAGATTGAGTCTTTAGCTAAAATTCTTGGCTTCTAACCACTAGTCACTGATATCTCATTTTCTTAACAGTAAAATGGAGGGCAAGACTATGCCTCTGTAGTCTTTATTTATCCCTTACTCCATTCTTTCATGAACATGTGCATTTATTTCATCATCTATAATGAATGAATTAACAATGTTATTATTTTGTTCCCTTTTGACTAGTCTGCAAGTCTATTTACAACTTGGTTAAACTTTTCTCCTTGATGCAATGAATGTTTTGTCTTACTAATTAGTGAGTGATTTGTGGTTTCCATAACAGATTTCTTGTTTCCTTTTCTACTCCCAAGTAACTGTTGCGACGCAAACAGTCACTGTTCTTGTCTGTAAACTGAAAGGTTGGAGGTTCAAGTCCACCCAGAGATGCTTCAAAAGAGGGCTATTGAGGCCCCTGGGGTGTCAGCATGCACTGGGGTTGACTGGATGGTAGTGGTGGTTCCTGCTTAAACTTTGGCTGATAATATTCTTCTTATTACTTTTTTCCCCCTGCAGCATACCTTGTTCTCAATAAAAGACTTTCAAATTTTATTTAAAGAATCAATCCTCTTTTATTCTCATCTTGTGTTATTTGGGCAGACATGATCTTACTTTTGGGCATTAGCCAATCAAAGTAGTGCATCATTGGATAGTCTTGGCCACAGTGATTTTTTCAGAGATGGACCACTGACCTAGCAGTACCAACCCAAAATGAATCCAAAGATTTATTGGCCAGAACTATATAAAAGAGTTCCCTTGACCCATCGGACTTGGTAAACTGTGATAGCATGTAAGTCTGATACCGTTAGAAACCATCTCTGTTAGCTCCAAATAAAACCATGTTTGAGATGCAGCCAAATAGAGAGGAACACAAGCACTTGAGAAACAGGTAATCTAGTGGTTTCTCAAGCTGTGCACATCCCTTGAAACCACACACTCATTACAGGAGCCTGTAATTATTTCAGCCAATTTGAGAATGATTTGTATTATTTGAAATAAGGGGTCTTTATGGAAACATGGAACAGGCAGCTGATCTTCGTGAAACTGTCAGGTTAACTCCCATTCAGGGTCTCTATCCTCTTCATCATAACCTTTAGAAACTTGACATCTGCTGTTGCCACCATGTGGTGCCCCAGCGTGGAGGCATGTGTCGATTCTACCTGAATGATCATCTGCAAAAGCAGGTACTCATTATGCATGTCTCTATCTGTGGTTGGTGATAGGTGCATTTGTATAATTAGACTTCAAATGAACAAGGCAAACTCAAGCTATAATTTAATATAGTCAGTTCCAACTATTTGCTTGATTGCCTGCTTAAAGCTCAAATCTTTGGAACTAAAAGTATGTGTTTGTCATCACATATAATCTGTCACACCATCTGCGTTTTTCAGTTTTTAACTGGGTATTTTAAGATATAGTCAGAGTCTCAGTTCATCTATCACCTGCTATGTGCCGAGCACTGAGCTACAGTGGAAGGAAGACATCGTACCTGATCTTATTACTTAAGGGTATCAAGCTCTGGTTTATAACCTCTTGACTTCAGTGTCATATAGCCTCTGTATGTGTGTGTATGTGTGTGTGTGTGTGGCATTGGAATGTGAAGTCACATTGAAGCAGGGATTGGCAGAACATTCAATTAAGCAATCATAGTTATCTTGAAACTCCAGAACTCTGACTTGTGAGAAGCCTATAGAGTAGATACTGAGCATCTTATTGGTGTCGCAATACATTTATCCTCAGGGTTTCGGTCTCTGCCCTTTATAGAGGGAATATCACCTAATGCTTAAGAGTAGATGTTCCCTTAACACACTAGGATCGTGTCTTAAACCCACTGCTGATCAAGTACATATTCCTAAGGAATTATTTACCATCTTTAAGCGTCAATTTCTGTGTCTGGAAATAGGTTAATAACATATCTACTACCTACATTCCTGTAGCCTTCAGTATGGGTTGCATTTCAGTGTAAAAAAAGACAAAAATCTTTACAACTGGACCAATAACATCATAATAAATGGAGAAAAGATTCAGGTTGTCAGAGACTTCATTTTGCTTAGATCCAGTATCAACACTCCTGGAAACATTGTAAAGAAATAAAAAAATGTATTGCATTAGGCACATCTGCTGCACAAGGCCTCTTCCAAGAGTTCAAGAGAAAAGATGTCAGTTTAAGAACTAAAGTACCTGACCCATGCCATGGGTTTTCAATAGCCTCGTATGCATGTGAAATTTGTATGATGAATAAGGAGGACCTTAGAATAATTGATGCATATGAGTTATGGTGCCAGAGAAGAATATGAAAGGTGCCATGGACTGCCAGAAGAACAAACAAATCTGTGTTGGAAGAAGTACAGCCAGAGTGCTCCATAGAGGCCCAGATGAGGAGACTTCATTTCTCATACTTTGAATATAGCAGGACATTTTGCTTGGTAGAGGGGAGGAATAGTGAAAAAGAGATAGACCCCTCTTTGAGATGGATTGGAGTCCTGGTGTGGCGCTGTGGGTTAATGCGCCAGACTGCAAAGCCATTTGAACTGCAAGGTTGGCAGTTCAAGCTCACCAGCTGCTCTTCGGAAACCCTACACAGGGTCGCTATGGGTCAGGATCGACTCAATGGCACTTCACAACAACATGAGATGGATTTGTGCAGTGGTAGCAGCAATGGGCTCAAGCATAACAAACATTGTGACGATAGAGAAGGACCGGGCAGTGTTTCGTTCTGTTGTGCATAGTGTTGCTATGAGTTAGAACAGACAGCAGCTAAACACCACAACAACTACCTATATTCATGACTGTGAGGATTAAATGAGGCTATGCATGTGAGCACTTAGCATTGTGCTAAAAAATCATGTTATTGGATTATTTCTGTTTTTGTTAGGTGTCGTCTAATCAGTTCCAATTTATACTGATCCTGTGTACAACAGAACAAAACAATCATCAGTGCTGCCCTGTTGTCAGAATTGTTGCTATATTTGACCTAGGAATACCAACCATAAGGTACCAGTGTGCTTCTTCAAGAACCAGCTTGAATGCATTAGCATTGTTAAGGGAGTTAATTGGGTCACTCCTTATCAGTCACTTGGCTCTTCTCAGTAGTATAGCTTCTATAGTGAATTTTCCACAAATGTTTCTGTTTTCTTTACAAAGATAGCAACGTGTCTTTGTGATCACTTTATTACCAAGACTTACAACTGCATATCATTTGTGGATATTGATTTCATTTTAAATTTGATGGACAGATATATACGTGATTGCCATTTAAAAGAATTCTTCTGAGTCTTGTGCATAGGGCTGGGCTGGAGATGGACGAGGGGACTGGTTAGATTTTTGCATTAATTCACTGAAGAATTGATGGTAGTGTGTATTCGGTGGTGGAGTCTTGGTGTGGTGCTGTGGGTTAATTTGCAGGACTCCAAAATCAGTTGGAACTGCAAGGGCTGCGGGTCAAACTCACCAGTCGCTCCTTGGAAACCCTATATAGGGTCGCTATGGGTCAGAACTGACTCGATGGCACTTAACAACAACAAATATTAGGTGGAGGCAGGAAAAGTGTCATAGTCCTGCTGTGCTTTGATACGAGAGCTGTAATCAGAGAAACAGTAAGCAAGAGTAATATGGTTAATTCAAGGAATGGGTTCTGTTTGATGGTACAGTGATTTGGCCTGTAGATGGCTTCATTTTCTTAAAGACAGTTAAAGGTGTGTTTTTTGGGGGAGTGTTTTAGAAAACTGCTGTACTGCTGTATATTTTGTTCTGCCAAACTGGTGTCATGGCCTGGTGGTAAATTAATAGGCAGTTTTGACTTTCTTTGTTTAGATGGAATTATGGGCTTGGGCTCACATTTACAACCTAAATTCTTCATTTTTGAGCCACTATGACCTGTGCCTTAGTTAGTTATCCATGGCTGTGTTTCCAAACTGAAATGAGGGTTTACCCCCCATCACTGTAGTCAATCACAGAGATGGGATGAGATCCAATTCAAGCTTTCTTAGCAGACAGCCAGCAGTACCGACTTGATGGCACCTAACAACAACAAACATCAGCAGTCTGGAGGACTGATAGGGTAATTTCTCAAGACCGTCCAGTCTTTCACAAAGATCAGGCACATTACATAGGGGAGCTCTGGTAGCTTGGTGGTTACAAATCGGGCTGCTAATCTCAAGGTCAGCAGTTTGAAACTACCACTGGTTCTGCAGAAGAAAGATGAGGCTTTCTGCTCCAGTAAAGATTTACAGTCTTGGAAACCCTATGCAGGGTCGCAATGAGTCTGAGGGACTCCACCGCACAGCACATAACCACCATCACCACATTTGGATTTAAACTTCATCTATTTGAACATCAGGATAGCAGTCTTTGGAAAAAGGAACAATAAGGCAGCAAACGTCCTCAAATCTTCTATGTTTAGGGAAAATAACAACAACCATCAACAAACTTCCTCAAACATTCTACCTTTAAGGTCTGGCTACTTAACTCGTGAGATTATGTGGATGGGTTGAAACACATCCTATTCTCCTTGTCCTGTCCTCTTTCTAGGACCACAAGGTCATCCCAGCCACCATATAGCTGTGTGCTGTGGAGTAGGTTCCGACTCATAGCAACCCTGTACAGGGTTTCCGAGGCTGTAAATCTTTACGGGAGCAGAAAGCCTCATGTTTCTCTCACAGAACAGCTGGTAGTTTCGAACTGCTGACCTTAAGGTTCACAGCCAGATTCATAACCACTATGCTACCAAAGCTGCAGGTCCTCACTTGAGACTCAATGACTAAACTGACTCCATTTTGTTTAGGTCAGTAGATCCATGCTATCAACTGTTAAGACAGAAATACCACAAGCATGGATGGGTTTATAAGACAGATATATTTGCTCCTAGTTTAGGAGGTTAGACGTCTGAATTCAGGGTGTCGGTTCTGGAAGAAGGTCCTTGTTTCTTCAATTTCTGAGACGTCCATGTGTTCTGCTTTCCTTCCTTTCTGCTTGTTTCTCTGCTTGCTTCATCTGCTCTTTTGTACTTAAAAGAGATTAATTAGAACATATGCTAGACTCACCCTTCCACATTGGCATAACAAAGACAACCTGAGAAGTACTGAGGTTAGGGTTTGCAGCACACATCCTGATGTGGTTTTGAGGGTTAATGAGCCAGACTGCAAAGCCTTTTGAACTGCAAGGTCAGCGATTCAAGCTCACCAGGTGTTCCTCAAAAACACTATACTGGATCACTATGGGTTACAACCTTACAACCGACTCAACAGCACTTTACAACAACAATTCAACCCATAACAAACTTCTGAAATCTTGTAGATTGGTTACTTTAATGGACCTTAAAATTCATTTATTCATGCATTCATTCACTCACTAAATGTAGCTTAAGTTCCATGCCCATTGTTAGAGGCACTAAAAATATTACAGTGATTAAAAATATATTTCCTATAAATATTTACTATGAGCAAGACATATGTCTTAGCTCTTTATATACATCCTTCTGATTTACATTTTCTAAATAATCCTATGAGTTCATTGTTATCTTTTAAGGCCAACCTGGAATTTGTATCATGGAAATCAATGTTTTCTCTGGAAGGCTGCATATACCTGGGAGTTCTGGTTGACAACACACTGAACAGTCCTCCCAGAAGACCTGATCCTTTCCTCATGGTTCCTTTGGGCCTACCACTACCTTTTCAGTGTCACTCTTCCAGACTATGTTAGTTATTTCCTTCTTCTGTGACAATTCTGCATACAGAAGTCCTGGTGTGCCACTGTGGGATAAAGTACTAGACCATAAATATGGTTGAACCACAAGGTCGGCAGTTCAAACTCACCAGCCTCTCCTTGGAAACCCTATATGGGGTCACTATGAGTCAGAACTGATTTGACAGCACTGAACAACAACAATAATAGCTGTGTATACACCTGGGGTCTGGTGTGATGCTGTAGGAAAAGCTTTGGACTGCTAATAAAAGGTTGACGGTTCAAACCCACCAGTCACACATCCTGCAAAAACACTATACATGGTTGCTGTGATTCGGAGCTGACTCTGTGGTGCTGAAACAACTGTGCATACCCAGGAAAGCCCTCTTAATTGTGATGAGTGTGTCCAACAAAAAAATGGATGATGATAGTAACCATGGAAACCTTCAAGTGGCAGATGAGCATCCACATAATTTGGAAAACACCTTAGTGGTCATAGTGGTTAAGCACTCAACTGCTAAGTGGCAGTTTGGTGCTCTGTGGGAGAAAGACATGGCAGTATGTATTTATAAAGATTACAGCCTTGGAAACCCTTTGAGGCTATTCTGCTCTATCATATGTAGTCTCTATGAGTCAGACCCAGGTAAGCACTACATTTTGTGTCTCAAACAGTTGCATTTATTTCCTGCAATTCATATAGAAATTGATATTTAGAAATAGGCTGCTGCCATAAGAAATATGCTAAATAAATGTGATTGGTTTAACATTTGGTTTTAAAGAGTCGTTGTTAAGTGCTGTTGAATTGGTTCTGACCCATAGTGACCCTGTGTAGGGTTTCTGAGGAGCAGCTGGTGTGCTTGAACTGCCAACCTTACAGTTCAAATGGGTTTTCAGTCTGGCGTGTTAACCCACAGCATCACACCAGGATTCCAGGTTTTAAAGAGTAGGACACATATATTGTAGGCTAGAAACCTGGTACTCATTTGATGTAGATAAAAATCAGACCATTTGCTTAGACTATAATCTGCAATACATTGGAAGGGAGACCACATTCCAATCAATAGAGACTATCTCTAGTCAGATTCATTGGAAGATACACAGGGTCATGTAGTGTTGATGTAGGATTATTTTTTAAAGATGTCACATTTAATAAAGTCAACAAAAGAGTAGGACCAGTTATTAGGAATTCTCTGAAGAAACAATTTGTGAAGACTCAAACATTTATTGCTTGCTCATTATGTGCTATTCCTTAGAAAATGAGAGCTAACCCAATGTCAAAGATCAGGTCTTCAGATGATCTTCAGATGAGCTCAAGGTAAATGCAATTAGCTTGAGTGAAATGGGGCAGCCTTTGACTGTGATGACTTATATAGAAGGGAGACACTGAGTGGCCTAAAATCAGGAAAGTTGTGCACAAAGGATGTATTCTTTCACCATACTTATTCTGTCTCTATGCTGAACAAAGAATCTGAGCATGTGGATTATATGAAGTATGTAGCATCAGGATTGGAGGAGGATTCATTAACAATTTTATGCAGATGATCCAGACTTGCTTGCTGAAAGTGAAGAGGACTTAAAATACTGATGAAGATAAAACACAACAGCATTCAGTATTGGTTGGTCCTCAATGCAAGGAAAACAAAAATCCTCACACAGGGTCAATAAATAACATCATGGTAAATGAAAAGACTGAAGTTGTCAAAGACTTCATTTTCCTTGAATCCATCACCAACACTCATGGAAGCAGCAGTCAAGAAATCAAATGACGTATTTCATTGGGCAAATCTGCACAAGATCTCTTTAAAGTGTTCACGAGCAAAAATGTCAGTTTGAGGACTGAAATGTGCCTGACCCTAGCCGTGCTATTTTCAATGGCTTCATATGCATATGAAAGTTAGGCACTGAATAAAGAAAACCATAGAAGAATTGTTGTATGTCAGTTATGATGTTGGAGGAGAATATTGAAATACCATGGACTGCCAGAAGAACAAACAGATCCGCGTTGGAAGAAGTACAGCCAGAGTCCTCCTTGGAAGCCAGTATGGTCAGACTTCATCTTTCATACTTTGGACATATTATCAGGAGGGACCTGACCCTGGAGAAGGACATCATGCTTGGTAAAGTGGAGTGACAGTGAAATTGAGGGAAGCCCTAAAGGAGGAGACAGATTGGCACAGGGGCAGCCACGATGGACCCAAGCGTAGCAGTAATTGTAAGGATGGTGCTGGATTGGGTGGTGTTTCATTCTATTTTACAAAGGGTCACTATAGGTCACAACCAACTCGATGACACCTAACAACAACAGCCAACAACAACAATTTATATAGGAATTAACTGGAAGCAAATATGGGAAAAGCCTACCAAGATTTTGAGGGACTAATACTGTGAGTACCAATAAGATCCTAAACCTAACGTGTATAAGTCTATAACTCTTTGATAATTAACCTCCCCAGTCTACAAATCTGAGTGTGTGTTGGGACTAGGATATGAATGTTGTTGCGATTTATGTTAGGTGCCATTGAGTCGGTTCTGACTCATAGTGATTCTGTATGGCGTTTCTGAGGAGCAGCTGGTGAGTTTGAATTGCTGATCTTGCTAAAGCATAGGGTTTCCAAGGAACAGCTGGTGAACTTGAACCACCAGCTTTGTGGTTCAATCAAATTTCTCAGTTCAGAGCATTAACCCACAGTGCAGTGTTCATTGGGCTAGCTTGTTTGTGGTGGTTATGTACCGTGGAGTCAGTTCTGACTCATAGAAACCCTGTGCAGGGTTGACAATGTTGTAAATCTTTACAGGAGTAGAAAGCCCCATCTTTCTCCCGCGGAACAGCTGATAGTTTCAAACTGTTGACCTTGAGGTTAGCAGCCCAATTTGTAACCACTATGCTACCAGATCTCCTAAAGGGCTAGGTTATGCACAATAAATTGAACATGTGTTAAGGTTTCTATGATTTTCCAACTTAGAGATATCGTTGTTGTTAAGTGCTGTCAAGTCAGTTCTGACTCATTGTGACCCTGTATAGGGCTTCCGAGAAGCAGCTGATGAGTTCGAACCACCAACCTTGCAGTTCAGTACTATTCTATAGTGCCACACTGGTGCTCCTTAGATAATCCACACTAATATTTGGGTAACTGGGTTAAAGTAGAAGGCTCAGAAGTATGTCATCCCTGCAAAGACCTGGCAAATAATCGACTCTGTTTATCTTTCAAATTGACCAGAAATATTTGGATTTGCTTCAGTTCTAGGAAGGGCTTTGTTTGGAGTGAGGGCACATTTTTATCAGTAACAGTTCATTCAATATTGCTTATACAAGCTTTCTAAAACAATGACTAGAGAACATGTTTAGATTTCCCCAAGTGTTTGTGCTAAAGAAACCATATATATGTTTCTAAGATAACAGATTATATCATATGGTTTAGTAACACTGAAACCTTACCATGCCCTCTTGCCATTTTATCTTTTCCCTCTTAGAAAAGTTCAAAATGGTACAAAACATATCTTTATTTTCAATTTCCAACATTATGTTCCTTATGTACATATACTGAAACCATCTGTTTAAATTGTGGTAAAATCTGCCAGTTCCAGATTGCCTCATTAGTCATTTGAGAACACATAAACAGAGGGATTTTGGAAAAATAAATAGATGTTGAATAGATCATTCTGATCTGGTAAGGTTTGTTTCATTATCAGCATCATCGCCTGACAAGAAAAGGTACAGATTTTCATCTTCAAAATACTTGAAGAAGTTTTACTCCAGAAAGTGGATTAAAATTTCCAGGTGATCCATTTGATCCTTCATGTATTACTGTCTCCTCAGTTATGAGCCAAAGGAGACATTAGCATCATAATCTGGTAAATTCTCTCTGAGTAAACTTTTTCTAATGACGTATGCAGAGGAGACAAAGTCAAGTATTACAATGAAATGTGCAAAGATCTGGAATTAGAAAGTCAAAAGGGAAGAACATGGTCAAGATTTCACAATCTGAAAGAAGTGATGAAAACATTCAAGTCTTGACTTGAAATATTGAAGGATTCTATTGGCAAAATATTGAATGATGCAGAAAGCATCAAAAGAAGATGGAAGGAATACACAGAGTCATTATATCAAAAAGAAATGGGAGACATTCAACCATTTCAAGAGATCACATATGGTCAAGAGTCAATGATACTGAAGGAAGAAGTCTAAGGTACATTAAAGACATTGGCAAGGTCTTGTACTCACATGGAGTACAAACTGAAATCTTTCAACAAACTGATGCAGCACTGGAGGCACTCAGTCATCTATACCAAGAAATTGGGAAGACAGCTATCTGGCAAACTGAATGGAAGAGATCCATATTTGTGGCTGTACAAAGAGAGGGGACTTAATGGGATGTGGAAATCATCAGACAATATAATTAATATGACATGAAAATAAAACATTTCTAAAGGTAATTAAAAAACAGCTGCAACAGTACACTGATAGGGAACTGCTAGAGGTTCAAGTCAGATTCAGACAAGTATACAGAACAAGGAATATCATTGCTGATATCAGATGGGTACTGGCTTAAAACAGAGAATACCAGAAAGATGGTTACCTGTGTTTTATTGACTATGCAAAAGCTTTTGAATGTGTGCAAAAGCTTTGGACAACTTTGCAGAAAATGAGTATTCCAGAGCCTTAATTGTACTCATGAGCAATCTGCACATAGACCAAGAGACAGCTGTTCAAACAGAACAAGAGGACACTGAATGGTTTAAAATTAGGAAAGGTATGTACCAAGGTTATATTCTCTCTCCATACTTATTCAATTTGTCCACCTCTTGTCTGTTAGTTTGCCTTACTGTGGGGGCTTGTGTGTTGCTTGTGGAAGCTATGCCACTGGTATTTTAAATACCAGTAGGTTACATCTATTGTGGACAGGTTTCACCTGAGCATTCAGACTAGGAAGAAGGAGAGACAGACTACTTCTGAATGTTTAGTCACTGAAAACCTTGCGACTAGCAAGAAAACACTGTCAGATAGCACCAGAATATTGAATACTGGAACAAGATGAATAGCACTGGAATATTGTCAGTTATAATGCCAGAAGATGGACCACTTAGGTTGGAAATCAATCAAAATATGACTGGGGAAGAGCTTCCTTCTCAAAGTAGAGTTGACCACGATGACACAAATGGAATAAAGCTTTTGAGACCTTTGTTTCCTGATGGGGCACAACTCAAAATGAGAATCAACTGTAAACACCCCTTGATAATTGGAACATGGAATGAGTGTTCCAGAGCATGTAATTGTTCTCATGAGGAACCTATACATAGATCAAGAGACAGTAGTTCAAATAGAAAAGGGTTTAAAATTAGGAATGGTGTGTACCAGGGGTATACTCTTTCTCCACACTTACTTAATCTGTAGGCTGAGAAAATAATTCAAGAAGCTGGATTATATGAAGAAGAATGTGGCATCAGGATTGGAGGAAAACTCATTAAAAACCTGCAACATGCAGATCCAACCTTACTGCTGAAAGTGAAGAAAATTTAAAATACTTACTGATGAAAACTACTTCCTTCAGTATGGGTTGCACCTCAATGTAAAGAAAACAAAAAATATTCACCACTGGACCAATAAATAACATCATGATAAATGGAGAAAAGAGTGAAGTTGTCAATGACTTAATTTTGCTTGTATCCATAATCAGCACTCATGGAAGCAGCAGTCAAATAATCAAATGACATATTACATATTAAAAAGAACTCTTTAAAGTATTCAAAAGCAAAGATATCAGATTGAGGACTAAAATGCACCTGACCCAAGCCAAGTTATTTTTAATAACTTTATATGCATGCTTGCTGAAAGTGAAAAGGACTTAAAATATTTAGTGATGAAGATCAAAGAGCACAGCCTTCAGTATGGATTGTATCTCAATGTGAAGAAAACAAAAGTCCTCACCACTGGACCAATAAACAACATTCTTATCAATGGAGAAAAGATTTAAGTTGTCAAGGACTTCATTCTTCTTGGATCAACTATCAACACTCATGGATGCAACAGTGAAGAAATCAAATGACATATTGCATTAGGCAACTCTGCTGCACAAGACCTTCTTAAAGTGTTGAAGAGCAAAGATGTCAGCTTGATGACTAAGGTGTACTTGACCCAAACCATGGCATTTTCAATAACCTCATATGCATGCAAAAGCTGGACAGTGAATAAAGAAGACCATAGAAGAATTGATGCTTTTGAGTTACGGTTTTGGAGGAGAATATTGAAAGTGCCATGGGCTGCCAAAAGAACCAACAGATCTGTGTTGAAAGAAGTGCAGTCAGAGTGCTCCTTGGAGGCCAGGATGGCCAAACTTCATCTCCCGTACTTGGGGCATATTATCAGGAGGGACCAATCTCTGGAGAAGGATATCATGTTTGGTAAGGTGGTGTGTCAGAGAAAAAGAGGAAGACCCCTAGCAAGGTGGATTGACAATGTGGCAGCATCAATGGGCTCAAGTGTGTCAAAAATTTTGAGGTTGGCCCAGAATCGGGCAGTGTTTCATTCTGTTGTGCATAGGGTCGCTATGAGTTGGTACTGACTCGATGGCACCTAACAACAACAACATGCATGTGAAAGTTTAAAAATGCATACGGAAGACCATAACAGATTTGATGCATTTGAGTGATGGCATTGGAGGAGAATATTGAAAGTACCATGGACTTCTAGAATAGCAAACATCTCTTGTGTTGTAAGAAGTACATCCAGAATGCTCCTGAGAAGCCAAGATGGTGAGGCTTTGGGTCTCATATTTAGGACATTTTATCAGGAGAGACCTGTCCCTGAGAAGGCCATCGTGCTAGGTAAAATGGAGGGTCAGTGTAAAAGTGGAACACCCACAAGGAGATGGATTGGCAATGGGCTCAAGCTTTAGAATAATTGTGGATGTGGTGCAGGACCAGGTGGTGTGTCATTCTGTTGTGCTTAGAGTCAGTATGAATTGGAACAGAACTGATGGCAGCTAACGTCAGCAACAATGTAGTGCAGTGAGTTATTTAATGTCTTCAGTAGTCACAGTCTTGGCTGACTCCCATTAAATGACTTTTTCCTGATGGGTTTGTGTAAAAGAAGGTGCTGAAAGGTGATGATGGGTTATAAAATTCAGTTGTGAGTGATTGTTAACAGGGCTAATTGTGACTGGTCACTTTTTCCATCCTGTTGGGTACAAAATAAGCCATTTCAGAAACAGAGTGGAAGGATCTCCCTACCAACAAGACAGAAGAGCCACGAATGGAGTACATTCTTTGGACCCTGAGGTCCCTGTGTGTTCAACCTCCTCAATCCCGGAAGAACTCTGACACCAAGGAATCAGCAGAGGCCTGGCAGCAGCATAACCAAAAGACAGAGCATGAGACAGCAGTGGACTTCCCAGTGTACAGAGCAAGTAAGGCTGAGTGCCTTCAGGTATGAGGCTCACTTGTGGAATGTAGTCCCTCTAAGCACTTGATGGGAGGAGTTAGATTTGCTGAAATATGGTGCTAGAGGCAAGTGTTTTGAACTAAGGCTTTTATTGAGTGGGAAGCTCTTTGGGCATTTATCAGCAGTGTCTAAAAGAGTTTTGTAACATTGTCTGAGCAGGGCAGAAGTCAGACCAAGGGACTAAGGACCAGAGAGAGACCTGTGCGTGGGCATAGAAGGGAAGAGTCTGTCCTGACTAGAAGAACTCTGTCCTGAGTGGTAACTTGTTAACTTCCTGAATTGTAACCTGTAGCTTCCCAAAGTAATCCATAATCATGAGTACAATTTATGAGTTCTATGTGGCTTTTGCAATGAATGATCAAACCCAGCTGAACAAAGGTGCTGTGGGAAGAATGGGTGATGTTATATTTTGTAGAGAAGATAGAAGGATGGAGGTATAGCTGACCTCAGCCCCATAGGGACAACTTTGGGCAGATGCTGATTCTTTTCCTTTGCACTTGTGAAGCAGGAGGAGGTTGGACACTGTCTTCATGCCCATTTTTCTCTGTGCCAACAGAAAAGCATTTATCTAAGAGGGTGAGATGGGAATACTGGGAAGAGGAGAATGAGATCAAATGAACGTTAGATGCTATAATCAAAGGGTGTCTTTCTAAGGGAGTCAGGAACTCACTGCCCAGATGTTGTCCTGTGCTACTAGCGGTAATCTCTTCACTTGAATTGTGATATTGATGGTAAGAAATGGATTCACTTTGAATTTGTCCGCAGTAGGAAGTATCAGTAAATCTCATGAGGGAAGGCTGCTCACATGGTATTAAACCAGGTTTTTTTGTTGTTGAGTTTTTTCCCTTCCCAATCCCCAATAAAAGCAACAAAAAATGTTCAATCCCTAGTCTTCTGCCATAGTGGTTTTTACCATTTGAGACTCATTCTTTGAGATCTCAAAAGCTTTACTACTTTGGATATGTTAGATTATGCTGTATTTGAATCTCACAGTTTTATTTATTCATGTCAGAGTTCCATGAAAATCACTTGGTTTTCTTTTCAAATAAAAGAAAACCAACAACAAGAAGTTGAGTTGGCAGATCTATGTTCCTTCTGTTTTTCTATCTTCAACAATTGTCATCACTATTTCTAGGGCAGGGAATGTCAGAGTGTAGAGTATTGCCCAAGGAGCTTTATGCTGTCCATTGCTGTTATTGTTGTTGTTAAGTGCTGTGGAATCGGTTCTGATTCATAGCAAGCCTCTATAAGGTTCCCAGGAGTCCTGGTGTGGCACTGTGAATTAATGCATTGGACTGCAAAGTAGGTCTGAACTGTGAGGTTGGCAGTTCAACTTCACTAGCCTCTCCTTGGAAACCCTATACAGGGTCACTATGGGTCAGAACGGACTCAATGGCACACAACAACAACATAGGGTTTTCAAGGATCAGCTGGTGAACTTGAATTGCTGGCCTTGCATTTCAAACCAATCTTATAGTCCAGCACATTAAGCCACACACCACACCAGGCCTCCATTGTTGTTGTTAAGTGCCATCAAGTCGGTTCTGACCCATAGCGACGCTGTATAGGGTTTCCAAAATCCAGACATTTGACCTCAGCCTCTCTATAGGAAGAGCGGATGATGAAACATAATCATGTGGAACAAGGGATGCAATTGCTAATGTCACATAGATCTTTACTGAAAGAGAATTCCAGAAAGATGACACTTAAGAACAACAATAGCAATACTAAGATGAGTATGGGACACTGACTAGGGTCTTAGAGGAAGAGTGATGGTGCTGATGGTGGTGAACAGGGGTGTTAGCACGGAAAATTGTCATTGTTTGTTGTTAGGTATTGACTCATGGTTACTTTATGCACAACAGAAGGAAAGTCTGCTCATTCCTGAGCCAACCTCACAATTGTTGTTACGTTGTTATGCTTGAGCCCATTGCCACTTCCACTGGGCCAGTTCAGCTCATTGGGGGGGTCTTCCTGTTTTTCACTGACCCTTCACTTTACCAAGCATGATGTCCCTTTCCAGAGAAAGTAGAGAATTCTAACTGGTAACTTCACTAAACTCACAGATTTGTCCTGGGTTAGGATTGAGAAGTATGAAGTATAAAGAACCGAAATGTTAAAGATAAGAGTTCTATGCCTGGGAAACATTTCTTGGTCTCTGAGTTAACACTTTACATTTACATATTTTTCAAAGAGCTGGAGAATTAAGTAGAAATTATCTAAAGTGAATTCTGAAAATCATTGAGGCCATAAGCCGCTTTCCTTATTTTCAACAAAGAGAGTTAAGACTTCTTATTTCTAATTTATACTTGTTCTAGGCATTTGTGTAAACAGCCTCTGAAAACTTCGAAAGTTTGTCATTGTTGAAAATGTTCCTTTTTAAAAAGTAGCATTCATTACTGATTTTATATCTTTTCATATTTCCCCCTACATTCTTGGATTTAAAGACAATATGCCTTTTTGATTTCACAGGTCACCCAGTGGGCCCTGACTTTTGTGTACCAGAACAGTCAGCTGCCTGGTTCAGCACTGTCCCCAAGATCACTGGTCAGTTGGAATCCATTGTTGCAGCTCTTGTTTAAATCCTGCTCATTGTTCTCCCTGACCCTCTACTTTTCCAAACAAGATATCCTTTTCTAGCAATTGATCTTTCTGGATGACATGTACAAAATAAGCAAAGCGTATTGCCTCTGAGGTTTAGCATTTTTTCTTTTGTTGATTAGTTGTTTGTTTTTCTCCCAGAGGTCCTTGATGAGGTAATCATGGTGTGGTAATACATTAATGAAACTAAGTGGAGGATGTGAGAGCAGGCTTAGTTGGGAAGGAAATCCCCTGGCCCAACAAACTTTTAATCCTTCCCCTGGAACCCAGTCACTATCTATCATGAAGGTCTAGTTTTCCTACACTCGTCTTCATTTGTTATTTTTTCCCTTCAAGACCAAACCTATTCTTTTAGAATCTCATTCTTTCTTCCCCTGGGATCATTTATTGTATACAAGAAGTTATCCTCAATCATTCTACTTGAAAAGACCCAAGAAGGAAGAATCCAGTGCTTTTCAGGGATGACTCTCATTTCAAGTAGAACAGCATCTGAAGGCAAAGTGTGTGAATGATGACCATATTTCATACACCTGTAAAGTGTACAAAATACTCATCTGCCAGTGTTTCTTAAATCCCAAAGCAATAAAAACTCTAAAAAGTTTGATGGTTGTCACCATCTGCAGAATGTGTGTTGTTGTTTTAGGTGCACTCATTTCTTAACTTACATAAATGGTATTGTAAAGTATTGTTTGCTTCTTGCTTTTCCCCCTGAAAGTACTGTGTTTTTAATATTCATACATTCAATCTGAACTGCTTCATGCTGGTCAATGGTGGGTCCTTCTCACATTATATTTGACTACCAGATAAATAACCTCCAGTACCCATGACACCATCACAATATTACAACATAATTTTCACACTTGTTTCCGTATCACTGACAATGTCTTTTGGATATAGATCTAAGAGTAGACATTCTGAGTCATAGGGTAAATGTCTGCTTGACTAAGTTGTGTCAGATTTATGTAAATATGCTAAAAGGGCTCAAAGACTCTTTCACCATCCTCTGGCATAGCTACCTTTTAAATTTTTTTGTTAGTTAGTTTGTTGTTGTTGTTAAATATCATAGAGTCGGTTCTGACTGATGTCCTATATATGTATCCTGGAGTCCTGGTGTGGTGCTGAGGGTTAATGCGTTGGACTGAAAGGTTGGTTTTAATCGCAATGTCTGCAGTTCAAGCTCACCAGCCATTCCTCAGAAACTATACACAGGGTTGTTATGGGTCGGAACTGACTCGACAGCATTTAACAACAACAACAATATATGTGTCCTGTATGCTGCTGTAGGATAAACACTGGACTGCAAACCAAATGACCAGTGGTTCAAACTCATCAGCCAGCTATTCCTTGGAAACTCTAAACAGGGTTGCTAGGATTCAGAACTGACACAATGGCACATAACAACAACAACAATCTATGTCTTATGTCAAAAAGTCCATTATTCTAGAGGGAGTGTTTCATGATCTTAAAACACACAAAAAATGTCATTACAAAGAAAAAGCATGACCAAGAGCCATGATTTGTCTATTTATTTAGTGATATAAAAGTTGTTGTTGTTGAGTATCGTCTTGTTAGTTCTAACCCATCACGACCTGTATAGTGTTTCCGAGGAGTGGCTGGTAAGTTTGAACCACTAACTTTGTGGTTCAGAAGAATTATAGGAACACATCTAAAGACATTGCTATTGAATCATTTCTGACTCTTGCTGAACTTATAGGACAGGGTACAACTTTCCCAAGGGTTCCCAAGCAACAAAGCTTTATTCTTAAGAAGATTGCCATCGTCTTTTTTCTGTTGATATTTTCATTAGTGGCCGAGTGCTTTAAACACTGTATCACCAGGGTTTCTTTGTAGTTGTTGTTGTTGTTGTTGTTAAGTGCCATTGAGTCAGTTCCGACCCATAGTGACCCTGCATAGTGTTTCCAAAGAGAGACTGGTGAGCTTGAACTGCCGTTCAAACCGGCTTTGCAGTCCATCGCATTAACCCATAGCCACACCAAGGCTCTTTTTTGGTGGTGGTGGTGTGCCGTGGAGGCGGTCCCGACTCATAGTGACCCTGTATAGGGTTTCCAAGGCTGTAAGTCTTTATGGGAGCAGCAAACCACGGGAGCACGAAGCCTCATCTTTTTCCCACAGAACAGATGGTTGTTTTGAACTGTTAACATACGTCCAAAGTAGGAGAGAAGAAGTTTGGCCATCTTGGCCTCCAAAGAGCACTCTGGCTGGACTTTTTCCAGAATGAATCTATTGGTTCTTTTGGCAGCCCATGCACTTTCAATATTCTCCTCCAACACCATATCTCAAAAGCATCAATTCTTCTATGGTCTTCTCTATTCACTGTCCAGCTTTCACATGCATATGAGGTTATTTGAAAATACCATGGCTTGGGTCAGGCGCACCTTAGACCTCAAGCTGTCATCTTTGTTCTTCAATACTTTAAAAAGGTCTTGGCATCAGAGTTGCCTAATGCAATATGTTGTCTAATTTCTTGACTGCTGCTTCCATGAATGTTGATAGTTGATCCAAGAAGAATGAAGTCCTTGACAACTTCAATCTTCTCCGTTGATGAGAATGTGGTTTATTGGTCCAGTGGTAAGGATTTTTGTTTTCTTTACATTGAGATGTAATCCATACCCAAGGCTGTGCTCTTTGATCTTCATCAGTAAATATTTTAAGTCCTCTTCACTTTCAGCAAGCAAGGTTGTATCATCTACATATCGCAGGTTGTTAATGAGTCTTCCTCCAATCCTGATATCATGTTTTTCTTCCTATAAGCCAGCTTCTTGGAATATTTGCTCAGCATGCAGTTTGAATAAGTATGGTGAAAGAATACAACCCTGTTGCACACTTTTCTTCATTTTTAAACCATTCAGTGTTCTCATGTCCTATTCGAACAATTGCCTCTTGGTCCATGTACAGATTCCTCATGAGCATGATTAAGTGTTCTGGAATACTCATACTTCTCAATGTTGTCCATAGCTTGTCATGATCCACACAATTGAAAGCCGTTGCATAGTCAATAAAGCACAGGTGAACATCTTTCTGATATTCTCTGCTTTCAGCCAAGATCCATCGGTCATCAGTAATGATATCCCTAGTTTCATGGCCTCTTCTGAATCCAGCTTGAACCTCTGGAAGTTCTCTGTCAATATATGCTTTCAGCCATTTCTGTATTAACTTTAGTAAAAGTTTCCTCTCATGGGCTCTTTTATAGGGACCTAAATTAATACATTTGAGCTGATAACTGAAGTGAGACATTTTCTTACCGAAAATAAGTCTGAATAAACAAATCAGTTGGATAATGAGGACTGACTTTGCCAGTTAGGTTATGTAATGGGTTTCCCAGAAACTGAGATTAGTTGTAGTTCCAGTTTTGAGGAAGACACATTTAAGCCACATGGTAAAACACAATTATTTTATTAAAAATTGGTGGTGGTGGTTGTGTGCCAGTTCTGACTCATAGTTACCCTGTTTAGAGTTTCTAAGGAATGACATGTGGAGTTGAACCACTGACCTTATGGTTAGCAGTCCAGAGTTTATCCTATAAGGCCATACCAACACATATATTGAGATTGCCCAAAGTACTGAAAATAACAATATTTTGATTTTCTCAATGCTTTCTGAGGATATTGGATTAAAAAAGCTGTCGCTGTGTAAAAGATTTGTTGTTGTTGTTGTTAAGTGCCACTGAGTCAGTTTCAACTCATAGCACCTTGCATAAATGTTTCTGAGGAATAGTTGGTGGGTTTGAACTGATGAGCTTGTGGTTCAGAGATTAAGAGCCATTTAATTTTGTTATTAGGTGCCATCAAGTCGGTTCCGACTCATAGTGACCCTATATAAAGCTTGGTAAAACATTTTGATGCATTTCCGAGAAATCAAGAAAGTGAATAACTTTCATGACTTGGTGATAAATCATTTTACAAATAAGATACTTTCCAATTCTTGACTTTCAACAACATTGAAAAAGGAAATAACTAAGTTGCCAGTTGAGAGACTATGAAAAATAATTTTAGATGATAGATCACTATATAATTTTTGGAAAATAACTTGGAAGACATTCAAAGAAAAACTCCTCCATC
Source organism: Chrysochloris asiatica (assembly GCF_000296735.1). Classification (NCBI taxonomy): domain Eukaryota; kingdom Metazoa; phylum Chordata; class Mammalia; order Afrosoricida; family Chrysochloridae; genus Chrysochloris; species Chrysochloris asiatica. Next base: position 26,934,199 of record NW_006408519.1, read on the forward strand.
TTCTTGTATGTATTTTGAACACTGAATCTCCTAGAATTTATTTCTACAAAAATGAAAAATATAGGTATAATATAAGAATAACATATTATAATAATATAACATAGTATAATAATATAATATAGACAAAATATAGGAATAGGTATAACACTGAAGTCTGTCTCTTTCTAACGACAAGTAATACTCATCCATGAGCTAATTAGGGGGGGAATCCTCTTATTAAGGGATTAAATTCCAAAAATTATTTTTTGTTTAGTGACTATATATAAAAATTAATGCATTTGCTGTTTTTTTTAATTGCTGGCTAAAATTAATTATTATGGCACTTAAGAACAACAATAACAGAGGCTAAAGTTGTTGTTTTAAATTGACGTAAATATTTTAGTTGTACAGAGTAAGATAAGGAGACATTTTAAACATCAAATTACATGACACTTTTTATTTTAAGTGAAGTGGAAATGGTAAATAGGTTCAAGAAGAAAAAGAAATGAGTTCAATTTCCTAACTGATAAAGAAGATCTTGTTCATATCTTTTAAAAATATGTATGATGCTGCTGCTGTGTACCGTGGAGTTGGTTCTGACCCATAGCGACCCTGTACAGGGTTTCCAAAGCTGTAAATCTTTACAGGAGCAGAAAGCCTCATCTTTCTCCCCCGGAACAGCTGGTAGTTTCAAACTGCAGACCTTGCAGTGTGGGCAATTCATATTTAAATTTACTGGACACATTTCAAAGGGTGACATTTATAGTATACCAAAAGTCACATCCATTGTATCTACTTCAACTTTTAATTAAGTTTAAAAAACTACATGTATTTAAGTGATGAACATTTGGGGGAGAATATAGGTAAAATGTTTTGAAGACCACCACCTCAATTGACCCAGTTGGTAAGCAGCAGAGACGGTATTTGAAGCCAGGTGTTGGGACTTGCTACTGTAATACTTCTTGTGCATTAGGGTTCTGTAGGTGGAAAATCACAAGGCAGCAGGAAGCACATTTATTCGTTTATTTTTTTCTCACAACCAATTCAGAACTTGAGAGAGGCAAGCATGGGATCATTGTGCCCAGAAAATTGGAGAAAGATTGTCAGATTCACAATTAATATGCATATTTTTTGTCTAGCACATTGTGTTAGGAGTTAGTTGAATGAATGAGTTAAAAAACGAAGAGTAGAAAGTTTTTCCTATTAATTGTTGTTAAGTGCTGTGAAGTCAACCCCACC
>NW_006408519.1:26936582-26947075 GCF_000296735.1 Chrysochloris asiatica
CCAAAAGGAGTCCTGGCAATAGGTTCACATGGATATATCTTTTTCATAAAAATTTTTAAAAAGTAACATATTTTAACTGCAATTAATTTAGTTTGGAGTGACTGGACTCCATATCTGTGGTCTTCATTCAGTCTTTCTCATGTGTCATTAAGTTCTTGCTAGCTGACTCATTATAGAAATGGCTTTCAGGAATACTCTTACCACCTATTCTTTGGACTCCCCCAGTGTCGTGTTACAGATGTGCCAGGAATCCTATTGCATTATGAAGTGCCGGTAGCATCTAGCTTTGGAAGAATGCATAGTAGAGAAGAAAAGGATTCAAATACAGGATGCCAGAAGCCGGTTTGCTGAATTTTTTTCTATATCTGAGACTGTATACAATGGCATGTTGCTGTATTGTGCTGTTGAGTTGGTTACATAGAGGTTTTCTCAGACTTGGCAGTATATTAGATATTTACATGAGCTCACCATTAATGAGTTTTGAAACTAAAAGAAGATTGTCTAAACTATAACAACTACGGGCAAATACTGATTAACCTTCCTAGGGTAAAGACAGAATTATCTCTCTTGTCTCTGTATACAATGATGTTATAAAATTGTTGTCAAATGAAGAGACAATCAAGAGTATGTAGCTAAATTATAAAGGGAAATACTTATCTGTGGTGCTGTGAACTACTTAATATGATTCTTCTAGCCATAGTCTTGATAACTACCATCAAATAACTGGGTAGGACTATGCATATGAGGTGCTTATGGCCCACCAAGCGGATTGGATAGCTTGACAATAATGCAAATATGGTGCATGACACTATTGTGAGTGTGGGATCATGCAAATCAGGTGTATGGAATTCTAATCAGGGTGTTGGTCAGTTTTGCCGAGTGAGAGGCATTGTAATACAGAAGTCAGTGAGACACGGTAGTGGAGCAGTTGTTGTTATTAAGTGCTATGCAGTCAGTTCTGATTCATAATGACCCTGAATAGGGTTTTCCAGGAGTAGCTGGTGAACTTGAACTACTGCCCTTGTGCTTCAAACTAACCACGCAGTTCAGCGTATTAACCCACTGTGCCACCAAAGCAAAAGCGATATGAGTCTGGCAGTGGTGGGTTTGCTGACCAACTGAGCTGAGAGTTATATGACTTGACCAAGAAGGCCCTGAGTGGGGCAAGGCATCTGTGGGAAAGAAGAGGCTGTCCTTAAGGAGGAACTGTGTCCTGAGTTGTTCCTCTTACTTAATAATTCATTTACTTATGAGTTGTACCCTGTTAACATTCCCCATGAGACAGGTATCATTTTGGAGTCCTGGTGTAGCACTGTGGGAACAACACACTGGATCGCTAGGTCAATTTGAGTTGGAACCAACTTGACGGCACTTAACAACAACAACAATTTCCCTAAAAAAACATTTCACTATAAGTACAGTTAGTGAGTTTTGTGAGACCTTGCAGCAAATTCCTGAACCCAGAAATGGTAGGGAAAGTGCTGAATTGAGGAAAGCACTTGATGTTAGAGATGATGGAATGGTACAGCAGTTTGAAAAAGCTGAACCTTTGGGATGTCTTTAACCGCCTCCTCTAGAAACCAGCTTTGTTCTGATCCTTCTAAAAGAAAGTAGCCATTTAGCATTTAAGTGAGAGCCCATCCCCTTTGCTATCAAGTTGATTGTGATTCACAGAATTCTTAAGGGACAGAGTAGAACTGCCATAGGTTTTCCAAGACTAACCCTTATTACAGCGCTGACACATCTTTCTCCCTTGGAGAGGATGTTGCTGTTGTTAAGTGTCGTCGAGTCAGCTCTGACCCATAGCGACCCTGTAGAGCGTTTCTAAGGAGCGATTGGACCTTTGAGTTAGCATCCAAGAGCTTATCCACTGAGCCACCAGGTCTCCTTTTAGAGATGTGTTGTTGCTAAGTACCACTGAGTCTGTTCTGACTAATAGTGATCCTGTATAGTGTTTCTAAGGAACGGCTGGTGGGTTTGAACTGCTGACTTTGAGGTTATTGGTCCAGTGCTTATCTTACAATGGTACACCAGGATTTCTTTTAGAGATCTACCAGTATTTGATATATACTAAATTGCTGATATGGTATCTATGTAAGATCAAACTTGTTATTGTTGTTACGTGCCATCAAGTCAGTTCTGACTCATAGCAACCCTGTATAGGTTTTCTGAAGAGCAGCTGGTGAGCTTGAACCGCTGACTGTGATTCAAACCAACTTTATGGTCCAGTGCTTATCCTACAGCTCCATACCTGCACTCTATACTTAAGATATACTAAATTAGATACAAAAGAAATTATTTATTTACCAAAAAAATGTTTAATTAATAAAAAAGCTAGCAGATATTATGGACAGCATAAACATAGAAAAATAGCATATTTTAAATTAATTAGATACCTAGTATTTTAGAGGTATTTTGAGAAATTTTAAATTTGTTTTTTTGGGGAGGGGCATGTAGGGGTTCTTAATTGTCTCTAATTCAGGTCTTGTAAAACCTAGATATACTCATGGCCTTAGATATTATTTGGTGTAACCTCTTATTATATATAACAAGAATCACACTCAAAAGTAATTAATCGTTCCTTGGTACCATAAGATAAGGGCAGGATCATAAGAGCAATCTAAACTCCTGAGCAAGTTATCAAATCTCTTACCATTGATCCATGAACAGAATGATTCATTTCTCGGTATAGACAAATCTACACCTAACACTTTAGCCTACAAAATCGCATTGTTTCCCTGAACTCCAGATCTCAAAGTCTGTTGTAGATAGGGAGAGTACACAGAAAAAAATCTAAGGAGTTGAGGATAGATTTCCTTGAGAAAGAGGCATGTGGCTAGAAAGGGACCATTTTATGGTTCTACCAATTCTTACCACCCAGAATGTTTCAACAATGTTGGTTCTGACCGTCGGAAATTTAGAGATCCAATTCCAAAGGAAATTCAACTGTATTAATGAGTAAAGCAGGAAGGAACCAGACAATGTGAGACTTATTTATTACTGAATAGTATGACATGGCTTAATTTCCTCTAAATTATTCACAGGGATAGTCACCAGATGCTTCCAGTCTTAGAAAGGGCAGGTCTTCAATTCTGGTTAATCATTACATTTTCACTACAAATGTGGTCGCAGGGACTAAAATGAATGTGAACTTGGAGAGCTCTAATCACTGGCCACAAGACCCTGGTGGCACAGTGGTTAAAGTGATCTGCTGCTAACTGAAAGATCAGCAGTTTGAACTCACCAACTGCTCTGATGGCAAAAGATGTGAACGTTTGCTTCCATAAAGATTTACAGCCTTGGAAATGTCATGGGCGATTCCTGTCTGTCCTCCAGGTTTGCTATGGATCTGAATTCACTTCATGGCAGTGTTTTTTTTTTGTTGTTGTTGTTTTGTTTTTAATTACTGGTCTTATGGAGAGAGCAAATAAAAATATGAAGTTAGTCTTCTAAGAAGACAGAAACTTTGAATTTGAAAACCAAATTTATTGGGTTTTCAACTGGACCATAGTAGAATTTTAGCCCATAAACAGGAGTGATTTACACAGCAGGCTAACAGTAGCTGTCCCAAGGATGTTAGACTGCCATTAAAGACATGCTTTCCAGGCTAAGTAAGCAAAGACTTTACAACAAGGGTATTATATGGCCTTCTCAAATTTCAAAGGCCAATTGAAAGCACGTTTAAATGCCAGTTTAGGCATAATCCCCTGATGGAGGAACTGCTCTCTAAGATTTGCGTTTGAACTCAGGGTTTCTGTTGCTTTAAGTGCTGATGGTTCCTCTAAGCATCTCTTAACCAGAAAACCTGCCACAACCATCTATGAACCATAGTCACATCATAGGGGTTCTGTCAGTACGGCAAGGCCTCCTCCCTAACCCTTACCTAGAGATTTCCTTAGAACTCTTCTCTTAGTTTGAACTCTTAGAAACCTGTTTTTGGTAGCAGGATTAGAACAATGTAAAGGAAGGATTTCATTCTACTTGGAACAACAATCAAAAACTAGAAACAGTAGTCAAGAAATTAAACAGTGTACAACAGTGTACTATATAGTCAGGAAAACTGCTTCAAAAGTCTTCTCAAAAGTTCTAAAAAGTGAGATGAGATGTCACTTTGATGACTAAGTTATACTTGACCCAAGTCATTGTCTTGTTAATTGCCTCATATGCATGTGGAAGCTGTACAATGTGAAAAAAAAAAAAAGAATCGATATATTTGCATAATGGTGTTGGTGAAGAATATTGAATATATCATGGATTTTCAGAAGAATGAACAAATCAGTCATTGAAGAAATAAAACCAGATGCTCCTTAGAAGCCAGGATGTTGAGACTTCATTTTGCTTACATTAGATATGTCAACAGGAAAATCAATTGCCAACAAAGAACATAATTTTTAGGAATGTAGAAGGTCAAGAAAAATAAGGAAAACTCTCAGTGAGATGGATTCACATAAGAGTCTCAAAAATCATAGCAAACAATAGGGTCACCATGAGTTGGAGCTGACTCAACAAGAAGTGACAGCAACAACAACAAAGAACAATAAAGCCAATTCAATTAAATGTGGTTAGAAAAATTATATTGATAATGAATGATATACTATGTAGAATAGGTTACAAACGGGCTGTCTCTGGGAGAATATAAATAGCAAATGTATTGTTTGCCATGCACAGAATTTTTTTCTTTTTGAAATTTTATTGTGAATTGAGTGAAAGTTTACAGAGAAGATCATCAGTTTTACATTAAATACATCCTATACTTGGTTTCATCTAAATGACTGCATTCCCCTCCATGTCACAACAGTTATTCCACTTCCTTCCTGTTGGTCTAATTTCTATTATACCCTCCTTCACATCCCTTCTCAACTTTGTCCTGAGATAAAATTTGCCCTTTTGATCTTGAATGACGATTCCATAGTGAGCACATCTTACTAGTGTTTTTTAATCTTTAGATATATCTATAAATTACTTGACTGAAAATTGGGACACAGGGTGAATTCCCTTTCAGATCATAGTCTTAGGTTCCTTCAACTTCTTTCTGACCAGTAAGCCAGATCTTTCTGTATAATTTTGAGTTTGGTCCACATTGTCTCCCACTCTATCCATGACTTTCTATTGTGATCCCAATTGGTAGTAGTAGCCGGGAACCATCTAGTTCTTCTGATCTCAGAACAGTGGTGACTGATGTTCATTCCATTGGATGACTGGACTAGTTGATTACAAGCACCTTCAAATTTTCATCACTCTTCCTTCTTCTGCATATGGAGACACCAAAAATCATTCTTTAGGTGTCTTTTAAGATCCAAGTCGTTACTCACCAAAGTAGAATGTAGAATATTATCTTTGTGGACGATGTTATAATTGAACATGGTGTCTCCTGGGACTATGGTCCTGAGACCCCAGGGTCAACAACTCTGCTTAAAGGTATTTGGTAATGTTTCATCATTTTGTCCTGTGTATGTTCCAACACATTCATAGTAGTGTTTGCAACAAAGGTAAACAGCCATGAACAAACATCCTCTTTCAAACCCCTATTTATTTGTGGGTATGCTCCCACTCTCCCTCCGATATCTGTTCAGTTTATCTGTCCATGTTCTACCTGTAGAACACCATTGTTGCAGGGTTGTATAAATAACAGTACTTATCTCTATCCCCTTTAGCCATCACATTCTTCCCTGTGTCTTCTCCTGTCGTCATCGTTCTTATGTAAACCTCCCGCTTGTTGTATATTGACTTCCTCATTGCCTAAATTAAATTATGTCTACCCTCTGGCCTCCTGGTGTGGCACTGTAGAATCAGCACTGAACTTCAAACCACAAGCTCAGCAGTTCAAACCCACCAGTTGCTTCTCAGAAACCCTACACTGGAACTAACTTGATGGTGCTTAACATCAACAACACCATCCACTAACCAGTGAATTAATCTACCTTCTCTCCCACACTTAGTAACCATCATAAAATCTTTCTTTTAGTATGGAAACCTTTTCTTCAGTTTTTATAACAGTCTCATACAATATTTGTCCTTTTGTGATTGACTAATTGGTGTGGCACTGTGGGCTAATGCGCCAGACTGCATAAGTATTTGAACTGCAAGGTCGGTGGTTCAAGCTCACCAGCTGCTCTTCAGAAATCCTATACAGGGTTGCTATGGGTCGGAATCGACTTGACGGCACTTAACAACAATAACAACAATTTTATTCAATATAATGTTCTCCATGTTCATCCATATTATGAGGTGTTTTGTAGATTCATCATTATTCTTCAATGTCATGTAATATTCCATTATGCGTATGCACCAAAGTTGCTTATCCATTCTTCCATTCATGAGCATTTTGCCTGTCTCCATTTTTTGTTGTTGTAAATAGTGCTACAATCAACATGAGTGTCCATATATCTACTCATGTCATGGCTCTTATTTTGTTTTTCTTGTGGATATATACCAAGTAGAGGGACTGCTGGGTCATATGGTATTTATATTTACAAATTTTGAGAAAGTGCCATATCAGTTTCCACAGTAATTATGCCCTTCTACCTGGTATGGTGCTGCAAGATCGGTTTGATCCTCAAGGTTGGCGGTTCAAGCTCAACAGCTGCTCCTCAAAAACCTTATACAGGGTGGCTATGAGTCAGAATTGACTCAATGGCACTGAACAACAACAACCATAACAACCATCAATGTAGGAGGGTCACACTCTTGCCAGCATTTGCTGCTTTTTTTTTAGTACTGGGGTGAGATAGTATGTAATTTTTGTTTTGGTTTACAGCTTTCTAATGGCTAGTGATCAAGGAGCTCTGGTAGCGTAGTGTTACAAATCGGGCTGTGAATCACAAGGTCAGCAGTTCAAAACTACCAGCTGTTCCGCAGGAGAAAGATGAGGCGTTCTGCTTCCATAAAGATTTACAGCCTCCGAAACCCTGTACAGGGTCACTATGAGTCAGAACCGACTCCACAGCACTTAACAACAACAAGAGTGGCTAATGATCAGGAGCATTTCTTCATCTATTTGTTGGCCACCTGAACGTCTTCTTTGGTGAAGTGTCTATATTTCTATTTTGATGATCATTGATGAATTTAACATCATATTTGCTCATTATCTATTTATTTCACTAATATCAAATATCTACTACATATCAAGCATATTGAATGCCTAAAGATCTTAGCCTAACCAAGTTAACATGTAACACAAGAATATCTGAGGATCATAGCTTAGAAAAATCTACACATAACATCTGAGAAATATCAATGAGATGATCTTTCAGATACCATTTACCAAATCTATTTTTTGGTTCTTTATGTTTATTTATCAAATAGCAAATGAGTTCAGATCTGAAATGTAGAACAATAATTATTGTTTTTACTTATATCCTAAGATGTATCAAATTCATTGAGATTCTTGTACAGAATTTAGAATACAGTTACAAATTAAGGACTAAATTCACCTAAACCTTAGTGAACTCTCTAAGTATCAGGTTTCTTAAACTGACAATAATTACAGTTGGATCATTCTATTGAGTTACAGCTTTTCTGTTCAAATAATAGCACAGTTTTAAAATGTGACCCATTTCAAGTGGAAAAGTCTCAGAAACTCTAGAGAAGTTGTGAGTATAGCAAAGATGTTTTAAATCTCAATAAACACACTGAAGTCCACTTGCTTACAACTCCCAGAGACCCATATTCATCAGAGTAGAACTGTGCTCCAATATACACATTTTAAATTTGATATTTCTTTTATAAGTAGATCATCAGACCTTTATTTTCTGGTGCCTCTGAGTGGAAGCTGAACACCTTAATTGTTTGCCCTACCCAGGTATTGCTTCTCTTTAAATAAAGAGATCAGGTATTGCATGATCTTCCAGGCATCTTAATTCACATAAATTAACTCAACAGAAGAAAAATGTGGGGCAAAAACTAAAAATCATAAAAATAGAGACTAATGGAGCCCCAGAGACCCTGATCCTTAGTCATCCTTCAGATTTGGAAATTTAATCCCTATGGATCAGTTTTCAGCTTAACAACAGACAAATCTAACAGGAGACAACGACACCAAGGAGGCATGTGCACCTGAGAATAACCAACCATTTGAGAGCAAAAGGGCAGCATTACTCAAGAACAAAGTTCGAAAGGGTCCGGAATGAAGGAAGAATGGAAGCAGGAAACACAGGGCGGAAGTGAGACAAACGATATTGCAGGTAATGATATGAATGAAACAAAATGTGTATGAATTGTTGAATGGAAAATTGATCTGTTCTGTAAACCTTCACCAAATTAATAATAAAAAGTTTTAAAAAATCCAACAGAAAAGCATTTTTTAAAGTCTAATGTTGCTTAGTAACATCAACAAAGTGCAACACAGATTTCAGCAAAGATGAGGATTTAAGCTCAATGAAACTATGTTTTTTCAACATGTTGGTCTTATTTCTCTGAATCACTATATTTATTCCTTTGTCAATAGTACTAGTATTCACTTGATTATTAGATAAAATAGAACCTTATTTTATGGAAACTGGAATCAATAATTGTCATAAATATTTATGAAAAGTAGCTGGAGATTTTTTTCCCATTTCCCTAATATTTGGCTCTATTTTTTGTAGTAACTACTAATGGATGAATATTTTCATTACAATTAATCTCTTTCAGGATCTAAAAATGAATACTAGCACATGAATTGCCACTTGTTATCATTGTATAACCACAAACATAGGAAGATTCTGTTTTACTCTTGGAAAGCCAAGAATTAGTCTCTTTTGCAGGAACATACACTTTCATATTCATTATGTATCAGAGAGAGAGAGAGGGAAAAAAAAAAAAAAAGAGGATGGAACAGCTGTTTAATTAAATGATTTTCCCTCAGTTATTTACTATATTAATCATAGCTCTTTCAATCTCCTTTTATTCTCCCAAAGCCTGTACCCTTCTTGTTTGAATGTTCCCTTATGCTACCATTTTGATTTTGTCAACCACATGAATTTGCAATGAAGTTCATGAAAAAATCAGTTACGCTCAAAGAATATTAGTTTCTTTCATACTGAGACACACCAATTGATGCTCCCTTCCTTCCCTGTTTCAGATCACTGAGATCTCATTGCTTCTACTCCACTGCATTTAATTTCAGTATAAAGAATAATGGCTTTCATTTGAAGACTCTGAAGAATTCTCTAAATTGTTCTTGTTCTACATAGTTTTTCTGCTTTAGCCCAGTTTGATCCTTATATTTTAGTATTACAGAAATCAAGGGCTATGTCTGGAAAGGATATAATTCAAAGCATGTTAAACATAGATATCTTCACTTGATTAGCAACTCTGAAGTTGAAGAAATTGTCTCATATCAATTCTAAAGGAAGAGATCATCAAAAGAGAACACCAACCATATCTATCGATAAGCTAGTAAAATTGCTAGTCAATTTACTCAATTCCTTGAGTCAAGCCAGATGATATTCTGATTAAAGTTAAATGATATTTTTGGCATTAAAAAACAGAAAGTTAGGCTTAGGATATAAAGTAGAGTGGCAAAATCATAATCCAAGTTTAATAACCAGAGCAACAAATTAATTTATTATTTTGTTGGTACTGGAGAAGAAGAGGCATTAATTCATTATTTGCAATTCAATACAATTCAACAATTTTTTTAGTGAACACCTAGTGTATTCCAAAGTTTTTGTAAAGTACTAGGGTTTAGTAATAAATCAAATAATCAGTTTGTGCCTGGATTTTTAGTTTCAAACAAATAGATTATGTTTGAAGAGGGCAAGAGAATTCTGTTGCCTGGGGCAAAAATATCAAGTAAGTTACCACACTACAACCCACTTTATTCTACTCATATGGCTGTCTGAACATGCCCAAGCTTTACTGAGAGACTAAAAACCATTACATCACTTTTTCCTCCAAGTCAAAAGAAAACTTGGCTAAAGCATTCCCTTGCTGGACAGGCCATGGTGACTTGACATTGTATGTTGTTGTTGTTACGTACCATGGAGTTGGTTCCGACTCATAGCGACCTTACACAGGGTTTCCGAGGTTGTAAGTCTTTTATGGGAGCAGAAAGCCTAATCTTTCTCCCACAAAACAGCTGGTAGTTTCAAACTGTTGAACCTGAGGTTCGCAGCCTGCTTTGTAACCACTACAATACCAGAACTCATTGACATTGTATAGAAGAGTTTATTATTTTGGGATGATGCCAATAGTTTAGTCTATAATACAACATTGGTGGACTCAGGCTTAGGGAGGAAGCTGGATTTAGCTCTGTCCTTGATTCCAAACATTCATGACAATTTAATGGCCTACAGTCTAAACATGCCCATTAAGATAGAGTCTTTTCTCCCCTGAAGGTATCATAGAAATCTGATATTTCCTGAGAACATTTTTTCATTCATCATTTTCTATAGACTCCTTGCCACTTTGGAACAAAATACATTGCTGCTTTTCTGGACTAAGTAGATGATGTCATGAACATCATAGAGGAAGAAAGCAAAAGGTCATTAAAAAACTAGAAAGAAAAAAAA
>NW_006408519.1:26949183-26949853 GCF_000296735.1 Chrysochloris asiatica
TGCTATGTTATGTTCTGTTGTACATAGGGTTGCTATACATTGAAACCAACTGGACATTTTGTACCGACAACAACAAGGAGCTGCCAGTATCTGGAACATGTCATTCTCATCGAAGAACAGAAAAAAAGCAGATCCATAGAATGGCTGAAAAAGCTTCTTTTTGGATGTGGCATGATATCACTGCTGATTTCACTAACAAACAAACAAAACAGGACAAATGGCCACGCTTGATATCATTTAGCAAGAAAATTACAATCTTTTTACATAAAAGGCAGTGAATAGCTGACAATAGTAATAAACAACCACAAATCTTCCTATTGTTCTCAGATGTTTGTATCCCTCCCTAACTTAAAACAAGTTGACCCTGTCTATAAGAATACCTGTGGCACTGTGGGTTTATGCGCTGGACTGCGAGGTCGTTTGAACCACAAGGTCAACAGTGCAATCTCACCAGTTGCTCCCTGGAAACCCTACACAGGGTCACTATGAATCAGAACTGACTCAACAGCACTTAACAACAACAACAACATAAAAATACCTACCAGATGTCATATCCAATCAGAGCACTGTCTCAAATCCAATATATTATGATAAGGCACCATCCATGGGCTCAAGCATAGCAACAGTAGTGAGGTTGGCCCAGGATCAGGCAGTGTTTCATTCTGCTGTA
>NW_006408519.1:26953943-26955781 GCF_000296735.1 Chrysochloris asiatica
GAAAGGATACGAACCTGGCACACAGGAAGAAAGCAAATGGTCACTAAGAAGAAAGAAGGGAAAAAACAAAATGGATGTCAGGAGAGACCCTGTATAGAGTGCCCAAGATTATAAATTTCACTGGGAAAAGAAAACCTCATGTTTCTCCAGTGGAGTGTCTGACAGATTTGAACCACTGACCCTGCAGTTAAGAGCACACCAAGTAACCTACTAGCCACCAGAGATTAAGCAATTAAAAGTAAACAAGACCTGCAAACTCTACTCTGTGGAGTGCAGTGGCTCTGTAGAATGAGAAGGGGACTATGAGCCACAAGGTGGAGGGTCAGAGAAAAGAGGAAGACCCCCAGTGAGAGGGATTGGCAAAGTGGTAGCATCAATGGGCTCAAGAATGGCAACAATTGTGAGGTTGCCCAGGATGGGCAGTATTTCGTTCTGCTGTGCAAAGGGTCGCTATAAGTCTGCACCGATTCGATGGCACCTAACAACAACAACAACAATGAACCACAAGGCACTTTGCTGCTCCCACAGAGATTTAGAAACATGTCAGAAATCCTATGCATGATCGCTATGTGTCAGAACTAACTCAAGGAAATTTAACAACAGCAAATTCCACTTTACCATGGAATAGATATAAAAAAACTATATTTTAGTTTCACTTCTTGAAATGAAATAAAATGAAAACAACTAGTTTTAATTAGAACACAAGAACAATGAAAGTCATTGGTATAAAAATGGACATTTCCCCCCAAAGAGTAGAATTAATATTTCAGAAATGATAATAATTTTGCAATGGTGGATTATACTTGATCATAGAAAAATTCACTATTATAAAGGTGTATGCAGAAATAGAATTGATAATGTTGTTAAGTGTTGTCAAGTTGGTTCTGATTGATCATGACCTTGTATAGGATTTCCAAAGAGCATCTGGTGGGTTTGAACTGCCAACCTTTTGGTTAGCAATCCAGTACTTTATTCTACAGCATCACACCAGGACTCCATAGTGACAAACAAATTAGCCTTAACATGTCTAAATAAAATAGAGAGATTAGGACATCAGGTAGTGCAACAGGTTGGCTGTTTGAATCCACTTGATAGCTCCATAGAAGGATGTGGTATTCTACTCTCATAATGGTTGGTGTTGGTAAGTGCTGTCCAGTCAGTTATAACTCACAGGGGTAGTGTATAGGGTTTCCAAGGAGAGGCTGGTAGGGTTTGAATCACCACCTTTTGGTTCAAACTGGCATTGTAGTCCAGTACTTATCCTACAGCACTACGCCAGGATTCCTCTTGTAATGATTACAGTCTAGAAAATTCTATGGAGTGGTTCTACTATGTCACTTGTGTTGTTTACTATGAGTCAAAATCAACTCAATGTCATCAAAAAACATTGTGCTATTAGACAACAAGTACAATTTTATGAATCTGTAATATATTAACACATAAATAATTACAGAGGAATAGTTTATCTATACTAAATATAACTACATAAAAATCCTCGCAAACCCTATCCAGGGTCACTATTAGTCAAAACCAACTCGATGGCACTTAACAACAACAACAACAACTCAAAGGTTTAACAGTCAACAATGCTCACTACAGTGAGATGCTCACTGAAGAGCTGAAGCCTAAACTTTGGATCAAACACAGAGGACTGCTATCCAAGGACATCATGATCTTGCATGACAATCCATGTTTACACACCTCTGCCCACACTATTGACACTCTGTAAAAACTTCATTTTGATGTTCAACCATTTCAAGAGATACCATATGAACAAGAGCCAATGATACTCAGAGAGGAAGTCCAAAGTGCATTGAAAGAAGTGGCAAAGAACAAGG
>NW_006408519.1:26957402-26962331 GCF_000296735.1 Chrysochloris asiatica
TTGTAGCTCAATCTAAAACATTTTAAATAATGGTATATGAAAGCCTGTTGACTAAAGGACAAAGTGTATTGAAAAGCCAGGAGACTATGTCAAAAAATGATGTATTTATTTTCTCTCAACGTTGATTAAAATAGATTCTACAGCCAGAGTGTGTATAATTTTTGATTCACCATTGTAATGATTATTAGTTGATGTCTAGTTGATTTTCAGTTCTTGGAGACCCCATGTGACAGAATGGCTCAGAACTGGGCAGTATTTTGTTCTGTTGTGCATAGGGTCTCTATGAGTCAGATATGATGACTATACTGTACTTAATAACAGCAGTGGTTACTATACACAAATGTATATGCAAAATTAACTACAGCAAAACAATTGATGCTTTGAAAAACGTGACTTCTCATCATTTAATGGAATTTTGGGAGTGTGCAAAAGTAAACAAGTATGCTCAGTTCTATCTATCTCCAGAACTCGTCACATTTACATTTTAGAATGCACTGTTGGTATGCATTTATATATGGGACTAACTGTTGGTATTTGGCCTAGTGGGATAACACAGTAGACTGAATTGTTGGTTTGAACCTCAAGGTCAGCGGTTCAAGCTCCTTGGAAACCCTATATAGGGTTGCTATGAGTCAGAACTGACTCGATGACATTTATCAACAACATTTTTTAATCTGTGAAATTTGGACATACCATTTAAATCCTTTCTGTCATTTATCTCTTCAATAAACTTCTTCGAACAAGCCTGAAGTTGTGGCATAATCACAAAATAAATCTTCTCAATGTACCTGTTATACTTGACATATTTATTCTGTCAAAATTTTAATTATTTTCAATGATTTTCTTTAATTGTTAAGATGACTAAATAGCCTCTCAAAATAACCACTAGGGGAATATTACAAAATGTCCTGCCAAGGTAATACTAGACCTTTTAAAAGGGATTTTCCTGTATCCCTTGGAGACAGAAGATGTCATGTGTCATGGATCATGCATTGCTGGAAGTGTTGATAGGCTGTTCTGTGAGGGAGTAAAAGCACCATCACTGGAATTGTGCAAGAGAGTTTGATGTACCATCTCTTAGAGTGTGTGAGTTTTCCCCTTCCCTTCTCAATGCTCTTATGATTACATGAGTTTAGCATCCTTGGACATTAGCTCTGTTATGGTATGAAGACCCTTCACTATATTGGTTGCTACCAACTGGTCCTAGACCATAGGTTCTATGTATCTACTTTATGTACCACACTGTTGCTGAAGACTAATATTTATGTTTTCTTAAAGAGGGTGAAGAAATACCTAAAACATAAGAGAATAATCAATGAATATAGAAGAGTTGAGAATGCCGAAAAGTTTCCCAGAATAATAGCAGCAGTGGCAACAACAGTAGTGGTGAACTCTAGTGCTTTATAATATCTCTGAGAGAGTATGGTCATTCCGAGAGAAGTTCATGTTGTCCAGGATCGCCTTTAGAGTCTAGTAACTACTATATGAAGGAGCTCTGATAGTGTAGTGGTTATGAGTTGGGCTGCCAACCTCAAGGTCTGCAGTTCAAAACTACCATCTGTTCTGTGGGAGAAAGATGAGACTTTCTGCTCCCGTAAAGATTTACAGCCTCAGAAATCCTGTGCAGGGTCACCATGAGTCGGAACCGACTCCATGGCACTTAACAACTACTACTACTGTCTGTGTTCTCCTCTGCTTATCTAAAATGTTTCTGTCCACATGAAGGTGGAAGAGCAATCAAACAACAATATGAACACTGCTGAATTTTCTGAGCTTCTTCACCTAGCTCTTTCCCTGAATTTGAGTCTAATAGGTCATTCATTATACTCCCCTGGGACCTTTCCACAATGTTGTCTCCATCATCTTCTAAAGATGACTTTCAAGGGAAATATTCTAGAGGCAGTCTGAGGGATGGCTGGTATCTCCAGCTTGTTGAAGACGGTAGAGGTAAAGCTTCAGAGTTGACTTATTTCATTGTGACCTTTAATTATTCTTCGTTAAAGCATCAGCTGTAAGTTGCCATCATCTCCTCTGCCTCTCCAACCTGGAGAAATGGAAGACCTTACAAATCATGGCCCGACCTCTTCAGAGCAGTTAGAGATGGATTCTTAGGCATAGAAGCTAATGACACAATTGTAATTTAGGAGTGTGATTCTGTGAGGATAGAGGAGAAGCATTTTTTACTGTCAGAATAAACCAGTATAGATATGTTGTTAAGTGCCATCGAGTCGATTCCGACCCATAGTGACACTGTGTAGGGTTTCTGAGGAGCAACTGGTGAGCTTGAACCACCGATCTTGCAGTTCAAATGGCTTTGCAGTCTGGTGCATTAACCCACAGCACCATACTTCATCATTGTATTGCATTTTTCATTATTGCTTTGCACAGTTATTGTGTTTACAAACCAAAAGTTTGTGGCAACCCTGAATCAAGCAAGTCTATTGGTATCATTTTTTCAACAGCATGTGCTCACTCTGTTTCTCTGTGTCACATTTTGGCAATTCTTAGAATATTTCAAACTTTTTCATAATGCTATTGTATAATTAATAGACTACAGTATAGTATAAATATAACCTATAGGCTCTGGGAAACCAAAAAATCATATGACTTGCTCTCTTGGTGATATTTGCTTCATTGAGGTGATCTGGAACTGAATTCTCAGTATCTCCAATGTATGCCTATACATGCCAAGGACACATTTTAAAAAATGTCTTCCCTGGACTTGAGGAATACTGGTCAGTGTTTATCCATGTGTTCATGGTAAAGACAGAGTTGAAGGGATGAGAAGCATTGGGCAAAAGGTGGCTTTGACTTTTAAGGTTAAGCTTGATCTAAGTGACCAGTTGTGGAAATGAATCTCACTCATGCTATCACCAGGTATATCTGAATAGAGCTGTACTCCATAGCGTTTCCAGTGACTGATTTCTTAAAAATAGATGACTGAGATTCCTCTGGGGGGATGTGGACCTCCAACATTTCAATTAGCAATAGAATGTGTTATCTTTTAGTACCATGCATGAATAAGAAACTTTCAGCTAATGGGGAAATATGCCAAGGCATACTGTCATTCTGAAGTTCTGGTGTGGTACTGCAGATTAATGCACTGGAGTGCAAGCTTGGTTCGAACAATAAGGTCAACAGTTCAAGCTCACAGGCCACTCTTTGGAAACGCTATATCAGTATCTTCTCCCACCTTCTCTTCCTCATAGCAACATGAGTTTGAACCAACTCACCGGCACTTAACATCACCAACCACAACTATTATCTCAGTTAATAATAAATATTACCAATGAAAGAGCCACACATTTTAGAATTTTCAAGTCTTTTAAGTATCCTAATTGTGAAAAAAAACTTGGAGTATTTTTTGTGAAACATTGATTCTTACAAGTTTTAAGAAATTTTATTTGGTTTTCCCCTAATTTTCCCAAAGACTTGCAAAATTTGTCTGCATGCAATTTATGGAAAAATAAGATTTGGGCTCAGATAAACTAACCAAAGAAAACCCCGTAACAGATTATTTTATCATCTATATTTATCCTGCTGTCTTCCTGTGAAATTTTCCAGAGCCCATAGTAATTGTTAAATATTTCTTATTAACTTTTTGTAGATACAGAATTTGGAATATTTGGGCAGACTTTCTTTTTAGGCTGCTTCCTCTTCTGCCTTAACAATATTGCCCAAGAACATCATCTTCTCTTCCTTTTCCAAACTTGAAGACTGGCATCTACTCTCATCTACATCTGGTTGCTTTTAGAATTGTTTTCTTTCCCTCCTAAAACAAATCTTCCAAATTAGATTCCTCTATTTTAACACTGTGATTTCTGTTCCTGTCTAATCCCCCATTGATGAAAATCTGGGCTTTTTAATATTATCCTAACTGTGACACTTAACAGCAACAGCTGTGGTCTGATCTCCCTATATCTCCTCATCTTGGTATGGAAGTGATGTAGATTGTGGTGGCTGTTAACCCTAGAATCAGTGTTTTGAGCCAGTCAATAGCTCTACCAACAGATCAAACTCATCAATGGGAAAAAGATGTGCCAGTAAATATGGAAACTATAGAACAGTTGTACTCTGTCCTATTGGAGTTCTGGTGGCACAGTGGATAAACACTCTATTGCTAACCAAAGGTCTTCAGTTAATACCCAGTTGCTTGGTGAAACAAAGATGTGATAGTCTTGGAAACCCTATGGGAAAATTCTATTCTGTAAGTTGGAATGGTCTTGACAGCAATGGGTTGGTGTAATGAATTGTTTATTATGTCTCTTCTACCTTTAGTCTTTGTAACTTCCACCAAACAACTCTTCCTGATGGGTCTGAGGAAGAGAAGGTGGGAGAAGATACTGATAATGATGACATGATTCAGCTGTGGATATTAACAGAGTTAATTATAATTGTAAACTAAATGCATATAAAATGAACCATCTTGGAAGCAGAAGGGAAGATTTCACTACCAGTGTAACAAGAACAGCCAGGAATGGAGTGCATCCTTTGAACACTGAGATCCTTGTACATGGAACCTCCTTGATCCAGGGACAGAAAGCTGTGACATGGGAGGAGTGTCAGAGCAACAACAGCAAAACCAATGATCATAGCACCAGAAAAAGTGACGGGCTTCCCAGCCCACAGAGCAAGTGAAAATAAGCTGCTTTCAACAGGAAGCATGCTTGTAGAGTGGGGTGCCTCCAAGAACTTTAGTGGGGGAGATAGGTTTGCTGACCCATGAAACTAGAACTGAGAGCCTTCAGACCGAGGATTAAGGTCTAGTGGTGTGTCCTCTGGGCATTTGTCAAGAGCTGACTGAAACTGTGCCTTAAGAACTTTCTAATCTTATATTGTAACTGTTACCCTACCTAACAAACACCATAACTGTGTGTACGATATCCGAATCAACTCAATAACCTACCTAACAAACACCATAACTGTGTG
>NW_006408519.1:26962578-26964627 GCF_000296735.1 Chrysochloris asiatica
ACCATAACTGTGTGTACGATATCTGAATCAACTCAATAACCTATCTAACAAACACCATAACTGTGTGTACGATATCTGAATCAACTCAATAACACATAACAATAGCAACTAGTGTCGTTATAATAATTAACATAAGTTTATCCATGTAAAGCACTTCAAAACAGTTCACAAATGTTATATGTATTCACTATGTTGTTGTTATGTGCCGTAGAGTTGGTTCTGACTCATAGCCACCCTGTACAGGGTTTCCGATGCTGTAAATTTTTACAGGAGAAGAAAGCCTCATCTTTCTCCCATGGAACAGCTGGTAGTTTCAAACTACTGACCATGAGATTAGTCCCCAGATCTTGCCAAAGTGATGGCCAACCAGGTCTCTACCTGGGTTCACAGGAGTGTATTGAACATGGTTAGATTTAGTTTGCTTTTCCTGTACTGTTGTTTTTCCTGTACTTTTCCTTATTGGTGACCAACGTGGTCACCACTCAGAGTGCACGTCTGCTCGTGTATTCCCATTGAGTTTTAGTCTTGGAAGAGGGTTTGTCCTGAGGGGACCCAACCACTTCCCTTGATATATCCTGGGTGAGCAACTTTGCTTGTTGTAGTAATCAGTCGGACTGCTGATACTGTTTTGCATTTTTCCTGTCGGTGTTTCTTTCAAGAAATATCTTCTGTTTTTCTAGCCACTCCAGGCTGCAGGCTGGTCTTCTTGTCCTTTCAAGTGGAAATTTCCCACCTCAGAAGATTCTGGATGGGGTTCAGGATTCCACCTACGGTCTTATGTAATACAGAAGCTCCGCAGGAAGCCTCCTTCACTGGACACGTGTAGCCCCATTTTAGGTATTTCAGTCAGTTATAGGCAGAAGATGGACTTACAAGCTTTCTATGGTGATATTTTTGGCTATTCCTTTCTCTCCCCCTCAAGTGTCTATTTTATAATGGTACGCCAGGGAAACCAAGATTCAAAAGACAGCCAAGTATCTTAACATTATTTCCCCCCATTTCCCCATTCCAACCATGTCTCAATCCCTGTATCCCAGAGCCCTGTTGTTCCAAGGTTGTGCATACATCATTATTTATCTCTCTCCCACTTAGCCCATGCAAACCTGCCTAATTGTTCTCCCATCCACCTTGTTCTTCCATTCCACTCCCCCTTCTTGTATATCACCTCCTCCCTAGTACCCAAACTATCCTGTGACTATTCCTTACCCTGTGGTCCACCTTCCCCTCCCTTCACCCTACCACCCCACATCCTGGTAACCAGCAAAGAATCCACCCCTCTTTAGTATAGGTTATTTTTCTTAGTCTTTTATAGTAGTGGTCCTATGCAGTATTTCTCCTTTTGTGATGAATTTCACTTAACATAACATTCTCAAGGTTCATCAATATTACATGATAAATTATAGCTTCCTTATTCTTCAAGGTAGCATAATATTCCATTGTGTATATGTACCACAGTTTGTTTATCCATTCTTCCATGGATGGGCACTTAGGCTCTCTCCATCTTTTTGCTATTGTAAATAGTGCTGCTATGAACATTGGTGTGCATATATCTACTCGTGTTATGGCTTATATTTCTTGTGGGTAAATACCAAATAGAGGAATTGCTTGATCATAAGGTATTTCTATTTCCAACCTTCTGAGGAAGCGACATATTGCTTTCCAGGGAGGTTAGACCATTTTGCAATCCCACCAGCAATGCAAGAGTATCCCAGTCTCTCCAGATCATCGCCAGCAATTATTGTCTTCTACTTTTTTGTTTTTTTATCTTTGCTGCTATTGCTGGTGTGAGGTGATATCTCATTGTCGTTTTGATTTGCATCTCTCTAATGGAGAAGGATGGAGTCCTGGTGTGGTGCTGTGGGCTAATGCATCAGACTACAAAGTCGTTTGAACTGCAAAGTCAGTGGTTCAAGCTCACTAGCTGCTCCTTGGAAACCCTATATGGGGTCACTATGGGTTGGAATTGACTCAGCGACACTTAACAATAACAACAACAAATGGAGAAGGATATCATGTTTGGTAAGGCAGAGGGTCAGAGAAAATGAGGAA
>NW_006408519.1:26965905-26971475 GCF_000296735.1 Chrysochloris asiatica
GTCTAGTAGCTTTTTTACTGAGTCTTTGGGGTTTTCTATGTATAGAATCATATTGTCTGCAAATAGAGAGAGTTTTACTTCCTCTTTGCCAATTTGGATGCCTTTAATTTCCCTGTCTTGCTGAATAGCTCTTGGTAAGACTTCCAGCACAATATTGAATAGGAATGGTAACAAAGGGCATCCTTGTCTGGTTCCTGTTCGCAGAGGGAAGGCTTTCAGTTTCTCTAAATTGAGAGTAATGTAGACTGTTGGTTTTGTATATATGCTTTTAACTATATTGAGGAATTTCCCTTCAATTCCTACTTTGTTGAGGGTTTTTATCAGGAATGGATCTTAGTTTTGTCAAATAAATGCCTTTTCTGCATAAATTGATATGATCATGTGGTTCTTTTCTTTTTTCTTATTTATATGGTGGATAATGTTGATCATTTTTCTAATGTTGAACCATCCTTGCATCCCTGATATGAAACCCACTTGATCATGATGTATTATCTTTTTGATGTGATGCTAGATTCTGTTGGCTAGGATTTTGTTGAGAATTTTTGCATGTATGTTCATGAGGGATATTGGTCTATAATTTTCTTTCTTAGTGACTTCCTTCCTTGGTTTTGGTATGAGGGTTATGCTTGCTTCATAAAATGCATTAGGAAGTTTTCCATCCTCCTCTATCTTCTAGAATAATTTGAATAGAATTGGTGTCAACTCTTCCCTGGAAGTTTGGTAAAACTCACTGGTGAAGCCATCAGGACCTGAATTTTTTTTGATTGGGAGTTCTTTTAATAATTTTTATGTTAATGGTTTCATTCTTAGGGTGCTCTTATAAAATCACTATTGTTGTCCTCAAATTGAAGATAAGAAACTAAAGCTTCAGGAATTTAAATCACAAGCTAGACATCCAACAATTAGAAAGGGATAGATTTGAGATTGGAATGCGGACCTCCTTTACTCCAGAGTCTTGACACTTATTCACAGACTGTTATATGTGCACATGTGAATTTTGGCCAATGTCTTAACCTCCCTAAGCCTCATTTCTTCATTTATAATACTGGCATCCTATTGATTTCTATCTAGAGATGTGTGCAAATTTAACTTTACTGTACGTGCTTTTATACTGTAAAATACTAGTCTTTCAATAATGATGTACATTATTGTTACAACTTTCATACATTTATTTATACAGAGAAGGTAATACGTTTTATTATTTAAGGTTATATTACTTTTCTTTTTTAAATGTTTCTTTGATGCACTAATTTATCCTTACAACTTAACTTTAGAATCATTTCACAAAGCTTAATTGCTCATTTGTTCAAAATAATGTTAAGACCACAGATTCGTTTTAGGACAGTGACATCTTTATAGCAACTTTCTTATCAAGGAACATAGAATGATCGAATGCCCATTTTTTTGGTTGCTTTTTTTATGGCATCAGCAATATCCTAGTGATGTCTTGATTATGTGCTCTATACATTTAAAAAATGCTTTTATAGTCATGTTATATTTTGGTTCATGTTATGAATAATAGCTTCACTCTCTTTTCCTTTAAATTTGTTGCTGTTGTTAAGGTCTGTCTACTCTGTTCAGACTCAGGGACCCTGTATAGGGTTTCTGGGGCTGTAAATATTTATGGGAGCAGAAAGTCTCATCTTTCTCCCACAGAGCAGCTGGTAGATTAGAATTACTGACTTTTCTGTTAGCAGCATTATGTGTAATCACAATGCTACCAGGGGTCCTTGACACATGATTATGGATAGTAAAGGAAATGTAAGGTTTGAAGTTTAAATATTTTAATATGGTTAGATTCATACTATATAGCTAGCATAGGAAAAAGATTTCTTTGTCATCCAAAAATGACTGATAGACAGAATTTTGAGTACTATGTTATGGGGAATTCCAAGGATAAGTCTGGACTCTACGGAACAACAATGCTTGAATGATAACCATAAACATGAGAGGAATGAGTGTTAGCTAGGTTTCCAATACTGCCCTCCATTGTTGTTATTACTTGCCATGGAGTCAGTACCAACTCACAGCAACCTTATGCATAACAGAAGAAAACACTGCCTGGTCCTTTACTAATCTCACAAATGTTACTATGTTTGATCCCAGTGTTTCTGCCATGGTGCCAATCCATCTTGTTGTGGATCGTCGTCTTTTTCATGGACATTCCACTTTACCAAGCATGATGACCTTCTCCAGGGAGTGGTCCCTCCTGATAACATGTCTAAAGTTTGAGAGCTGAAGTCTTGCCACCCTGGCTTGTAAAGAGCATTCTGGCTGTACTTTTTGTACCACAGATTTGTTTGTAATTCTGGCAGTCCATGATACTTTTAATATTCTCCTCAAACACCATGACTCAAATGCATCAGTTCTCCTATGATCTTCTTTATTCAAACATTCAAATGCTTATAGTTTGGGTCAGGCTCATCTTAGTCCTCAATTTGATCTTTGCTCTTGAAAAAAATTCTATGATCTTCCTTATTGCAGCATTCAAATGCTTATAGTTTGGTTCAGGTTCACCTTAGTCCTCAAATTGATCTTTGTTCTTGAAAATTTTACAAGGGTCTCGTGCAGCAGATTGCCTAATGCAATATGTTGATGGTTTCTTGACTGCTGCTTCCATGTGTGTTGATGGTGATGGTTGATATTAGCAAAATGAAGTCTTTGACGACTTTGATTTTTTTCTCTGCTTGTCTTGATATTATTTATTGGTCCAGTGGTGAAGATTTTTATTTTCTTTACATTGAGGTGCAATGTGAATGCTGTGATCTTTGATCTTCATCAGTAAATATTTTAAGTCCTCTTCACTTTCAGCAAACAAGGTTGTATCATCTGCATATCACAGGTTGTTAATGAGTCTTCCTCCAATCCTGATGCCAGTTTCTTCTTCCTATAATCTAGCTTCTTGTATTATTTGTTCAATATACAGATTGAATAAATATGGTGAAAGAATACAACCCTGGGGCATAATTCTCCTGATGTTAAATCATTTAGGGTCCACTTACTCTGTTTGAATACTGCTTCTTGGTTTAATTGTATGTGATGTTAATGATATTGTCCAGTATTTTCTACATTATACTGGGTCACCTCTCTTTGGAATAGGAAACCATATGGGTCTCTTCCAATCAGTTGGCCAGGTAATTGTCTTCCAAATTTCTTGGCATAGATGAATGAGTGCCTCCAGTACTGTATCAGTTTGTTGAAAAGATTTCAATTTGTATTTCATCAATTCCTGTAGCCTTTTTCTTTGGCAACATGTACCTTGGACTTCTTTCTTCAGTATCATTGGCTCGTGATCATATGCTACCTCTTGAAATGGTTGAACATCAACCATTTCTTTTTGGTACTGTAACTCTCTGTATTCCTTCTATCTTCTTCTGATGCGTTCTGCATCATTCAATATTTTGCCCATAGAATCCTTCAGTATTTCAAGTCAGGCTTGAATTTTTCTTCATTTCCCTCATCTTGAGAAATGCTGAGTGTGTTCTTCCTTTTAGGTTTTCTAACTCCAGGTCTTTGTACATTTCATTATAATATTTTACTTTGTCTTCTCAAGCTATCCTTTGAAAATTCAATTCGGCTTTTTTACATCATCATTTCTTCCTTTTGCTTTAGTATCTTTACGCTGGAGAGCAAGTTTCAGAGATTATTCTTACATCCAATTTGATCTTTTCCTTCTTTCTTGCCTTTTAATGATGTTTTGCTTTCTTCCTGGATGATGTTCTTGATGTCATCCCATGATTCTTCTTGTCTTTAGTCATTATTGCCTAATTCATCAAATATGTTCTTGAGGTGATCTCTAAATTCAGATAGAATATGTTCAAGCTCATATTTTGGCTCTCTTGTACATGTTTTATTTTTCTTCAGCTTCAGCTTGAATTTACATATGAGCAATTATAGGATTATTGCATATTCTGCTCCTGGTACTACTTTGACTATCTCTTTCTCCAGATGTAGTCAATTTGATTTCTGTATATTCTATCTGGTAAGGTCCATACGGATAGTTGTCTTTTATGTTGTTTTAAAAAGGTATTTGTGATGAGGAAGTCATTGATTTTGCAAAATCCTACCATCCAATCTCTAGCATTGTTTCTATCACCAAAGCCATATTTTCTAATTACTGATCCTTCCTTTTTGTTTTCAAACTTTGAATTCCAGTTTCCAGTAATTATCAGTACATCTTGATTGCATGTTTGATCAGACTGAAGAAGTTGGTAAAATTCTTCAATTTCATCATTCCTGGCTTTAGTGATTGGTATGTAATTTTTTTTTTTTTTTTTGAAGGCCACTGACTTTATTGATTTAAAAAACTTTACAAGGGTAGTGGCTGTTCTACCAGAGAGGAGCCAAACGGCCTAAAAATAGACCAGAGATGAAGGGAAGTGAGGAGGGGACTGGGAATCCACTCAGGAACGCTGGTAACTGTCATCAGGGAACTGGCCGTGGAAATGAGGAAGGGGACTCATGCAAGAGTGAGAATTCCACAAAGGCTGAAATCATGAGGGGAGAGAATTCCTAAAAGGCCCTGAAGCACATTGGAAGTGAGTATGACAACAGTAAACTTGTCCTTTGCAGAGGACAGGAGAGGAGTCCCCACTCCACTCTACACACTGGAGACCCAGGCCTGCAGACGAGGAGGCTCCCCAGGCAGCATCACAAGAAGGCATCATGCCACACTCGAAGGCACACAAAGCACTTTCAGGACTGATTGACAATGGTGCCACACGAGTCCTTGAGCCATTCTTGGAAGAGATCTTCATCTTACTTTAGCATCAGAAACTGCCCAAGGACCACATACACCTTGTCGAAGCCCCTCTCCTCCAGCTTCTTGCCCAGGACATCACCAATCCCGGCCAGGCTCCTCACTAGCTTTACTCCCATGGGCTCTGCCACGAAGTCTCGGTGCTTTTCGGAGGTTGTGATCTTGGTGGGGTTTAATCTGGGAATCCCATAATTCCTCCCGGCTGCTCCTGCTACTAGCTCAACCACTAGAACTCTCTTCCTGGTATGTAAATTTGAATAATGGGTGTATTAACTTCTCTTCCTTTTGGGTATATGGATATTATCCTATCACAGACAGCATTGTACTTCAAGGTAGATATTGAAATATTCTTTTTGATGATGAGTGTGACTCCATTCCTTTTCAATTTGTCATATTCAAAATGGCCAATGCCAGTCCCTTTCAGCTAACTAATGCCTAGGATATCGATGTTTATGTGTTCCATTTCATTTTTGACAACTTGCAATTTTCCTAGATTAATTCTTCATATCCACCACTTGTCTGTCAGTTTGTCATACTTTGGTGGCTTGTGAGTTGCTGTGATTCTGGAAGCTATGCCACCAGTATTTTGAATACCAGCAGGATCGCCCATGGTAGACAGGTTTCAGATGAGCTTCTAGGCAAAGACAGACGAGGAAGAAGGAGTGAGAATACTTCCAAATATTTAGTCACTGAAAACCTTATGAATAGCAGAGAAACACTGTCAGATACAGTGCTGGAAAATGAGCCCCTCAGGTTGGAAGGCACTCAAAATGTGACTGGGAAAGAGCTGCCTCCTCAAAGTAGAGTTGAT
>NW_006408519.1:26977391-26978427 GCF_000296735.1 Chrysochloris asiatica
TTAATGCACTTTGATTGCATGTTTGATCAATTTCAGACTGAATAATTTGGTAGAATTATTCAATGCCTTTATTGGTTGGTGTGTACATTCAAATAATAGTTTAAATGTATTCATTGGTCTTCATTGTAGCGGTATGGATATTATCTAATCACAGACAGCACTTTTATTGTTGAATGTAATAATTCAAGATAGATCTTTTTGAATATGAATGTGATAGAATTCCTCTTTAGTTTGTCATTCCTGGAATACTAAACCTTATGATGGTGTAACTCAAAATGCCCAATACCATTCCTCTTCAACTCACTAATGCCTAGGATATCAATCTTTGTGTGTTTCATTTTATTTTTGTTGACTTCTAATTTTCCTAGATCATACATTGTACATTCCATGTTCTGATTATTGTGGGAATGAGTGTTTTATCTTCAAAATTGTAATCCTGCTTATTGTAATTGGGTGACCTTTCTTTTTGTTTCTACAACTTCCTGAAGTTAGTAGGGATTTTATGAACATTCTTTTCCTTTTTACTACATCCTGAAGTGAGTAAGGACTTTCCAACTTCCTTAAGTTCCCCTAGCAATTTGAAATAGCCAATCAAATAAGGACAAGAATGTGCACCATAATAATTTGAATTAGCCAACCAGGTAAGGACAAGACTCTGCAGTCTAAGCTCTAGCCAATGGCATGAGACGCAGCCTTAAGACTCATGTCAGGTATAAAAACCTGAGCAGACTGTCACCCAGTGTGCTCACTAGCCTGTTCCTGTTCATGCACCCTTTTGCAGGAGTAAAATTTTGCCTTGCTGAGGTAATTTAGTCTTCTTGTTTTTGTTATTAGGTGCCATAGAGTTGGTACCCACTCAGAGTGACCTTATGCACAGCAGAATGAAACACTTCAGTATTGTTGCCACACTTGAGCCCATTGATGCTGCCATTTTGCCAATCCATCTCGTTTGAGGTCAGCCTCTTTTTCTCTGACCCTCTACCTTACCAAACATGGTATGCTTCTCCAGTGACTCGTCCCTCCTGATAATCTGTCC
>NW_006408519.1:26978527-26985860 GCF_000296735.1 Chrysochloris asiatica
TAAGGCGTGCCTGTTCCAAGCCATGATATTTTCAATTACCTTATATGCATGTGAAAGATGGACAATGAATAAGGAAGCCCATAGAAGAATTGATGTTTTTGAGTTAGGGTGTTTGAGGAGAATATTGAAAGTGCCATGGGCTGCCAAGAGAACCACAGATCTGTGTTGGAAGAAGTGCAGCCAGAGTGCTCCTTAGAGGTCAGGATGGCCAAACTTCTTCTCTCATACTTCGGACATATTGTCAGGAAGGACCAGTTTCTGGAGAAGGATATCATGTTTGGTAGGGTGGAGGATCAGAGAAAAAGAGGAAGACCCTCCAGCAAGGTGGATTAGCAAAGTGGCAGCATCAATGAGTTCAAGTGTGGAAACAATAGTGAGGTTGGTCCAGGATCAGGCAATGTTTCGTTCTGCTGTGCATAAGGTCGCTATGGGTTGGTACCAACTTGATGGCACCTAACACAACATTCTTCATTCATTCCTTGTTTTATTAATTGATATTTTTAGCTATTTTTCCTAATTTTGAGTGTTTCTTCATCAGCAAATGAAGTTCCTGGTAGGTTTATTCCATGTGTATCTTCGCAGTGATTCAACATTGAGGAGACAACTCTCCCCCCAGTCGTATTTTGAGTGCCTTCCAACCTGAGGGGCTCGTTTTCTAGCACTGTATATGACATTATTCTGGTGTTCTTCATCATGTTTCAATATTCAATATTGTCCTCCATAGCTTCTTGGAATTGATCGACAGCTATAAGCAAGTTCTCTGAGAATGAACCAAATGTTGGGCATCCGGAGAATGTAAAGGTGATCCATCTTGAGGAAACTCTATTAGTCATATGACAGTGAAAATGTTCTCTATTGGTATTTTGCCTATACTTGCAAATACATTTATAAGATTCTTGATATTAGTGATGCGGTCAGGATTTCCCTTCAACTCCAGTTTGTCTCCTCTTGCAGCTGATCTACTCTGTTGATTGTTATTGTTGTTGTTGTTAAGTGCCATTGAGTTGGTTGCAAATTACCATGACCCAATATAGAGTTTGCAGGGAATCATTGGTGTGTTTGAACCACGGACCTTGGGATTCAAACAACTGTGTGGTCCTGTGCTTATCCTATAGCGCCATTTCAGATCTGCTATATTGGTAGTTGTTGTTAGATGTCATCAAGTTGGTACCGACCCACAGCGACCTTATGCACAGCAGAACGAAACACTGCCTGATCCTGGGCCAACCTCACAACTGTTATTATATTGTATTATTTTCTTCTTCTAAGGCTCTCTTGCATGTTTTCAGCAGGAATAGCTCTACCTTGCAATGATATGTTCTGCGTGTCATGTGGGAAAGAAAACTTAGTTTCCTTTTTTCTTTTAGGGTTGATGTATTTTTACTTTTATAAAATTCAGGGTCTCTCTTTCTCTCTCAACAGATCAACTTGAACGTGCTGACGTTGTTCCTTTGCTAAGTTTTGAAAATTAGACATCTATTTTCTCTTTTGAATTCAGATTTACCATATGGAAGAGACACCATATGTCTGTGAGACCCTCCGGGAATTGATTCAGTAACTGATGCGCAGGGTGTTTGATAAGAGTCTATGTAGTAATTAAGACCATTCTCAATATCCTGTTTTCAATAGACAAATCTTTCCTTTTCTCATATCATTTCAAAGTGATTACCTCATGGATTCTTAATGTCATACATACAAGTTATTATTTTGTTGCTATTGTCCTTTAAAAATATAGAGAGAGGGTTTGCTTATAATGAAATTAGTGTACAGGCAATTTTCCAAAACATGTTGAAATGGAAAATGACATGTTTGGCTTCTTCATCTGAAAATTATTTGAAAAGAACATTTTTAATAAAATGAACATTTTTTTTTTCCAACTCCTTTCATATTCCAGTCCCTCTAATGATCTAGTCCAAAGATGGGCATGTAGTAGTCTCCCAATAAAAGTTTCTTCAATAAGTAGATGAAAAATGAATTGATTTTGACACTAGAATTAACCATTCCAATGTTAGAACTTTTTGAAATGTTTTCATTGTGGCTGAGATCTTATTCTTCTCTCTTATTCCCATGATGGAGAAGATTGGCCGGCAGCAACAATGAGACATCATGGCTGAACCATTACCACGTGTCTGAGAAGGTCTAGAAGAATTTATGCTTGTCTGGGTCATTTTTCCATAATAAAGTTGCTAATAAACCCAGCTGGGATGAGTTTAGCCTGAAGGTTAGAAGCAAGCTGGAGAACTTGTAGGGTAGATGTTCTTCACACAGTCAAGGCTCTCAGACATG
This sequence comes from Chrysochloris asiatica, assembly GCF_000296735.1. Classification (NCBI taxonomy): domain Eukaryota; kingdom Metazoa; phylum Chordata; class Mammalia; order Afrosoricida; family Chrysochloridae; genus Chrysochloris; species Chrysochloris asiatica. Next base: position 26,980,814 of record NW_006408519.1, read on the forward strand.
CCTTGGGAAGTGATCACTGCCCAGTCTTGCAGTCATAATTAGGCAAATGGACTTTTCCAGATACAAGTTGCTTGGCAGCCATATTAGCTTCAAAATGCAGTTTGCAAACTAAGTATTATGCGAGTACATGTATCCTAAGGTCTTTGAAAATCTGGTGTTTGAGATGTTTTTCTGAGAAACAGAACAGAGTACAATCTTGGCAGTACAATCTTGCCTGTTCTGTATAATCTGTCTGACAATAAAATTTATTGCACAAAATGGGATGGTTCTGAGAATGAAAGGTACTTCTATTAAAAATTATGCCTGAAAAACAGATGTAAACCCAGACTGTCCTATAGATAAAAAAGGTCATATGGTCACTTTGGGTGTTACAGTTAGTTGTCTGTCTTCCAGTTAAATATAACACCATAATGGAGTTTGAATAGCCAAAACCTAGATGATTGTTGCTGTTAAGTGCCTTACAGTTCGTTCTGACTCATAGCAACCCTTTATAGGGTTTCCAAAGCTTTTAAAATCTTTGCGTGATCAGAAAGTCTCATCTTTCTCCTGTGGAGTGGCTGACAGCTGAAACCTTGTGGTTCACAGATCAGTTATTAACCTATGGACTCACTGTGCTTCCTCTGGATGATGGTAGGTATTTAATAGATAAATGACATGGATCTTGAGGGGGTGTGTAAGAGATAGTTAAAATAGACTACTCTAGGAAGATGTCATATCATGTCTGAAAGAGAGGAAAAGGATAGCACAATGCAATTATACATTTACAAGAAGTCATTTTTGGTTTAAGTTCTGTGACTGTTTATTGATAAAATGGTCCTCCCTTATCCTCAGTTTTCTGAAGCTTCAGTTACTCTTGGTTAGACACGGTCCAAAAAGATTTCATTTGTGCGTCATTCTGAGTAATGTAATGAAATCCAGAATGTCTCATTCTGTCCAGGAGCCAGCTTCCTTCTTCATGAGCCTGGAGAACACAGTTGAGGTAGAAGCTGCGCTGTGTGTTCTCATCATCTAATGGGACTAATGTTGAACCCTGGGTACCTGTCATAAGTGTGGATACAAAAACTCATAGTGTATACAGGGTTCAGGACTATCTGCTGTTTTAGGCATACACTGGGGGTCTGAGAATGGATAAGAGAATGATTGTGAGGCTGGAACAGGACCAGGCAGTGTTTCCTTCTGTTGGACATAGGATTGTTCCGAGCAGGAACTGACTCAATGGTACTTAACAACAGCATTGTCTAGAAAAAATGAAAAATGTCTTTCTGAAGAATTCCTTGGTATGAATGCCACCTGTACTAAGTAAAATTCTAAGATGGCCTCAAAGATTCCCATTTCCTGGTACATGTTATGCATAATCTCCTCCCTTTACTGATGCAAGACCAATGATTATGCTGGGATATCACACCACGATTAGATTAGATTAGATGGCAAATGTAAAAGGTTTCTGTCGATGTCATTAAGGGTTCTAATCAGTTGACTTTAAGGTACTCTAAACAAAAAGGGAAATTATCTTGGTTGAAATTTACCTGAATATGTGATGCACTTGAGTTATATTGTTGACAAAGAATATTAAAAATATCATGGATTGGTAGAAGAACAAACAAATCTGTGTTGGAAGAAATACAGCCAGAATGCTCCTTAGAAGCCAGGATGGTGAAACTATGTCTCTCATACTTAGCACATATTATCAGTAGAGGCCAGTCCCTTGAAAAGGACATCATACTTATTAAGTGGAGGCTCAGCAGAAAAAGGAAGATCCTCAATGAGATGGATTGATACAATGATAGCAGCTATTGGCTCAAACTTAAAAAAGATTGAGACTGGCGCAGGATTGGGCAGCATTTCATTCTGTTGTGTATAAGGTCGCTATGAGTCAGAACCGGCTCACGGCACTTAACAACAACAACCACCACAGAAATGGGGGCCCTTAATGAAGTCAAGAGAGACACCATGTGAGAACCTGCCATTTTGTGAGAAAATCCCATGGCTAGGATTTGAGGACATCCTCTAGGAGCAAAGAAGTAACTGAATTTGGCCAACAACATGAATGAGCCTGGAAGAGGACCCTAAACTTCAGATGAAAATGCAGCCTAGCCAAATCCTTGATTTCAGCCTTACGAGAATCTGAGGTCCCAGTTAAATTGTGCCCATACTTCTGACCTATAGAAATAGTGTGATCATAAAGGGATATTGTGTTAAGTTTTTAAAGTTCTTCAACTTGTGGTAATTGGCTATGACGTCATAAAAATTAAAATGCCATGCTAAGTGCTGATATGGAGAATTCTGGGGTGATTGCTGCACTTACATCTGAAGCTAGAAGCCTGCTCTTTATTCCTAATTCAGGTCAGAAAAAGGAGCAAGTGTGATCATGCTTGTAGTAGCTTACTCTGAAATTATACTTAGAAAAGCTCCAGCCTAGTTTGGAGATGAAGGTTGAGAGAATACTGAGCTAAGTTACTATAAATAATAAAGATTGCTGTTGTTAAGTGCTGTTGAGTTGGTTCCCACTCATAGCAATCCTGCATAGAGTTTGCGAGGAGAGACCGGTGGGTTTGAAGCATTGACCCTGCAGTTAAGCAGTCCAGTGTTTCTCCTTCAGTGTCATAGGAACAAGTATTAAAATCCATTCGCCTGGACCACAGGGTTTTGGAGGCCCTGGGATTTGGGAAGGAAGAAGTGTTTTCTGGAGGCAGGGTAAATAATGACAGAAGGCCCAGAAATAAGGACATAGATGAGTTGTGAGCCGTGGCTGGGGGAATAGCCCAATGTATTTTATGAATGGTGAGGTCTGAAATTAATGCTTAGATGTTTCCTGTTTAGTATTGTGATCTGCTTTGGTGTTGCTGTTAGTTGCCGTGGAGTTGATTTCAACTCATCGCGACCCATGTGTACAGAGTAGAACTCACTCATGGAATGTCAAGGTTGTGACCTTTCAGGCCTTCCTTCTAAGGAACTTTTAGTTTTCTTGAGCTCCCAAGTCATTCATCTAATAGTTGTGTGCTTAACTGTTTGTACCACCAAAAATTCTGTTACACATTTATAAAATTTAAAAAAACAAAGTAATCCAGATTTCATTTCTTTCCTAAGAATTCATACCCATACACACATACATCTTCAAAGTAGACCACCATGATGGACAGGAACTTTGACCTCATCAGTTAAACACATTTCAAATTCTCGTCACACACATTTTAATCTCATAATCATCTGTGCACATATGGTTGGGAATATAAAAGTCATCTTATTGAAAACAGCCTCGCTTAAATCCACATCTCCCAGAATGGTCCCTGACATAAATTGACCATCATTTAGGTAGAGGACTGGTACACAATAAACTGTCATTAACTCTACTTAGCAGGCATGAGAATATGAAAAGATTGACTAAAAAGGAAGTGTGTGAATCTGGTCATCTAGGAAGTGGCAATTTGTTGTTTGAATTAGACATAACTTGCAATGAATTTCATTTGATTAATGACATTTAGCACTATGTGTCTCTCTGTTTGTATGCATAGAAGAATCTTGAAAAATTAGCAGAATTTTCTGTCTGTCTAGGGTGAGTGGGACAGGACAGATCACAGCAGGATCCAGGAAGTCTGTTTAACTTGGAGGTGTTGTGCTTTCAAGACTAGCCAGTCAGGCGTGGGTTAGCCTCTGGGGTGACTAGTGCATGTTGCTTCCTGGCAGTACAAAAAGGAGGATCAGTCCTGGACATATGTGTGTGTAGGGGGAGAAGAGTCTAAAATCCATATGTAAGGTCACATCTACAAGCAAAGGCACTGAACAAGTTAAAAACACGTGAGGATCAGGATGAGGCGATATCACCTGCAAAGGTTTTAGATAAGCACACTACGTTCAGAAAAGGTTGAGAAGCTATCCACTGTGACAAAGGCTTCATTCTTCTTATGTCATTTGTAGGACACAGGAAAATACTGTAATTGCTAGAGATTACTTTAATTGCTAGAGAGTACTTTTATTTAAATAAACCATTTTGAGGATGATTATGAGAAGTACAAAATATACATTTTGTACAAAATGTACAGAGGGACAGAAATATTAGAAAAGTTTATGTATGTTTAAATGATGCCCTAACATAAGGAAGATATGGCTGGGGAAACATGATTGATTTAGCACCTGCACCCCAGTGGCTCAGTGGGTTAAGTGCCAGGCTGCTAACCTATGGTTCAAACCCACCAGTTGCTCTGTGGGTGAAACACGACACAGTCTACTTCCATAAAGATCGACAGTCTTGGAAATCCTATGGAGCAGTCCTACTCTCTCCAGAATCAGCTCAGTTGTTATGAGGTTTATTGTCCTTTGTTTTAGACAAGGAACCCTGATAGTACAGTGGCTAAAAACTTGACTGTTAACCAGAAGGTTGGTGGTTCAAACCCACAAAGTGATTCAGCAGAAGAAAGACTTGCCAATATGATACGACAAATAGTGCAGCCAAGAAAACCCTCTGGGAATTTCTACTCTGTTATGGAACTTACTGAGTTGGAATCAACTTGATAGCCCCCAACAAGATAACCTACGTATAGTGTTTTTTTCTCTTACATGGAAGCAAGACTCAAGACTGCAAAGGAAACCTCTGATAGTTCTAAGAATCTCAAAGGAAAGTCAACATTTAGTGAATACCTTTTATACACCATGCACTTTATATTTTTTTACTTCATGTAGTCCTTACAATAAGTAGCTGAAGTAGAGACTTAAATTGTACCCATTTCCAACAGCAGGTGCCAACTGAGAGCTATCATAAAGTGACATATAAGTAGACAATCCCGATCTGTCTTTATTTGCATTGATTTCCATTCACAGTTAGTCCATATAGTTTATTTATTTTAAAGTTTTTACTGTGGATTGAGTGAAAGTTTACAGGGAATATCATCAGTTTTACATTCAACAAATCATACTTTGTTTCCTTACAATGATTATAACCCCCTCCATGTACCATCAGTTAACAGTATTTCTCTCTTTTCATTTCAGCTCTTTTTTGTTTGTTTTTGGTTTTCAACCACGAATGGCACATTCTGCAAGTCTGTCTCCTGGC
>NW_006408519.1:26990580-26995530 GCF_000296735.1 Chrysochloris asiatica
CAGATTTGCCTAATGCAATACGTTGCTTGATTTCTTGACTGCTGCTTCCATGAGTGTTGATGGTTGATCCAAGAAAAATGAAGTCCTTGGCAACTTCAATCTTTTTTCTGTTAATAAAAATGTTGTTTATTGGTCTAGTGGTGAGGATTGTTGTTTTCTTTACATTGAGATGTAACCCATATTCAAGGCTCTGCTCTTTGATCTTCATCAGTAAATATTTTAAGTCCTCTTCACTTTTAGCCAGCAAGGTTGTATCATCTGCATATTGTAGGTTGTTAATGAGTCTTCCTCCAATCCTGATGCCACGTTTTTCTTCATAGAACCCAGCTTCTCGGATTATTTGCTCAGCATACAGCTTGAATAGGTAGGGTGAAAGAATACAACCCTGTTGCACACCTTTATTAATTTTAAACCATTCAGTGTTCCCATATTCTGTTTGAACAACTGCCTCTTGGTCCATGTACAGATTCCTCATGAGCACAATTAAATGTTCTGGAATACTCATACTTCGCAATATTGTCCATATCTTGTCATGATCCACACAATCAAAAGCCTTTGCATAGTCAGTAAAGCACAGGTAAACATCTTCTGATATTCTCTGTTTTCTGCCAAGATCCATTGGATATAAGCAATGGTATCCCTTGTTCCACCGCCTCTTCTGAACCTGGCTTTAACCTCTGGATTTCGTGTTACCGAGTGTCATTTCAAACATTATCAATGGATGTCTGTAACTGTTTCTTCCCATTGTGAGCTTTACTCTATTAGCAAAGGTTAATTCTATCCACATCATTAAGGTCAACCGTACTTTGAGAAGGCAGCTCTTCTTCAATCATTTTGAGAGTCTTCCGACCTGGTGTGCTCATGTTAATGTATAATATCAATGTTTTTTGCTATTCATAAGATTTTTAGTGGTTAACAATTCAGAAGTGGTTTCTCTCTCCTTTCTAGTCTGTCTTATTCTGGTAGCTTTGCTGAAACCTATCCAGCATGGGTGACTGCTGGTGCTTAAGATGCTATTGGCATAACTTCCAGCATCACAGCAACATACCAGCCACCACATCAACATACAAGCCACCACATCAACATACAAGCCATCACAGCAACATACAAGCCGCCACAGCAACATACAAGTCATCACAGCAACATACAAGCCACCACAGCAACATACAAACCATCACAGCAACATATAAGCCACTACAGCAACATACAAGCCATCACAGCAATGTACAAGCCACCACAACAACGTACAAGCCACCACAGAAACGTACAAGGCATCACAGCAACGTACAAGTCACCACAACAACATACAAGCCATCACAGCAACATACAAGCCACCACAGCAACATACAAGTCATCACAGCAACGTACAAGCCACCACAACAATGTGCAAGCCACCACAGCAATGTACAAGCCATCACAGCAACATACAAGCCACCACAGCAAGACAAACTAACAGAAGAGTGGTGGTTGTCAATATTATAGTGACTGTTTAGTAAATTTTAAACAATAGTAAAAAGAAGACAAACATAAACATAGAACCCCCTCTGTTGTTAACTGCTACTTCTTTCCAGGAAAGTACCTAAGAATTTACAAGCAATCTGTTGCTGAATTGCCAGCTGGTTTTTTGAAGAAGAGATTGCTAGTGCCCACAGACCTCCTTATGTGATGCAAATGGATAGGGTGGCTATGCACATGGTGATTGATTGGGTGTCTGTGTTTTTTTAACATATGGCATAGTACCAGCACTCTGTCTCAGCACACAGATTGTGGCATTGCCCATGACCACCTTACTTACTTGACTTGATAAATGCTGAACTGAGCAACATTCATGCTCATGGAAAGTGTAAAAGAGGTCACAGCTTTCTTGCCATATGACTTAATTTGACCTCTCCTCACCATGCTTGATTCTTTCTGCTTTCTTTTAATGATACATCTTTCTGTCAAGGCTCAGATTCTCTTGATATTTGATGTTCAAAAATTGTTGAATTCTTTGTCAAATATGCTCCTAAGGGAAAGGTGGTAATGAGTTGATTATTGATTGTTGTTGTTAGGTCCTGTTGAGTAAGCTATGACTCAAGAGAACAAAATGCTGCCAGGCCGTTTGTTAGCCTCACAATCACTGTTCTAGTCACTGTGAATCCAGCTTTTTGAGGGTTTTCTCTTTTTACTGACCCTCTACTTAACCAAGTATTATAATCCTTCTCCAATGACTGATTGGTACCTCTTGATAACATGTTCAAAGTTTTGCCGTCTTCACTTCTAAGGAACATTCTGGCTGTACTTCTCCAAACACAAACTTGTTTTTCTTTTGGCAGTCCATGGCATATCCAATATTCTTCACCAACACCATAATTCAAACACATCAGTTATTCTTGAGTCTTCCATACTCATTGCCCAGGTTTTTAGGGAAGCCAAATATGTAAAGTAATTTAAAGATTTAGCACCTTCCAATTCAAGATCTTCCAGAAGATCAATGAAGTAAATCAATCTCCCCACCTCCCATGAAACCTGCTGATAAACAAAGACCAAATACATAGAGTAAGTGATAGGAAAATATTTTGCATTAAACTCTTCATTCTTTCAGAGAGTACAGTAGAATAAAAATCTAATGGTGTGCACACACATAATAAGATCCAGAAGTAAAATTTAAAGGAAACTAAACTCACTGAAATTTAGAATAAATTTGCTGCTATCTCTCTCTTCTAGGTTATTGCATTGATTTCAATCATACCAAGTAGCCATAGAAACCATCTCTGGAATTGTATATTTCTGGGTGAGTTGAGATAGAGTAAAGAAAGAGCTGATGCTGAGAATTTCCACATCTCATCTCTTTTCTCAGATTTAAATATTATTGGCTCTTGGGCTCTGAAAGGCAGGGAAGAACCTAAATTAAAAACAGAGCTTCCTCACATGATTTATCAACCTGGACCTAAGCCTTCTTGTTGGAAGAAACCTTCTGGATCTAACCGGTGAAGAACTATCAAAAAAAAAGTCACAGATCAAAGAGTAGAAACATTTATAGCCATAAGGACTTCTAAGTAAACCATAAAACAGTCTTTACATCATACATGTTGCTTAATTTGAACATCCTGTTTTTGATTGTGTAAGAGGTCTCTGGGTTAAATGTAATGTGAATATTTGTACAGGTATAAGTAGTCTTTCTAGGGCAGAAAGCATAAATTTTAAGTAATTTGCAAAGTATAAATTTGGAAGAGTTGGGCCCTAGACTGTCAGAAAATACCCTTACTATATAAACTATCATTTTGTGATTCAGTGAAAATTGAAGACCAATGTAATGGAGTGAAACAAATTACTTTAAGAGCTAAAATTATTCCATTTTTCAATACTTAATTTTTATTTCATTTATTAAACAAACATATTGAGCAGGTGGCAGACATTCTGAATATTGATAAATCATCCTGGGCATTTGATTTCCTAGTTAATCTTTTCCCCATGGTCATAGAGGTAATAGTATTAAACCGAATAGATTTTGTGTATATGTATAGATGTGGGTATAACAGTTCATTTAAATAATACTTAAAATAGTAACATAAAATACCATGCAAATGCAAACTCAAACTCTCATTATTAGCATAACAATTTTATAAGACTAGAAACACCATGACACTTTGGAAAGGAAAAGAAAGACAAGAATTCTGGAAGTCATATTTTCCCCAGACTGTTTCCCCAAGGAGACATTTATAAGTGTTATAGTCAATATCATGGGCGTTCTTGTGGCTCTGTAGACTAGTCACTAGACTGTGAACCATCAGGTCTGTGGTTCAAGCCCACCAACTACTCTGCAGGAGAAAGATGAGGTTTTATGTTCCCATAAAGATTTCCAGTCTCAGAAACCCTATAAAGAGTTACCATGACTCAGAACCCATTCAATGGCACTTAACAACACAACATTCAATATCATGGCTTTGTAGTCTTATGGCCAACTTTAACCTTGAAATTGTGCTTTTTCTCTGGAGTCAACATGAAACAGAAAACTTCTAAATGTTAGAGGTGCAAGTGCCTTCCCTATGAGTTTCCATGGTTTCCCCCTTTCATGCTTTTCATTGATTGGTTTTTGCCCTGATAACTGTCTAGATCATAGTACAAATAATTTAAAATGGCAACGTGGTTACTTTTACTGAACAGATTCATTTTATTTACAAATCTACTCATTTTTGGCTAAGCAAAGAGGTGTGGTTTGATGTTGTTGTTAAGTACCATGGAGTTGACTCCAACTAATAGTAACCCTGTATAGAGTTTCTGAGGCTGTAGAGATCTTTGCAGGCACAGAAAGCCTCATCTTTCTCCTGCAGAACAGCTTGTGAGTTCAAACTACTGACCTTGGGGTTTGCAGTCCACTGATTATTTTACATAGCCACTGATTATTTTACATTGTAGTCCACTGATTATTTTACATATCACCCATCTAAATGTCTTCTGGGGGAAAATATGACATCTAGAATTCCTGTCTTCCTTTTCTCTTCCAAAGTGGCATGGTGTTTTCTAGTCTTATAAATAGTTATGTTAATAACGAGAGTTTGTGTTTCTATAGCATTTTATGTTACTATTTTAAGCACTGTCTAAATGTATTGCTATACATATCACCAAGGCAATATTTTCCAACTACTGATCCTTCCTCTATATTTCCAACTGTAATTATCAGTGCATCTTGATGGCACATTTAATCAATTTCTGACTAAAGAACTTAGTTGTTATTGTTGTTAAATGCTGTTGAGTTGTTCTGACTCATAGTGACTCTCTATAGAATTTCTAAGGAATGTCTGGTGGGTTTGAACAGCTAGTGTTTAGCAGTCCAGTGCTTATCTTACAGCACAACACCAGAACTCTGAAGAAGTTATATAATTCTTCAATTTTATCATCATTGGCTTTAGTGGTTGATACATAAATTTGAATAATAGTCTCATTAACTGGCATTCCTTGTTGGTATAT
>NW_006408519.1:26995630-26997019 GCF_000296735.1 Chrysochloris asiatica
GGTCGCTATGGGTCGGAACCGACTCTACGGCACATAACAACAACAACAACATGTGCAGGAGCCCTGGTGACACTGTAGGATAAGCACTAGACTGCTAGTTACAAGGTTGGCAGTTCAGACCTACCAGTGGTTCCATTGGAGAAAGATGAGTTTTTCTGTTCCCATAAAGATTTAGAGCCTCAGAAATTCTGTACATTGTCACTATGTCACTTCCATGAGCATTGATTGTGGATCCAAGCAAAATCAAGTTTTGAAACTGAGAAACATCAATCTTTTCTCCATTTATCACTATATTATTTACTGGTGCAATTATGAGGATTTTTGTTTTCCTTATGGATTGAGGCACAATCCATACTGAAGGTTGCAGTCTTTGATCTTCATCAGTAAATACTTCAATTCTTCTTCACTTCCAACAAGCAAGGTTGTGTCATCTGCATATCTCAGGTTCTTAAAAGGCTCTTTATCCAATCTTGATCCTAAGTTTTTCTTCATATAATCCATCTTCTTGTATTATTTGCTCACTTTACAGATTGAATAAGTGTGGTGAAAAGATACAACCATGGTTCACACCTTTCCTGATTTTAAGCTATGCAGTATCCTCTTGTTTGAAAAAATTTCCCCTTGTACAGGTTCCTCATGAGTACAATTAAGTTCTGTAATACTCCTTCTTTGTAATGTTATCTATAGTTTTCTATGATCCACATAGTCAAATGCCTTTGCATACTCAAGCACAGTTCAACATCTTTCTAGTATTCTCTACTTTTATCCAAGATCTGTCTAATGTCAGCAATGACATCCCTCATTCCACATCCTCTTCTGAATCCGGTTTGATCTTCTGGAAGCTCTCAGACCAGGTACTACTGCAACCACTTTTGAATTATTTTCAGCAAAATTTTATTTGCATGTGATTTTCATGATATTAATTATTTTGAGAATGAATATGAGGAGTACAAAGGAAATAAATACAGTCAGAGGACAGAAATATTATTCTGCTGAGTCATCTTTTCTTTGGAATGAGCACAAATATGGATTTCTTCCAATCAATTGGTCAGGTAATTGTCTTCCAAATTTTGTGACATAGATGAGTGAATGCCTCTAGGGCTGCATTAGTTTGTTGAAACATTTCAATTTGTATTCTATCAATTCTTGGAGCCTAGTTTTTCACCAATGTCTTCAGTTCCACTGACTTTTGGTATCATATGCTACCTTTTTGAAATGGTTGAGTATCGATCTATTTTTTTTTTTTTTTTTTTGGTAAAGTGACTTGTGCATTTCTTTCATCTTCTTTTGATGTTTCCCACATCATTAAATGTTTTTGCCAGCAAAATCCTCCAATATTTCAAGTTGATGCTTGAATTTTCCCTTCAGTTCTTTCAGCTTGAAAAATGC
>NW_006408519.1:26997119-27000995 GCF_000296735.1 Chrysochloris asiatica
TCTGAGTATAGGTCAGGTTCATCATTGGAAATGTTCTTTTTGTTGATGAATGTGACACCATTCCTTGTAGTTTTCCATTCCGGCATAGTAAATCACATGACTATCTGATTTTAAATGGCCCAAGCCAGTCCCTTTCAGCTAATGTGTAGGGTATTGATCTTTATGCATTCCATTTCATTTTTGGCAACTTCCAATATTCCTAGATTTATACTTCATATATTCCACATTTAGATTATTAATGGATGTTTGAAGTTGTTTCTTCTTATTTTGCATTGTACCTTAGTATACACAACATCATACAAAACATCATACACATCATACAAAACATAGTACACAACATCATACAAAACATCAAACACAATATCAAAATTAACTGTATTTTGAGGAGGCAGTTCTGTCCTAGTCCTATTTTCAGTGCCTTCCAAGCTGAGGGACTCATCTTCCAGTATGACATCAGACAGTGTTATGTTGCTGTTCATAAGGTTTCCAGTGCACAGCCTTTCAGAAGTAGTCTGCCTTTCCGTCTTCCTAATTTGTCTGAAAGAACTGAAGAGAAAAATTCAAGTCTTGGCTTGAAGTACTGAAGGATTCGGTGGGCAAAATATTGAATGACACTAGAAATACCAAAAGAAGATGGAGGGAATCTATGTGACTGTACCAAAAATTTGGCCGATGTTCAATCATTTCTAAACATAGCATATGCTCAACAACCAATAGTCCTGAAGGAAGACGTCAAAGCAGCACTGAAGGTATTGGCGAAAAAGAAGGCTACAGGAATTGATGGAATATAAATTGAAACCTTTCAACAAATTGATCCAACATTGGAGGTGCTCACTCATCTATGTCAAGAAATTTGGAAGACAGCTACCTGGCCAAATGACTGGAAGCAATCTATGTTTGTGCCCATTACAAAGAAAGGTGACCCAAAAGAATGCAGAACTCATGGAACAATTTCATTAATATCATCTGCAAGTAAAATTTTTCTGAAGATAATTTAAAAATTATTACAGCAGTAGATCAACAGTTTGTTGTTAAGTTCTGTCGAGTCGGTTCTGAGTCCTAGGGTTTCCAATCTTGCTATTTGCAGCTTGGTCCTTATCCTACAATTCCATGATTTCAAACTAGATTTAGAAAAGGACATGGAACTAGGGATATCGTTGTTGACATCAGATGGCTCTTGGCTGAAAGCAGAGAATACCAGAAAGATATTTACTTCTGCTTTATTGACTATGCAAAGTTATTCGACTGCGTGTGTCATAGCAAACTAGGAATAATATTGTGAAAAATGGATATTCCAGAACACATAATTGTGCTCATGAGGAATGTGTACATAGACCAAGAGGCAATCCTTTGAACAGAAAATGGATACTGAATGATCTAAAATTAGGGAAGGTTTGCATCAGTGTTGTATACACTCAGCATACTTATTCAATTCATATGCTGTGAAAATAATCCAAGATGCTGAATTATATGAAGAAGAATGTGTCATCAGGACTGGTAGAAGACTCACTAATACCTGAAATATGCAGATGACACAGTCTTTCTTTCTGAAAGGCAAAAAATACATGAAATACTTACTGATGAAGATTTAAGGCTGCAGCTTTTGGTATGAATTAAATCTCAATTTAAAGAAAACAAAAATCCTCATAACTGGACTAATAGATAACATCATGATAAATGGAGAAAAGATTGAAATTATCAAAGACTTTATTTTGCTTATATCTACAATCAATGCTCACAGAAGCAACTGTCAAGAAATCAAGACATATTCCATTAGGCAAATCTGCTGTAAAAGACCTTTTTAAAGTGTTCAGGAGCAAAGATGTCAATTTGAGGATTAAGGAAGACTAGAAAAATTGATGTATTTAGAAATGGTGTTGGAGAAGAATATTGAAAGTACCATGGACTGCCAGAAGAACAAACAAATCTGTGTTGAAAGAAGTACAGTCAGAATGTTTCTTAAAAATGAGGATACCAAGACTTCATCTCTCTTACTTTGAACATATTATCATGTGGGTCAGTCTCTGGAGAAGGACATCATGATTGGAAAAGTGGAGAGCCAGCAAAAAAGAGGAAAACTCTCAACAAGATGGATTTACCCAGTGGTAACAACAATGGTTTCAAATATAACAACCAATGGGAGCATGGAACAGGACCAGGCAGTGTTTCAGTCTGTTGTGCATAATGAGTCTTAACTGACTCAAAGGCACTATCCTATAATCGAGGCAGCTGCTGTGATGAAGATAACCAATGTCCTTTGGATTCCATCTATAGAGTAATTATATAACTCAAACTAGATGGCAAGAAAGGTAATGAGGTAAAGATTTCAGAAGGCAACAGCTCCTGCAATGCATACAAAAAGATGAATGGAGATTAACTGTCTGCACATCATTCATGTCCAAGGAAAGTGATATTTGCCAAGACCTCATATCATAATGTCTTACGTTGTTGTTACATGCTGTGGAGTTGATTCCAACTTATAGAAATACTGTATAAGGCTTTCAAGGAGTGGCTGGTGAATTTGAAACTTGAACCTTATGGTTAGCAGTCCAGTGCTTGGCTTGTCCAACAGTTCCACCCTAGGACTTCTAGTCCTTTATGTTATTGTTGTTAAGTGCCATAGAGCTGGTTCCAATTCATAGTGATCCTGTATAGGGTTTCTAAGGAGAAACTGGTAGGTTTAAATCACACACTTTGTGGTTAACAGTCCAGTGCTTATGCCACACCAGGACTTTTGGCGTACAGAGATGTCTTTTTAAAATAAGGTTACATTATAATGCTCTTTCTTCTTATTTATGACTTGTTGTTAAGTACTGTTGAGTTGGTTCTGACCCATAGTGACCCTGTGTAGGATATCTGAGGAGCAGCTGGTGGGTTTGAACAGCCAACCTTGTCGTTTGCAGTCCAGTGCTGATCTTACAGTGCCACACCAGCAATTCTATTTATGACTTACAGGAAAGCAATTAAATAAAGCATGCTTCTGCATCTATTTCACGGTTTTCCTTTACACATTTTATTATAATTTGAATGTAGATCTGGTAAATTCCTTTCCAGGATTTTTCTTTCTTTCTTTTTTTGTCTTTCTTGGTGAATAACATCTTCCTTTAATCAGACTCTAAGTACCTTTTCCCTGGGTACCAAAAAGTTCCTGGCTAAATTAATGCTCAGTCATGATAGAAAGAGTCTAGGTTTCTAAACATTTATTTCCTTTGCATTCTATAGAGCTTTCCATTTCTAGATTCATACTGTTATTTAAATAATCAAATTAGGTGCTTGTCTTTCATGGTAAGCCAACATAAAACCTCTTTGAAGAAGGTTGGGAATAAATTGTATGTATATAAGGAGGTTTCAGAAAGTTTGTGGAAAAATTCCACTATCTTTTAATTTCATTTTTCCACGAACTTTTGAAGCTCCCTCATATTTAGATACATATGTATTCCAGATGCAAAGCAAGCAGTCATTTGATGTTTATGGAGCTGCAAAAATCATGTACATATCAGATGTTCACTCATTCTAAAATTCTCTTTTATGCAGCTCATTGAAACTCACTTGGCATTATCCCTTCAAGTTCATGCAACAGTGTCTTTTTATTCATTTGTAACATTCTTATCCTCTTTTAATTCAATCACTAGATGTATGTTCTGACCAAAATAGTTGGTATTTGATTCCTCTTGCCACCATCACTTTCCCTATTTCTAAGGAATTTCTCTTATAACTTTACCTTCATACTCTCCCCCATATTCTTCCATTTTTATGATTTCCCTGGGAGCCATCATGCTAGTACAACCAGACTACCTGGCTACACATTATGGGTGCTTGTTGTTGTTGGTAGGTGCCATCGAGTCAGTACCAACTCATAGCGACCTTATGCACAGC
>NW_006408519.1:27001530-27008788 GCF_000296735.1 Chrysochloris asiatica
TAAGTCCTTGACAACTTCAATCTTTTTTCCATTGATAAGAATGTTGTTTATTGGTCCAGTGGTGAGGATTTTTGTTTTCTTTACATTGAGATGCAATGCATACCGAAGGCTGTGGTCTTTGATCTTCATCAGTAAATATTTTAAGTCCTCTTCACTTTGCAGGTTGTATCATCTGCATATCGCAGGTTGTTAATGAGTCTTCCTCCAGTCCTGTTGCCATGTTTTCCTTCATAGAACCCA
Organism: Chrysochloris asiatica; assembly: GCF_000296735.1. Taxonomy (NCBI): domain Eukaryota; kingdom Metazoa; phylum Chordata; class Mammalia; order Afrosoricida; family Chrysochloridae; genus Chrysochloris; species Chrysochloris asiatica. Next base: position 27,001,771 of record NW_006408519.1, read on the forward strand.
GCTTCTCGGATTAATTGCCCAGCATACAGGTTGAATAAGTATGGTGAAAGAATGCACACCTTTCTTAATTTTAAACCATTCAATGTTCCCATGTTCTGTTCGAACAACTGCCTCTTGGTCCATGTACAGATTCCTCATGAGCACAATTAAGTATTCTATGTAGTTACTTTGATCAAATCAAAACCTTTATCAGACATTTGAAAATGAAAGATTCTAACTTAGTCTAGTTGCTCTTTTGCTATCGTCTTTCTTAGTTGTCTTTCAGTTGACTCCCCAGGTGTTTAGTATAGAACTGCTCCCTAAGATCTTCAAGGTGGTTCAGGCACACCAGCTGCTCCTTGGAAACCCTACACAGCATTGCTATGGATGGAAACTGACTCAATGGCACTAACAACAACAACAACAACAACACTCTTTTGGAAGCAGGTCTCTAGGATTATCTTCTGAGGTGCCTCTGGGTGGGCTTGAACCATGAACTTTTCAGTTCATAGTGGAGCACTTAAATGTTCACACCACTCAGGGTCTCCCGTAATGGAACTGAACATTCAGGAATTATTGGCAGCTATAAGGAGCTCTGGTAATGTAGTGGTTACGAATCAGGCTGCTAACCTCAAGGTCAGCAGTTTGAAACTACCAGCTGTTTCACAGGAGAAAGATGAGCCTTTCTGCTCCTGTAAAGATTTATGGCGTTGGAAACCTGGTACAGGGTCACTATGAGTCAGAACTGACTCCATGGCACACAATTACCACCACCGCCATGTTCTGGTCTGACAGAAAAAGCTGCCTGGGCAACCAGACTGAAACAACTGCCTAGTGCAGGATAGCAATGAAGGTGGTAGCTCTAACCCAGGGACTTCTCAAAGGAGTCTTTGGACTTCAAAAATGGGGGTCATATGAGTAAGTTAAGGTTTTCACAAGGTATACGGAGCTAGATATCTGTCATGTTGTCACTTACCCTGCAGAGCTCTTGTAATCAGAATGTGTATTTCCTTTATAGAGGGGATAGGCCCTAGCTGAGGTCAAGGAAATGCCCTCCAGTTACAATATTGAGCAAAATAAACATTCAGTTTCTGATAAACTAAAATTATCAAGTATTTGAAAACTCCACTATATGAAAGTGAAGCAGTCTACTTAGACAGAAGAACTATCTCCTCATGAAAGAGAAGATAAGTGAAGAAAAGCATCAAGTAAATATAAACAATAATCTTATAAATATTTGAGAGCAATGCATTCTTAAAAAGCAAATAAAAATGGCTCTTGCAAAAGGAATAAGCAATCTTCCCAACTAAAAATATAAGTGTTGAAAAATAAACTTAACGGATTCTTTGACTGTCATAAAGGATAAAGAAGAAAATAAAGATAGTAAACCCAAGATCTTGTATTAGGTAAACAAATCTATCAAATTAAATTATATTCTATATACAAGATATATCCAAAAAAAAGAGAAAAAAAACCTTGAAAATATAAAGTGATGAATGTTGTTGTTGTTGTTGTTGTTATGTGCCATGGAGTCGATTCTGACTCATAGTGACCCTGTACAGGGTTTAAAAGCCTGTAAATCTTTACGGGAGCAGAAAGCCTCATCTTTCTCCCGCGGAACAGTTGGTAGTTTCGAACTGCTGACCTTAAGTTTCACAGCCCTATTTGTAACCACTACGCTACCAGAGCTCCTTTACTTTGTGAAAATTCTAACAAGGAACAACAATATATGTGACACACAGAAGTCAAGATGAAAATATACAGAAAAAAATTGATACAGGAAAAATTACAATCCACTACATTTATGCTTTGTAGTGAGAAGAAATACATATATAATACAGCTAATAAACATTATTGGGTATATAATATAAGATAGTATACAGTAAGTATATACAGTAAGAGCTATTATAAATAGAATAGAAAGACCTGCACACATATTTCAGTGGGAGTCTTTATCACACCTGTCTTAGAGACCAGCAGATTAAACAAACAAAAAAATAGTAAGAATATAGAAACAACATAACAAATAACAGAAATTTGAATGAGTTTTATTTTACTTAAAAAGAGGGAATATAGTTTGTTCTCAAACACCATAAAATAGCCTTTTAAAAAGCTTATTATTGTGAATTGAGTGACGATTTACAGACAAAATCATCAGTTGTACATTCAACAAATCATATACTTTGTTTTTGTTTTATCTCAATGATTGGAATTCCTTCCATATTACAACTGTTATCCCACTTCCTCCCTGTGGTTCCTATTTTCACTCTACCCACTTTCTCATCCTTTCTCAAATTTTTCCTTAGGTAAAAGTTGCCCTTTGAGGAAATGTGGATAGGTCTCTTATGATACAATAGTGAATAATTGTTATCAGGACTGATTGTGAGGGTTGGAAATGTAAAGGTAGACATTTTGTAGCAAGGAGGGGAGTGATTAACTTTGCAGTCTAGGAGCAGAGGTCCCTGGGATCATCAAGGGAGAAGAGCAGAGAGTGGGACCCTACCCAGAGAAGCAGTGACACCAGAGATGGAGGTAGATACAATGACGTGGAGAGATGGAGTGACTGGGGACTTTGGATCCAGGGAGGGAGAGGGGCTGTGTGCTGACGACTGGGGGCAGGCTTGCAGGGTATACTCTTTGGTTTGTTGATGATGCATGGAGGGGATAGTGACCATGGCAGTGAGATAATGTATAATAGAATGCATGTAGGGCTGTTGTTCTCCCATGTAAACTATCACATAATTCCCAATCAAACATTAAAATCATCATAATAATAAATAAATAAAAAGAACAGTTAAAAAAAAAAAAGTTGCCCTTTGATTTTTGATGGTTGCCTATTCTTGATGGAATCAAACGGTGACATATTTTTTCTCTGGAAATGTTTGTGTATTCCAACTGCTCAGCTGTCAGTTAGTAGTAGAGCTCTTAGCCACTGTGCCACCAGGGTCACGACTTAGAAATTAACAATGAGTACCATACTATTCTAAATGACTTTTGAGTTTAAAAGGAAATTAAAGCAAAACAGATTATTTATTTAGTTTTGATTATGGCTACGATGTTGCCATGACTTTCCCCCCTATAAGCAACAACCCCAAATCCAAAGCCACTGTCACTGATTATTCAATTCATAGTGACCATGTTGGACAGGGTAGAATGCCCCTTTAGATTTCTGAGACTATAAACCTTTATAGAAGCAGACACCTCAACTCTCTCTTGCAGAGTGGCTAGTAGATTTGCATTTCTGAGCCAGTAGTTAGCAGTCCAACACATAACCCACTAAGTGACCAGGAATTGGGTAACAGATTTGCCTAATGCAATACATTGCTTGATTTCTTGACTGTTATTTCTGTATGTGTTGATGGTTGATTCAAGTAAAGTGAAGTCTTTGAAAACTTCAATCTTTTCTCCACTTATTTGGATATTATTTATTGGTCCAGTGGTGAGGACTTTTGTGTTGTTTTCATTGAGTTGTAACCCATACTGAAGGTTGTAGCCTTTGATCTTCATCAGTAAGTATTTAAGTCCTCTTTTGTATTGTTTCAAAAGGTATTTGCAAGAATGAAAGAAGCCATTGTTCTGGAATAATTTTATTAATACCATGTCCAGCACCATTTCTATCACCAAGGCCAACTATTGATCCTTCCTCTTTGTTTCCATCCTTTGTATTCCAATTGCCAGTAATTATCAATACATCGTGATTGCATGTTTGATTAATTTCAGACTGAGGAAGTTGGCAGAATTCTTTAATTCCATCATCACTGGCTTTAGTGGTTGATGCATAAATTTCAATAATATTTGCATTAACTGATCTTCTCTATAGGTGTATGGATATTATCCTATCACAGACAGCGTTGCACTTGAAGATAGATCTTGAAATGTTCTTTATGATGATGAATGTGGTGCCATTCCTCTTTAATTTGTCATTCTGAGAATAGTAAACCATGTGATTGTCAGATTAAAAATGACCAATGCTAGTTGATTTTACCTCACTGTTGTTGGTGTTAGGTGCCATCGTGTTGGTACCGACTCATAGCGACCTTATGCACAGCAGAACGAAACACTGCTCTATCCTAGGACAGCCTCACTATTGTTGCCATGTGTGAGCCCATTGATGCTGCCACTTTGCCAATCCATCTCGCTGGGGGCCTTCCTCTTTTTCTCTGGCCCTCCATCTTACCAAACAAGATATCTTTCTCCAGTGACTCGTCCCTCCTGACAATATGAGAGATGAAGGAGAATATTGAAAGTGCCGTGGGCTGCCAAAAGAACCAACAGATCTGTGTTGGAAGAAGTGCAGCCAGAGTGCTCCTTTACCTCACTAATGCCTAGGATATCAATGTTTATATGTTCCATTTTATTTTTTGACAACTTTCTAGATTCATACTTAATACATTCCAAGTTTTAACTATTAATGACATTTACAGCTGTTTCTCATCTTTAGTTTAGTCTGGAAGCTCATCTGAATCCTGTCTACCATGACTTACCCTGCTGGTATTTAAAATACCGGTGGCATAACTTCCAGAATCCCAGCAACTAGCAAGCCACTGCATTATGACAAATTGACAGGCAAGTGTTGGAACAAAGGTTACTTATGTATGAATATTTTCTATCAAATCTCTCTCTACACATATTTGTAGGTAAACTCTTCCTCTTCCTCCACAGCCTCTCACCCTGCATATCTACAAATGCATATGCCCATGGGTCACCGAATTACAGGCTTATCTATAACAGTGTTTACCGCTGTTGCCTTTAACTCTGACACTCCTTTCACTGTCCTCCCCTAACTCTATTAATTTTTTCTGATGTCTTCTTTAAGTAAATTGCCTTCTTGTTTACTTTAGTTATATTTAGAAATGAATAATACAGATACAGATAGTATATGGCCAAAATGATATTTCAGGAATTTAGGCCTTTAATTGTGTTTAATAAAAATAATTATGTCTTAAAATAAATTAAGTTTCATTTTTAGAAGTAAATAAAATAACTAAAAATGAAAATGAAAATACAAAAGCTAGTTAAATATAAAAGAAAATAATTATTTAAAAACAAAAATAGAATTATTCTTTGAAAATAGTGAAACAATTTGGACAATTTGAGAGAGAAAGGATGGACACACTGAAAATAGAATAGGGGAAAGAAGTTCAACTTGAAGCAGATTTTTTTGTTTTTCAAAGAAGGAGACTATTTCAAATTTAAGACCCAACTTGAAACATGAAGTATTTTTTGTGGCCCAGGGAATCAGTCTGAGCATATTGTCAAGTGTAGTGTATTTTGCCTGAAAATTCAAAATGATCCACCAACTAGTCAATGACTTATTTTGTTGTTTGTCATTGAAAATATGAAAAGCAAAACATACAAAAATTCTTCACGTAGGATTCTGTGATATATGGATTACGTTCTTCAGGGTGTACAACCATTCTCACCTTCATTGGTGTAGTGAATTATCTAATGTCTCTTTCAGTCTTTTACGCTGCATCTCCCACCAAACAAACATCTCTGCCCTGCAGAGTCTGGGTAAGAGAAGGTGAAGATACTGATAGGGTGACATGATGCAGCTGTGGGTGTTAGCAGAGTTAATTGTAATGGTAAAACATGAAATGCTAGCATGGGTTTAAAAGGAACCAGCTCAGAAGCAGGAAGGGGGAATCTCCTTAAAATTAAAGAAGACCAACCAGGTGGAAGTGCATCCTTTGGAGCCCTGAGATCTTTACACATTGAACCTCCTTACTCCAGGGAGAGAAAGTTGTGATGCTGGAGACGTGGCTGTGGAGCAGCAGTAGCAGAACCAAGAACCAGAGCACAAGACACAGAGCACAGTGAGCTTTTCAGCTCATGGGGTAAGTAAAGCTGTACCTTCAGACAGGAAGCTTGCTTGTAGAATGGGGTGTTTCCAAGCATTGAAGTGGGGGAGTTAGGTTTGCTGGCCCACGGGACTCCAGCCAAATGCCTCCAGGCTAAGGCTTATTACAGTGGAGTGCTGTGTCCTGTAGGCATTTATTAGCAGCTGACTATAATAATTGTGACCTGAGTACTTCTGATTGCAAATTGTACTCTGTTAACTTCTCTATTAAACACGAAAACGTTGAGTATGATGTGTTAGGTTTGTGTGGCCATTTCAACGAATTACCAAACCCAGTTGAGTAGAGACAGATATGGGAGGAATTGTTTGTGCCACATTTTCTGCACCCTCCTTTTCCAATTTGTTCCCACCCAATTAACATATACTTTCCCAATATCAATAATTCCCAATATCCAATCCTATTTGCTGCATCACCACAATCCATGATAAACAACCTCAAGACTCATTCTCAAAAAAGAGATGACCCACTATATTAGTTTTCTATTGCTGCTGTAGCTTAAAACAATACAAATATATTATCTTACAATTCTGCAGGTCACAACTCTGGTGGGTCTCACTGGACTAAAATCAAGTTGTTGGCAGGCTGAGTTCCTTTGTGCAGACTCTGGAGAAAATTATCCATTTCCTGTTCATGTGGGTTGTTGCACTGTAATTTATGACTGAGGTCTCCAAATTCTGAGATTGCCACATTCTTGAGTTCATGGCTTCCTTTCTGCATCATCAAAGCCAGCCAGGGCAAATCAAGTCTTTCTTATATAACATCTCTCTGGCTCTCTATTTTCCTTTATTATTTTTTTTCTTAAATGTTTTATTGTGGATTATGTGATAGTTTACGTGGGAGAACATTAGTTTTACATTCATTCTATCGTATATCGTCTCATTGCCATGGTTACAATCCCCTTCATGCAATCCTTCCCCATGCCCAGGTCTTCAGCACACCGTCACTTTCCCTCTCTGGATCTAAAGTCTCCAGCTGCTCCATCGCTCCACGTCATCATCTCTGGTTCCATTTCAGGCATCACTGCTTCTCTGGGTAGGGTCCCGGTCTCTGCTCTTCTCCCTTGATGGTCCTAGGGACCTCCATTCCTAGACTGAAAAGTTAATCACTCCCCTCCTTGCTATAAAACGTCTACCTTTACCTTTCCAATCCTCACAATCAGTCCTGATAACAATTATTTA
>NW_006408519.1:27009593-27032862 GCF_000296735.1 Chrysochloris asiatica
ATATTTTTCCTGTAGGTCTTTCTTTCAAGAAGTATCTTCTGTTCTTCTAGCCACTCCAGGTTGGTCTGCTTGTTTTCCTTTCTTTTTGTACTTTTTTTTTTTTTGTAATAACTCATAGGTTTATATTAAGCCAACCAAATAAGCTGGTATAATTTCCCCATTTTGGTGTCTAGAAATGGTAGTTCCTGATCCTCACTGAATAAAATGTTGTCTGAAAGATAAGTCCTCTTTATGTCTGAATTACCTATGATGGCATTCAGAAACTTGCCTTGACATCCTACTTTGGGCCATTAAAAAAAAGACATGGCATTTTAGGTAAAGTTAGCAAATGGATTGGTAGGAACACATATAAAACTGCTATGGTTGTGTTCCACCACTCTTCTGTTAGTTTGTCATATTGTGGTGGCTTGTGTGTTGCTGTGATTTTGGAAGCTATGCCACAGGTATTTTAAATACCAGCAGGGTCACACAGAGTGGACAGGTTTCACATGAGCTTCCAGATGAAGACAGACTAGGAAGAAGGAGAGATGGAGGACTACTTCTGAATATGTAGTCACTGAAAACCTTATGAATAGCAGAGAATCACTGTCGGATATAGTGCTGGAAAATGAGCTCCACAGGTTGGAAGACTCTCCAATTGTGACTGGGAATAGCTGCCTCCTCAAAATAAGAGTTGACCATGATGAGACAAATGGAGTAGAGCCCTTAAGACCTTCATTTGCTGATGGTACACAACTCAAAATGAAGTGAAACAGCTGTAAACATCCATTAATATTTGGAACATGGAATGTATGAAGTATGAATGTAGGAAAATTGGAAATTGTCAAAAAGGAAATGAAATGCATAAACACTGATATCCTTGGTATTTGTGAGCTGAAATGCACTTTTATAGGCCACTTTGAATCTGACAATTCCAAGGTTTACTATGCCGGGAATGACAAATTAAAGGGAAATGGCATTGCATTCATTGTCAGAAAGAACATATCAAGGCCTGTCATGAAGTACAACACTATCTGTGATAGGATAATATCCATGTGCCTACAGATAAGACCAGAGTCCTGGCATGGTGCTGTGGGTTTATGTGCCAGACTGCAAAACCATTTGAACTTCAAGGATGGAGGTTCAAGCTCACCAGCTGCTCCTTGGAAAAACTACACAGATTCACTATGGGTCAGAGTCGACTGGATGGCACTTAACAACAACAACAACAACAGGGAAAACCAGTTAATACCACTATTATTCAATTTTATGCACCAACCACTAAAGCCAGTAAGGATGAAATAGAAGAATTCTACCAACTTCTTCAGTCTGAATTGATCAAACATGCAATCAAGATGTACTGATAATCACCTGCAATTGGAATGCAAAGACTGGAAACAAAGAAGAAGGATCAGTAATTGGAAAATATGGCCTTGGTGATAGAAATGATGCTGGAGATCACATGATAGATTTCTGCAGACCTATGATTTATTCATTTCGAATATCTTTTTTTAACAGTATATTACATGACTATAAACCTGAACCTCACCAGATGGAATACACAGAAATAAAGTTGACTACATCTGTGGAAAGAGATGGTGGAAAAGCTCCATATCATCAGTCAAAACAAGGTCAGGGGCAGACTGTGGAACAGACCATCAATTGCTCATATGTAAATTCAAACTGAAGCTGAAGAAAATGAAAGCAAGTCCATGAGAGCCAAAATATGACCTTGAACACATCCCACCTGAATTTAGAGATCATCTGAAGAAGATTTGATATATTAGACACTAAAGAACAAAGACCAGAAGAATTGTCAGATGACATCAAGAACATCATACAGGAAGAAAGCAAAGGTCATTAACAAGACAAGAAAGAATGAAAAGACCAATATGGATGTCAGAAGAGACTCTGAAACTTGCTCTCCATTGTAGAGATGCTAAAGCAAATAGAAGAAATGATGAGATACAAGAGCTGAACAGAAAATTTCAAAGGTCAGCTCGAGAAGACAAAGTCAAATATTATATAAAAATGTCCAAAAACCTGGAGTTAAAAAATCAAAAGGGAGTAACAAACTCAGCGTTTCTCAAGCTGAGGGAACTGAATAAAAAATTCAAGCCTCGACTTTCATTATTGAAGAATTCTCTGGGCAAATTATTGAATGATGCAGAAAGCATCAAAAGAATATGGAAGGAATGCACAAAGTCACTGCACCAAAAGGAAATGGTTGATGCTCAACCATTTCAAGAGGTAGCTTATGATCAAGAGCTGATGATATTGAAGGAAGAAGTCCAAAGTGCATTGAAGGAATTGGCAAAGAACAAGGCACCAGAAATTGATGGAATACAAATTGAAACATTTCAACAACATGAGGTGGCACTGGAGGCACTCACTCATCTATGCCAAGAAATTTGGAAGACAACTATCTGGCCAAATGATTGGAAGAGATCCAAATTTGTGCCCATTCCAAAGAAAGGTGACCCAATGGAATGAGGAAATCATCAGACAATCTCTTTGATTTCCCATGCAAGTAAAGTTTTACTAAAGGTAATACAGAAGTGGCTGTAACCATACATTGACAGAGAACTTCCAGAGGTTTCAGCTGGATTCAGAAGAGGATGTGGGATGAGGGATATCATTGCTGATAACAGATTGAATTGGCTGAAAGCAGAGAATACCAGAAAGATGTTCACTTGTGTTTTATTGACTATGCAAAGGCTTTTTATTGTGTGGATCATGACAAGCTATGTACAACACTGTGAAGTATGAATATTCTGTAACACTTAATTAATTGTACTCATGAGGAACCTGTACATAGACCAAGAGGCAGTTGTTAAAACAGAACAAGGGAACACGGAACGGTTTAAAATTAGGAAAGGTATGCAACAGGGTTATATTCTTTTACCATACTTATCCAACTTGTATGCTGAGCAAATAATTCAATAAGCTGGGTTTTATGAAGAAAAATGTGAGATCAGTATTGGAGAAAGAGTCATTAACAACCTGCAATATGCAGATGATACAACCTTGCTTGTTGAAGGTGAAAGGACTTAAAATGCTGATGAAGATCAAAGACCACAGCCTTCTGTATGGATTGTATATCAATGTATAAAAAAAACAAAAATCCTCACCACTGGACCAATAAACAACATTCTTATCAATGGAGAAAAGATTGAAGTTGTCAAAGACTTCCTTTTTCTCAGATCAACCATCAACACTCATGGAAGCAGGAGTCAAGAAATCAAATAATGTATTGCATTAGGCAAATCTGCTGCACAAGGCCTTTTTAAAGTGTTGAAGAGCAAAGATGTCAGTTTGAGAACTAAGGCACACTTGACTCAAACTATGGTATTTTCAGTAACCTCATATGCATGCAAAAGTTGGACAGTGAATAAGGAAGACTGTAGAAGAATTGATGCATGTGAGTTATGATGTTGGAAGAGAATACTGAAAGTGCTATGGACTGCCTAAAGAACAAATAGATTCCTTTCCTAGTCACTTATCCCGAGAATGTTATTGTTCATGTGTGCCATCGAGTCAGTTCTGACTCATAGTGACACTGTATAGGGTTTCCAAGATTGGCTGGTGGGTTTGAGCTGCCGTCTTTGTCATTAGCTTTACAGCTTAAACTACAGTGCCACACTAGAGCCCAAGTCTTGGAAACAGTTTCTTATTATAATTTCCTTTTCGTAGAGAAGAAAACTGACTTGAGAGATAAAATCATCAGACACATTTGACTACTCAGCTTTTAAATGGGATAAGACATCAAGTGCCTATTCTTTATCTTGCCAATGTTCTTCCAGGATCTGTATTGTGTGACCCAAGTATACCACGCTACTGTGCAGGTGGTTGGAACATAAAAACATTGCGCTGTGGGTTGGCCATGCAGATGGGTGAGAATTAGGCTAATAAAAATTCATTGGAAGCACTTTGCCCTGAAGAAAGCAAGGTGCCTGCATTTTCTTGGAGTTTATGTGTTGACAGTATAAAGAACTGGCACAAAAAAGGTTGCCTTGCTTCTGACTTTATAGTCTCCATATGGTCAGGCAAAGAGTAAATTGACCACATCTGCTACAAATCTGTAGCTGTACTATTGGGGCTTGCAGCTTTGTCACTAACTCTCAAAATCCTTCTCTCTAGATCCAGGATACTATATCCTGCTCCAGAGTGTGCCAATTTTCACGCCTTTTGTACTCTTCTCTAGCATTCTTCAAACTCAGATGATCTTGGATATCCCTTAGACTTGGAGATGGAAAACGTTTTATTTAAAGGGCCAGAGAATAAAGATATTAGATTTTGTGGGACAGTGGGACACATTGAGGAATATTACATATATTATATTACACTGTATTGTTGTCATTGTTGTTAAGTGCCGTCTACCTCATAGCGGCCCTGTATAGGGTTTCCAAGGAGTGGTTGGTACATTTGAACCACCAACCTTGTGGCAAAACCAATCTTGTGGTCCAGTGCTTTATCCTATAGTGTCACACAAAAGTTTTATTGATATAATTCAATATATAAATAACTGAGTATATGTTTTGGTAGTTTAAGTCTAGTGGATTAAATGTTGGGCTACTAACCTCAAAGTTGTCAGTTCAGACCCACCAGTTACTCTGCAGGAGAAAGATGAGACTATCTGCTCTCATGACTATTCAGTCCCAGAAACCCTCAGGAGCAGTTGTACTCTGTCCTGTAGAATCACTAGGAGTCAGAATATACTTATGGGCCATGGATGGGAATGACAAGAATAGAATTATTTTTGTGGGGGTATAAGTGTTCACTTACGATGCAAAGTTAGTGTTTCCCTTTATCAATTTGATTGCAAATGCTCATTTATAAAAACCATTCTTAGCTCATGGACTGTGCCAAAACAATTGGTAGGTCTGATTTGACCCCTGGGTCATAATTTACTAGCCTTTCCTTAGGGAAAGCTTGCATTTCAACTGGGAGACTGGCAGAAATATGCATTTTTGGCAAACTGATGGTGGAGGTTACCATGAGTAGATTTATGTAAAGATTTTTACTGGGGTTTTGTGTGTACCAATTCAAACTGTGACTGATTTATATGTGGTTAATGCTCTGGACTGTGAAGTCATTTGAACTGCAAGGTCGGCAGTTTCAGCTCACCAGATGCTCCTCAGAAACCCTATACAGGGTCGCTATGGATCTGAGCTTACTTGATGGCACTTCACAACAACAACAAGAATGATACTTGGGGATCTGAGTTTTGTTTCCAGTTCTAGTCCTATGATATCAGGTCTGTGTGTGGTTGGAAGGTGAGCATCAAATATTCTAGAGAACACATAGAATACAAGTGATTTTCCCTCAGTGCCCAGTCTAGCGTCAAATGACAGCCTAAAGTGGCAAAGTAAGGATATTCACTCCATTTTCCATAAACACTGGGTGGCCATGAAGGATGCAGAAAATTCAGGCTTGGGGACAGTGAGAGGCAGCGGTGTTGACACAAATAATCTCTGTTTTTATAGTCACCAGTGGTAGTTGCAAAGTGAGGCTTTATCCTCAACTAGCTGTAAGGGGAGTGAATATTAATGAAGCCCCTAAAGGGAGTGTTAAAGACTACAAACTCAGTTGGGAATCATTTTTGGTGCAGGGTTCTGATACAAGCATTCCAGACTAGTCACTTAGGCATCTGAAGACATCGCTGCAAGATTAAAAAGTTACACATCAGCAAAGTCCACTTCCAGATAACAACACCATGAGGAGCTCAGAAGACCCACTCCCCAGAGAAACTAGAAAAGCTGGAGAAAGCTATAAAACAACAACCATTTAAAGTCTCTGGAAATTGTCCTAAGGCCATATTGCAAATGAACAATCATTTATTCAGGAAATCTACTAAAAGTCAGTAAGAACAGCCAGACTCCGTGGCATTTTAGCTCTGATATATGCTTCCCTTTCCTCAATTTTATTACTGTTGTCAAGTACCATTGAATCTATTCTGATTCATAGTGACCCTGTATAGGGTTTCCAAGGAGTGGCTGGTAAATTTGAACTGATGACCTTGTGGTGCATTATCTGATAGCACCACACCAGGACTCAACTTAATCTTCTTCCAATCAGCTTAAAGAAAGCACTGCTCCAAAAGGGCGAGGCAAAGGGGCGCCTTCTCTCAGCACCTAATCAAGACTGACTGTATCTCACCAGAAAGGGAAGACTGCCAGCCTTTTTCATCATCTCCAAATCCATTTGGAAGAAAATAAATTCCCAGTGAGTACTGCAGAACAACTTTCTTCCTCTACACAGCCAGGAGCTGTAGGATAAAGGCTCTACCTCAGACACAGCAGGCCTCGAGTACTGTGGCCCTAATCACCCTCACCCACTGAAGCTTGCTTGTAACGCAGAGATTCAAGGCCAAGCAGAAAAGATCAGAGACTACTGCCCCAATGATCAGAGAATTTGCCAAGGGGAAGAGACAGTGTATAAGAAAATGGGAGCCTCAATGCTCTATCCATAGAAACCACTATGACTTGAACAGAGTAGGGAGTAGCTCAAGCCTATGGGAATGCTCAGAAATGACAAAACCAGTTGTCTTCAAGTCAAATCTTGACTCATGAAGAACCCTTGTATCAGAGTAGAACTGTCACCACTAGGTTTTGAGTGGCTGGTGTTTTGGAAATGGATTGATTGCTCGGCCTTTCTCCTGAAGGCACCACTGGTAGTGGCTGGTGGTTATGTGCCGTGGAGTTGGTACCGACTCACAGCGACCCTGTGCAGGGTTTCCAAAGCTGTAAATCTTTACGGGAGTACAACGCCTCATCTTTCTCCCACGGAGCAGCTTGTAGTTTCGAACTGCTGACCTTGTGGTTCACAGCCCAATTCACCACTGGGTGTACTCAAACCTCCAATCTTTTGGTTATCAGCTGATTGCTAACAGAAAAAAAGAGAGAAGATATTGAAAACAATACCATGGCTACCTATCTAGGGGAGAGAAATAGAATAGGAGATAAAAGGATATGAATGAATAAATCAAGGAATTTGGGACTTGGAAGTAAAGTTGATAATGTACTATGAGGTGGAAACTTAACCTTTGCACCTGAGGCCCATTAAGAACAAGAATGGCTTATAGAAAGACCTTGCAACATATGACAAAAGTAGATGGTCCATAAATGGAACAGGAAGTTTGGAATGTACCAGTTGGCTGATTAATAGGAAGTGTCTGGGGGCCAGTCTCTCATTTCCAAAGAGAGGTATCCAAATAACAGTTGGCAGTGATTCTCCAATAGAAGTTTCTGCATGTCTTTGGGGCTTTCTTTGCATCTGGATATGGATGGCCTTCACAAGAGGTGGATTTCATGTATTAAGAAACTCACTGATTTCTTCACACTCTGAAGGTAGGGTACCTTTTAGAGGTAGCATTCTGTCTTCCCTTCGGATAATATTTCAAATAGTTTTTCTCTTATACTTTGGAAGAGTAAGAGGGAAGCAAATTGAATATAGGTTCCTAGAAATCACTTTCAACCCAATTTCTCTTTAAGCAGTGTTTCATGTGTGACCTTTCTGAGCCAGGGAATGAAGAAAGGAAGAAGATGGATCCGGAGTGTATAGTACTCTTTTGTCTTCTCAGCAGCTGCTTGTACAGTGGGCCCAGATGCTTAGATGCCAGCATTCTGAGCCAGAATACTGATGACTCCTTAGAGACCGAGATGTGCTATCCTGAGTTTAGAGTAGTAAAGCAGAATGAAGTGTGAGGATCTAACACAAGCATGGCTGAGTCCCCGAAGCTCTGCATTTACCAGCGAATTTTTTAGCTAAGACATGGAGAATATGTGGGAATAGTGCAGGCCAAATGCACATGCTGAACTACTGATGCTTCCAAAAGAACAAGCTAGAAATAATACTGTGAACTGGGAATAGGGAAATGCCATTTCTGCAAGTTTGTTCCAATAGGAAATCCCACCATCTGGATATTAAGACTGTCAAATTTCATCACAGTCATTATCTTGATCTCACTACAAGATCATTAACTCATTTTATATTTTATCCAAACATGGTTAGTTTTTCATTCATCTAGAGTTGACTGTCCACTAGAATAGCCACTAGCCACATGTAGCCTTTGAATACTTGGGGTTAGTGCCACAGGAGGGTTCGAATTTTAAATTTTTGTTCATTATAATTAATGTATATTTAAATTTTAAAATTAAATCAGTATAGAGTAGTTTTCCAGGAAATGTAACTTTCTGGTTTTAATATAACTGTCTTTGTCTTTAACCACCAGAAATTTAACATCTAAATTGAGAAATGCTAACTGTATAAAATACACACCAGTTTTGAAAACTTAGTCTAATAAATAACATAATATAGCTCAGTAATAACTTTTTATATTAGTTAAATATTAAAATGACAATATTTTACTTTTTGATGTGACTACTACAAAATTTAAAATTACTTATATGACTTGTTTCATATTTCTATCAGTCAGCATTAATCTAGAGGATAGATTTCATAAGACTTGAGTTATCTAATATAAAAGTTACTCATCCAATGCAGCTGTTTAAAATGAACCAAAAAAAGCAAAGCAATGTATTCCTCAGCTCTAGCTGCATTTCAAAGGCTCAGTAGCTACCTGTGGCTAGTGGTTTTTCCATTGGATAGCACATCTGGGACATTGAGGTGGGTTGGATTATGGGACCTAATTTTCAACTTTATGAAGCATTTCCTTGCTAGGTAACTTTTCATTTCTTTCCACATAGGTATTTTGTAGAACATTCTCCTCATTACAGAACATTCTATTTGTAAATGTTGCTCAAATCAATGAAATAGCTCTCACTAGGAATATTCATGTCAGAATTATGTCAATTTATAAAAAACAAAAAAAAAAAAAAGAAAGAAAAAGAAAAAAGGATGAGATGCTCACTCCAAGGTGAATTATAACTCTTAAACAACCATCCAGTGCCATAGAGAGGCATCAAGATCTCTTGGTATGTTGTTTACATTGTAGCCTTAACTTCATTTTTATCCCCAAGGATGATACTTCTTTATGCCCTGTTTGACCACTATATAGCATATTCTCATGTGGAAGCCTTCTCACCTGCTCAAAAATGACAATCTCCCCCTCCCACACACAAAAAGAGATAATATAAGAAGTTAAAGTCAACTCACAGGAAGTTGAAACATATCTGGAGGTAGACCTGGCTCCAATGATGTCTGAATTCTTTGACCTTATGGGCAGCTGCTCTCAAGTCAATTCTGACACATGGCAACTCCACGTGTGCAGGGTAGAACTGCTCCATAGAGTTCTCAATCACTGCTCCTTGATTTTTGGGGGAGGGAACAGATAGCTATGCCTGTCTGCCAAGGCATGTTTGGGTGTGTTCAAACCAACAACTCTTGGGCTAGTTGTTGTTGTTAAGTGCTATTGAGTCCGTTTGACTCATAGTATCACTGTATAGTTTGGGTGTTTAACGATCTGTGTCACTTAGGAAACCTTTTATCTTAGGATTTCCTACAAAGCTTTCCAATAAACTCTAATTGTTAGTCTGGAACCTCTGATTCTTTATAATAGGTAACAGGAGGAAAAAACCCTTAAAGTGATAAAGAAAAAAGATTTAACAACTATTAGTTTTATGACTTTATTTGGAGGTAACAAGGCAGAGGAAAAGTTGTGAAAGCTGTAATGTACTAATATATGAATTATCATAGGAAAGACATTCAAAAACTGTCCTCTTGCTGATCAATAATTTTATCAATATTTATTGAGCCTCTAGTTTTTATAAGTGCTATTACTAATACGAAAAGGTAGGAAGAAGATTGTCTTTTCTTTAAAAAAAATATTTCAATCAGTTACAGACTGAAGATATAAATATATGAAAACTTAAATAATCAAGTAGAATTTTAAAAAACTTAATAGGATTGAGTTTCACTACTCTTCACTCTTCATTCCCACCTAGTCTTCAGAACTGAACTTGACATTTGTACATACCCTCCAAATCATCTGCTGGGAGTTAAGGTTTCTTTTAAATTCTCTTTTAATTTAGCTGGATGGAATTAAGAAGGCCTTACAATTGTCACTGGCCAGTTCCACCGTATCCAGGGAATAATATTCACGTTTACCTTGACCCTTGATAGAAGGCCATTGTCAGTTTTATTGGGGTTCAGCAACACCCCAAGGGCCTATTGAATTTTCTTCTCTGGATGTCTTATTGGAACTAAACACAGTCGCTGATGGGTGATCCATATCCTGATGCAATAGAGTTGCTGATGTTGTCTGACAATCCAAGATTCTGACCCTATTGATATTTCATATTGTCCACACACAGTCTCGCTTTGGTACAAATATAGAGGCTGAGTAATGGATTGTCCATTTCCTTTTTTCATTCCATTTGCATTTTTATCTTTGTAGACTATATTTTAATTGGTGCTTCCTGTAGTCCTTTTCTTATAGTCACAAAAAGCCTATTTTGAAAGAGAAAAACACAAAGAAACATTAATTTACTGGCTCACCACTCATTCATATTCTAAAATTCAGTTATATATATAGTTAAGGCGGAACTACTATATGAAGTATAACATGGCATCAGAACTGAAGGAAGACTCACTAAAAACCTGTGATATACAGGTGACACAATATTGACTGCTAAAAGTGAGGAGGATTTGAAGCTCTTTCTTATGAATATAAAAGACAAAGGTCTATTATGCTCCTGGATAGGAGGATTTAACATTGTAAAAATGTCAATACTGCCCAAAGCAATTTACACATATAATGCAATCCCAATCCATAACCAAGGAAATTCTTCAAAGAGATGGAAAAAGCCAATTACAAACTTTACATGAAAAGGAAAGAGACCCAGGATAAGCAAAGCACTGCTTAAGAAGAAGAATAAGGTTGGAAATCTCTCTCTCTTCAATTTCAAAATTTATTACATGGCTACAGTGGTCAAAACAGCCTAGTACTGGTACAGTGAAAGATACATTGATCAATGGTACAGAATCGAGAATCCAGAAATTAACCCATCCACATACAGCCAACTGATTTTTGACAAACTACCTAAATATATCGCATGGGGAGGTGATAGACTCTTCAACAGATGGTGCTGGCAGAACTGGCAAGCGATATGCAAAAGACTGAAACAAGACCTTTACCACACACCATATACAAAAACCAACTCAACATGGATTAAAAACCTAAATGGGAATCCCAGAATTATGAATGCCCTCAGTGAAAAAATAGGGACAAATGTGAGGGCACTATTTTAAGGAATACACAGGCTACCAAACATTTTGAAAACTACACAAACAAAAGTAGGCAAAATAGATGATAGGGACATACTAAAAATTAAAAATTTATATGCATCAAAAAACTTTACCAGAAGAGTAAAAAGGGAATCCACAGAATGGGAAAAAATCTTTTACAATGACACATCAGAAAAGGGACTTATTTCTAAAATATACAGGAAACTATAACACCTCTACAAGAAAAAGACAAATAACCCAATAAAAAATGAGCACAGGACATGAACAGACACTTCACCAAAGAGGAAATCCAGGCAGTCAACAAACATATGAAGGAATGTTCATGATCACTAGCCATTAGAGAGATGCAAATCAAAACAACAATGAAATATCATCTCACACCAGCAATAACAGCAAAGATAAAAAAAGTAGAGGACAATAAATTCTGGTGGGGATTAGGAGAGACTGGGACACTCCCGCATTGCTGGTTGGATTGCAAAACTGTCCAACCTCTCTGGAAAGCAACCTTCCTCAGAAGGTTGCAAATAGAAATACTTTATGATCCAGCAATTCCTCTACTTGATATTTACCCACAAGAAATACGAGCCATAACACGAGTAGATATATGCACACCAATGTTCATAGAAGCACTATTTACAATAGCAAAAAGACGGAGACAGCCAAAGTGCCCATCAACTGAAGAATGGATAAACAAACTGGGGTACAGACACACAATGGAATATTATGCTACCTTGAAAAATAACAAGGAAGCTGCAAGTCACTGCATAACATGGATGAACCTTGAGGACAGTATGTTGAGTGAAATTAGTCAGTCACAAAAGGAGAAATACTGCATAGGGCCACTACTGTAAAAGACTAAGAAAAAGAACCCATACTATAGGGGGCTGGGGTGATTTCCTGCTGGTTACCGGAATGTGGGGGGTGGGGTGAAGGGAGGGAGGGGAAGGTGGAGCACAGGGCAGGGAATAGACACAGGATAGTTTGGGGGAAGGGGCAGTATACAAGAAGGGAGAGGGGAATGGAAAAACAAGGCAAATGGGAGAACAATTAGGCAGGTTTGCATGGGCTAAGTGGGACAGAGGTAAATAATGATGTATGCACAACCTTGGAACAACAGGGCTCTGGGATATAGGGACTGAGACATGGTTGGAATGGGGAAAAGGGAGGAAATAATGTTAAGATGCTTAGCTGTCTTTTGAATCTTGGTTTCCCTTGCATACCATTACAAAATAGACACTTGAGGGGGTGAGAAAGGAATAGCCAGAAATATTACCATAGAAAGCTTGTAAGTCTGTCTTCTGCCTATAACTGATTGGAATACCTAAAATGGGGCTATATACTGCCCAGTGAAGGAGGCTTCCTGCAGAGCCTCTGCATTACATAAAACCATAGGTGGAATCCTGAACTACATCCTGAATCTTCTGAGGTGGGAAATTTCTCCTTGAAAGGACAAGCAGACCAGCCTTGAGTAGCTAGAAGAACAGAAGATACTTCTTTAAAGAAAGACCAACAGGAAAAATACAAAACAATATTGGCAGACCAACTGATTACTACAAGAACAAGCAAGTTGCTTGCTTAGGAGATATCAAGGCAAGTGGTTGGGTCCCCTCAGGGCAAACCCCCTTCCAAGACTAAGACTCAATGGGAATACACGCTGTGATTGGTGACCATGTTCATCACCAATAAGGGGAAGTGTGGGAAAAACAGTAATGAAGCTGTGAGTTAAGCCCTACAACGTTCAATAGATTCCTGTGAACCCTGGTGGAGACCTGGTTGGCCAGCAGAGTGGCAAGACCTGGGAACTCTTGGGCCCAGAGTCAGTGGCATGGCCACAGAGGACTAGAGTAGAGAGTGAAGTGTCCAGCTGATAAGATGAGAAGGCATATGCATAAGAACACCCACACTTGTAGATAATACCCACTTGACCTGGCTTCAATGACTGGATAATCAGAGCTCTACTAGAAGAAGAAAGAAGAGGAAAAAAAGAGTAATCTGATACAATTTGATGGACTTGACCTACACCTATGGATGCAGTAGCTCAAAAGACAGAACAAATCTTTACAGCAAGGATCATTCCCAACCCCTCCATATACAGAGTAGACAGGGATGAGCAACTTGGGCATTGACTACCCAAAATGGGGGAGGGGGCGTGCTACAAAGACAAGAAGTGACTGGCTTACAAGCTTTCAAGAGGGAGCTTAGATCCAGAGGACGTTGAGAAAGATAGAATCTGCACTGAGTAGTATCCAATCTGTCTAGGTGGGGCTGATGAAAGGAAATGTGGATTGGTCTCTTGTGATACAATAGTGAGTAATTGTTATCAGGACTGATTGTAAGGGTTGGAAATGTAAAGGTAGACATTTTGTAGCAAAAGGAGGGGAGTGATTGACTTTGCCGTCTAGGAGAGGAGGTCCCTGGGACCATCAAGGGAGAAGAGCAGAGAGTGGGACCCTACCCAGAGAAGCAGTGATGCCTGAGATGGAGGCAGAGACGATGGTATTGAGAGTTGGAGCAGCTGGAGACTTTAGACCCAGGGGAGAGGGGCTGTGTGCTGATTGACGACCGGGATTGGTTGATGATGCATGGAGGGGATTGTAACCATGGCAATGAAACGATATAAGATAAGGTGAATGTAAAGTTAATTTTCTCCCATGTAAACTATCATATAATTCACAAAAAAACATTAAAAAAATTAAAAAAGACTACGGTCTACAGTATGGATTACAGCTCATATAGAGAAAACAAAAGTCCTTACATCTGGGCCAGTAAACAGAAGCATGGTAAGTGGAGAAAATAATTGAAGTTGTCCAGGATATAATTTTTCTTAGATTCACAATTAGTGTTCATAGAAACAGCAGTCAAGAAATAGAGCACTGTTAAGCAGATTTGTTGCAAAAAAAGGCAGAAGGAGAAGGAGAGAAAGTAGAACTTACATGGGAAACACAGGAAGATTGGGATAAGTGATATTGCATTATGGGGATTGTAATCAATAGCATGAAACAAATGTGTATGAATTGCTGATTAGAAAACTGATTGGTTCTGTAGACCCTCATTCAATTTACAATAAAAAAGTAAAAGAATCAAACATGTCACTCTGAGGACTAAGGTACACCTGATCCAAGCTGTGATATTTTCAGTCACCTCATTGATTCACATTCAATAACTGGACAATGAAAAGGTAGACCAAAGTAGAATTGATCCCTTTGAATTATGGTATAGTGAAGAATATTAACTATACTTTGGACTGCCAGGAGAATGAACAAAGCTGTCTTGGAAGAAGTACTTCTAGAATGCTCCATGGAAATGTGGATGGCAAGACTTCATTTTGTATAGTTTGGAGAAACCATTCCCTGGAGAAGAACTTTATGTTTGTTAAAGTAGAGTTTCAATGAGAAAGAGGAAGACTCTCAACAAGATGGACTGACACAATGACCGCAACAATGGGCTCAAACACAGCCATGATTGTGAGGATGGCCTAGGACAAGGCAGTGTTTGTGTTGTACATAGGCTCACTACAGTCTGAACCAACTTGATGGACCCTGACTACTACTACTAAGGTTGATGTCTTGGAATTACCAGAGGGAAGGTATTAGGAAGAAAGTGAGGGGAGTATGGAAGCACAAAGGTTAATATTATAAGAATTTTATCTTGTTACAGTAGAGTATGAACCCTGGTACGGTGCAGCAGGATAAACACTAGAATGCTAACCCACGATCAGCAGTTCAAATCCACCAGTCACTCTCAGGAAACCCTATGAGTTGGAAATAACTCAATGGTACCCAAAGATAACAACATTAGAGTATATGGAGATGCCCAGAGAACATCTTCTATGGGTTTGAAGGAGCAGAGCCATCTCAGGTCAGGAATGACTTGAATTAACTTTTTTCTGGAGGTTAGATAGGAGAAAGTTATGGGGAGGGGAATAAGGTTATGGAGAGGGGAGTACAAGAGTGCAAGGGACCTTAACCTGGAGACTAGACGAGGAAAAGTTTCATGCAAGATTGTAGGCAATTTAGCTTTTTGCTCAGTACCAGAGTCTTCAGAAATGAGTGATTGTATTTTCTCCTCTGTACATCCTATAAGATCAAATAAGCTCATGGCTGTGAAAGACCTCTGTAATTTGCTAAGCCCATGAGGAACACAGGTACTTATTTACTATGGAGTTAGCATGTTATTAAAAGTGTCAAACTTATGTAATTTTTAAGATGTCTTTCTTGAGGAAATGGTACAAGAAGAGAGGAATGTTCTTTCTCAATGGCAACAAAATGAAAGTTCTAGAAAAGTTAATTTCAAGTATGGTTTACTTTTTTGTTTGTCATTTTGAATTTTGAAGTCCAAATTCTCTGTCATGGCATCCAGGGTCTATTTAAGATTCTGACTGATATCTCCCTGCATGAATCTCTGACCATATCTGCCATCACACTTGTGTACATGTACAGCCATGGGAAACTACTTTCTACTCTTAGAAAGCAATACCCCAGTGTATGTTTGTATTTGCTGTTCCCTCTTCTTCAAATTCAGTTTCATAAACAGGGTTGCCATGGATTGGCACCAGCATGATGGCATTTAACTGTATCCACAAATTATGTACTAATGGAGTCCTTGTGTGGCATTGTAGGATAAGCACTAAACTAAAAAGTCAGTTTAAACCTCAAGGTTGGTGGTTCAAACTCACCAATAACTCCTCAGAAACCCTACAGAGAGTTGCTATGAGTCAAAATTGACTCTACGGCACTTAACAACAACATTATGTACTAGGCCTAGGAGCTCTGGTTACATAATAGCTTATGCTTTGGACAGCTAAGCACAAAGCCAGCAGTTCAAATTCTACTTTGGTCTACCTGTTCATTGTCCAGTTATTGAATGTGAATCAATGAGGTGACTGAAAATATCACAGCTTGGCTCAGGTGTACCTTAGTCCTCAGAGTGACATGTTTGATTCTTTTACTTTTTTATTGTAAATTGAATGAGGGTCTACAGAACCAATCAGTTTTCTAATCAACAATTCATACACATTTGTTTCATGCTATTGATTACACGAGCCATTAAGATTTACAGCTCAGGAAAGTCTACACAGGGTCCCTCTGAGTTGGAACTGACTCAATGGCACAGAACAATGATTATGTACTAGGCACTGACTAAGGTAATTTGTAAATACAAACTCATTGATTCTCACAGCAACCTCATTAGGCATTTTTAAAGAGATTTATTTTATACTTATCTTCATATTTCTCCACATTTTAGTATTCTGAAGTTATGGCGTTTTCTAAGCATGTATATTGAATGTCATGTCTCTTTGTTGTTGTTTTTTTTCTTTCCTCTTTTATATCCTATTATTTGAGTCCTGGTAAGGCACTGTAGGTTAAGCACTTGTCTGCTAACCACAATGTTGGTGATTCAAACCTACCACTGGCTTCTTGGAAACTTTATACAGGGTTGCTACGAATCTGAACCACTCAGTATCACTTAATGAAAACATACCTTATTAATAGGACATTCAAAAATAGATGATGCTATAAAATCAAAGTAGGTACTATGATTTTATCCTTAGTTTTCAGACTTAGAAGCTGAAACATCAGAAGTTTAGTAACTTGCCCAAGTTATACATTTTAAAAAGCAAAAAGTCTTGAACTTGGAACTGGTAACACCATGCTCCAGAGTTTGTGCTTTTTCCACCAGTGTTTATACTGCAGATTAATTATGTAATTATTTTGTAAATACTAGTTTAATTTTTGACCTTTGGTGTGGCACTGTAGGATACACACTGGACTGGTAACAACAAGGTTGGCAATTCAAATCAGGCAAGTGCTTAGGAGACCCTATACAGGGTCACTATAAATTGGAAACGACTTTACCAAGTTCAGCAGCAACCACAAACAGCTTATTTGTTTATCACCCCCACTCAAAATTATGAGATTGTCAAGTGAAGGAGTTCAGTCCTTGCCACTTTATGCCTTAGGCCACAATAGATAGCTATTTGTTCAATGAAAGAAGCAATTGTTCTCAGTCATTTTGTGGCTGTTACAGGAATTGCTCAGACATGAAAGAATACCTTTCTTAGCACCTCTTTCCCCTCAGGAGGGGTGAGTAGCCAAAGAAGTTGGTTGCTGAATATTTAAGCTGCTTAAACAGAGGAGAAAGAGAAAGGAAGGAATTTTCTTCGAACGAAGTTAACTTATCATTTTATTTTGAGTGTTCCAGGAGTAAGGCAGGAAATGGTGGAAGACAGAATTTTCTCATACTCTGCCCACCTTCTCATGGGGTTAGCAGACTTCAGATCCTTTCTGGAACAGCACCATATGAAAAACAGCTGCAGTTTAAATGTGGAAAAGCTATGCTCAGTCTCTGTTGGGAAGTAGTTTTGATTAACTGCAGAAAGAAACACCCAACTTAATTACCATTATTAAAACCTGCAGCAGGGAACAGAGTGACCCAAAAGCTGTAACTCCAAGGGAGGGAAAATATAGTTACAGTTAAGCTATCGTTCTCAGTCTATTATTAATTTTCAAGTATTATCATTCTCAGCTTTATGTAAATGTTACAGTGGAACCTGATGAATCAGTGAGGCATGGAGCAGGAAAACAAAAATAAAAATGAGTACATATGCTTCAATTAACTGAGGCTCATCAGCAATGTTTATTAAAGAGTAATAGGGCATCTAGTCCATTAGTGGGAATCCTGGTGTGGCACTGTGGGTTAATGCACTAGACTGCAAAGTGGATTTGAACCATAAGATTGGTAGTTCAAACTCACCAGTTGCTCCTCGGAAACCCTATATAGGGTGGCTTTGGGCCAGAACTAACTCGGTGGCACTTAACAACAAGTCCATTAGGGAGGTAGCAGTTGCTTTGAATTATGTAGAGTTGGAATAAACTCATGTCAGAATAACGAGATGTTACTTGGTTGGTTACATAAGGCTCATGAACCTATTTGCAGTTTTTTTCACCAACTTATTTCCCTCCACCCCACTTCGTAATTCACTATAAAGACAATTCAAACACCCAAAGTCTGTCAGCAAATTCAAGGACTTCCTGTTTTGTCTTTAAAGTAAAATACTAGTGCTTTGAACAACCTCATTAATCTCTTCAATTGAACTCACCATTCTTGTTCACACAGTGTATCCCAAACTGAAAGGGCTCAGGACCCATGCCAGCTAAAATTGCTTCCTGGAAAAAATGAAGAATTATTAGCAAATGTGACTTGGAATTGTCTGCAAATAATTTTACATCTGGCATACTTTTTTTTTTTCCTTTCCTAAAATTACAAATGAGTTTGTTGTGTGTGATGTCCAGGTCAACAACACCTGGACCACATATTCAGAAACAGGTGGAAATCTTTCCCTGCAAATCCAAGACCAGGATTGAGGCAGCGTACGATTTTGCATGTCCTGATTCGTGCTGTAGTGTGTTTCCACAGAATTGTTTTTCTAGCTGAGAGTTTCCCACAGGGGACCAGACATGGGTGTGCCAGAGTTATTGGTGTCCTTGGTCCTTGGGCATAAAAGCAGAACCTGGGGTAGCCTACTCAGTCAGTGGCTTTGAGTAGCAAGCATAGTCCTCTGGTTTTTATCTAAGACAGGATTTGTGTGTAAGTGATTTTATAAAGAAGTACTCCCAAGACGATTCAACAAGTGAGTTGAGGAAACAGAACAGAGGAGGAGAAATTGGAAACGGAACAGGTTGAAATTTCTGGCCAAGTCCCAACTGTAGCTTGATTCTGCAGGGGGTTCTAGGGTATCAAGTCCACCCCCGCTGGACTTTCTTATTCCTGCATTAGACAATCATTGGCTATAGGTGCTCTGGAGCCCTTGAACTCCTAAACACTACCTACCAGGTTTTTGGTGTGTGAGGGCAGTGTAGGTAAAGCAGCTCTGGCAGCCCAAGGCAAATTCTCTGTCCAAAGCTAAATAAAGAGCCCTGGTAGCATAGTGGATTGTGAACTGAGCTACTAACATTAAGGTCAACTGTTCGAATCTACCAGCGGCTCTGTGAGACAAAGATGAGGTTTTCTGCTCCTGTGAAGACTGACAGCTTCTGAAAACCCCATACAGGGTCACTATGAGTAGGAACTGACTTGACAGCATACAGCCACCTCCAGTGGCTGAGGTTCAAGAAGCAGCTACAAATCTTCATCTTCTCGTATAGAATCTGTCTGTCTATTAGTGTCAGATGTGCCCCCTTACAAGCTTTATTCTCATTTGCAAAATTGGCATTAATTTTGCAAGTTGAAGGTTTTTCATTGTTTTAAAAAGTGAGGGGAAACATTTGAAACCAAAGTTTATTTATAGTGTCACAAAAAACGCATTATCATTTTATTTTATTTTTTTAGTAAAAGAAACTTTGTAACTATTATTGATTTTAGGTTCCCTCAAATCTTTTCCAGAGATGGTCCCTCTTGATAACATGTTCAAAATATGAGAGATGAAGTCTCACCATACTTGTTTCTAAGGAGCATTCTTGCTGTACTTCTTCCAAGATAGATTTGTTTCTTCCTTTGGCAGTCCATAGTTCTTCAACATCACAATTCAAATGCATCAATTACTCTCTGGTCAACCTTAGTCATTGTCCAGTATTCACATACATCTGAGATCACTGAAAATACCATGGCTTGGGTCAGGTGAAACTTAGTTTGCAAAATGACATCATTTTACTTTAACACTTTAAAAAGTCTTTTGCAGCAGATTTATCAAATGCAGATTATTTGATTTCTTGACTGTTGTCTCCATGAACATTGAATGTAGATCCAATAAAATGAAATTCTTGACAACTTCACTCGTTTCTCAATCTGTCATGATATTGTTTATTAATCCACTTCTGAGAATTTTTGTTTTCTTTACATTGAGTGATATTCATTCTGAAAAGCATATTCTCTGATTTTTATCAGCAAATGCTTCGAGTCCTCTTTGCTTTCAGCAAGCAAGGTGGTATCATTTGTAAATCACAAATTGTTAATGAGACTTTATTCAATTCTGATGCCATGTTCTTCTTCAAAAAAATCCAGCTTCTTAGATTGTTTGTTCTGCATAGAGATTGCATAAATATGGTGAAAGGATACAACCCTGACTCACACCTTTCCTGATTTTATGCCATGAAATATCCCCTTGTTCTGGTCAAACAACTGCCATTTGGACTATGTATAAATTTCACATGAACCCAATTAAGTATTCTAGAATTCTTATTCTATATTTTCATAGTTTGTTATGATCCACAGTTGAATGCTTTTGCACAATCAATTAAATACAAATAAACATCTTTCTGGTATTCTCTGCTTTTAGCCAAGATCCATTTGATGTCAGCAAAATATCCCTCATTGTCCATCATCTTCTGAATCCAGCTTGACTTTATGACTGCTCACTGTTGATGTGCTGCTGCAACTGTTTGAATTATCTGTAGCAACATTTTTCTTATATGTAATATTAATGCTGTTGTTTGAGAATTTCTACATTCCATTGGGTCACGTTTTTTGAATGTGTAGAATTGTAGATCTCTTCCAGTGGGCTAGCCAGGTAGCTGTCTTCCAAATTTTTTGACATACATAAGTGAGTGCTTTCAGCACTGCATCAGTTCATTGAAACATTTTAATTTGTATTATATCAATTCCTGGAACTTTGCCAATAAAACAAATTTAGGAACTATTATTGCTTTTAGGTGCCCTCAACGATGCATTCAGTGAAGCTTGGACTTCTTCCTTTAATGCCATTGGCTCTTGAACATATGGTACTTCTTGAAATGGTTGCACATGATCAATTCTTTTTGCTATAGTGACTCTGTATTCCTTCCATTTTCATTTGATATTTCTTGCATCATTCAGTACTTTGCTCATAGAATCCTTAAATATCGCAACCTGAGGTGTGAATGTTTTCTTCAATTCTTTCAGTTTGAGAAATGCTGCATGTATTTTTCCCTTTTTGTTTTCTAGTTCTGTGTCTTTGTATATTTTATTAGAATATCTTTCTTTGTCTTCTGTAACTATACTTTGAAATTTTCTGTTCAACTTTTGACATCATCATTTATTCTCATCCCTTTAGCTATTCTATGTTCAAGAGCAGGTTTCAGAATCTCTTCTAACATCCACTTTAGTCTTTTATTTTTTCTTGTCTTTTTAATGAACTTTTTGCTTTATTCATGTCTGATGTTCTTGATGTTATCCCATAATTCCTCTGGTCTTTAGTTATTACCAACTAATGCATCAAATCTGTTATTGAGATGGTCTCTGAATTCAGGTGAGAGATACTCAAAGCTATATTATGACTGTCTTGGACTTCTTTTAATTTTCTTCAACTTCATCATGAGCTTGCATATGCTTAATTGATAGTCTGTTCCACAGTCAGTCCCTGGCCTTTCTTTGGCTGATGATATTGAGTTTCTGCACTGCCTTTTCCTCAGATATAGTCAATTTGATTCCTGTGTGTTCTATCTAGTTTGGTCCATGTATATTGGCACCATTTATGTTGTTGAAAATAGGTATTTGCAGTGAAGAAGTCATTGGTCTTGCAAAATTCTATCATGTCCTCAACATAATAAAGAACATATACACAAAACCAACAGTTAACATCACTCTCAGTGGAGAGAAACTGAGGGCTTTCCCTCTGTGAACAGGAACCAGACAAGGATGCCCTTTGTCACCACTCCTATTCAATATTGTGCTGGAAGTCTTAGTCTGAGCTATAAGGCAAGATAGGTAAATTTAAGGCATCCAAATTGGCAAAGAGGAAGTAAAACTCTCTATTTTCAGATGATATGATCCTACACATAGAAAACCCCAAATACTCATTAAAAAACCTACTAGAATTCATTGGAAGGTTCAGCAATGTGGTAGGGTACAAGATTAACATACAAAAATCAGAATCCTCTGTACTAGCAATGACAGCAAGGAAAAGGATATTAGGAAAGCAATACCATTTACAATAGCTGCCCAAAGGATGGAATATTTAGGAATAAATCTAACCAGAGAAACAATAGACCTATACAAAGAAAGCTATAAAACAGTACTATAAGAAATCAAAAGAGAGTTACAAAAATGGAAGACTATACCATGTTCCTGGATAGGAAGACTTAGCATTGTGAAAATGTCAATAATACCCAAATCAATCTACAGATATAACACAATCACAATCCAGATTCCAATGACATTCTTTAAAGAGATGGAAAAAAACTATTGTATACTTTATATGGAGAGGAAAGAGGCCCAACATAAGCAAAGCACTGCTTAAGAAGAAGAGCAGAGTTGGAAGCCTATCACTCTCTGATTTCAAAATTAACTACATAGCTACAGTGGTCAAAACAGCCTGGTATGGGTACAATGAAAGACATATAGATTAATGGAACAGAATTGAGAATCCAGAAATTAATCCTGTTACATGCAGCCAACTGATCTTGGAGAAAGGGCCAAAATGCATTGAATGGGGAGGAGACGGTCTATTCATCAGATGGTACTAGCAAAACTGGAAAACGATATTCAAATGAATGAAACAATGTGCACACCATGTACAAAAACCAACTCAACATGGGTTAAAGCCCCAAATGTGAATCTCAGAATTATAAAGGTAATCAGTGAAAATATAGGCACAAATTGTAGCATAGTGGTTACGAATTGGGCTGCGAACCTCACAGTCAGCAGTTTGAAACTACCAGCTGTTCTGCGGGAGAAAGATGAGGCTTTCTGCTCCCGTAAAGATTTATAGCATCGGAAACCCTGCACAGGGTTGCTATGAGTTGAAACTGACTCCACAGCACAATAACAACAACAGCAACAACAACATAGGGCACATACACTATCAAACATTGAAAGAATTGCACAAACAAAAGAAGACAAAGTGGATAATTGGGCATAATAAAATTTTGAAACTTACGTGCATTAAAAGATTTCACCAAAAGAGTAAAAAGGGTTCTTCTGCATATAACTGATTGGAATACCTAAAATGGGGCTACAACATGCCCAGTGAAGGAGGCTTCCTGTGGAGCCTCTGCAAGACTATAGGTGAAAGCCTGAACCACATCCAGATCTCCAGAGATGGGAAATTCCCACTTGAAAGGACAAGCAGACCAACCTGGAGTGGCTAGAAGAACAGAAGATACTTCTT
>NW_006408519.1:27034101-27044469 GCF_000296735.1 Chrysochloris asiatica
CACAGAATGGGAAAAAAATCTTTTGCAATGACATATCAGACAAGGGACTAATCTCTAAAATCTATAGGAAACTACAGCACCTCTACAAGAAAAAGACAAATAACCCAATTAAAAAATGGGCACAGGGCATGAACAGACACTTCACCAAGGGAGATATTCGGGCAGCCAACAAAATATGAAGAAATGTTCATGATCATTAGTCATTAGAAAGATGCAAATCAAACCATCAAAGAGCTATCATCTCACACCAGCAATAACAGCGAAGCTCAAAAAAGCAGAGGACAGTAAATGCTGGTGAGGATGTGGAGACACTGAGACCTTCCTACATTGCTGGTAGGAAAGCAAATGGTATAAACACTCTGGAAAAGAGTATGACGCTTCCTCAGAAAGTCGGAAATAGAAATACCTTGTGATCCAGCAATTCCTCTACTTGGTATATACCAACAAGAAATGAGCCCATACATGGACACCAGTGTTTATCACAGCACTATTCACAATGGCAAAAAGATGGAGACAGACTATGTGCCCATCAATAGAAGAATAGATAAACAAATTTTGGTATATATACACAATGGAATATTATGCTACTTTGAAGAATAACAAGGAGGCTGCAAGCCACTGCATAACATGGATGAACCTTGAGGACATTATCCTGAGTGAAATTAGTTAGTCACAAAAGGACAAATATTGCATAAGACTATTACTGTAAAAGCTTAAGAAAAGATACTCATACTAAAAGGGAAAAAAAAAAATTGTTTGTTGGTTTCCAGGGGTGGGAGGGAGGGGACAGTAGAGCCAAGGGTAGGGAATAGACACATCATAGTTTGTGTGTTGGGGAAGACAGTACACATGAAGGGGGAGTGAGATGGAAGAACCAAGTATATAGGGGAATCCTATGGCAGGTTTGTATGGGACAGAGGTAAATAATGATGTATGCTCTACCTTGCAACAGGGCTCTGTGATACAGAGATTGAGGCGTAGTCTGAATGGGTAAAAGAGTGGAAATAATATTAGGATGCTTGACTCTCTTATGAATACTGGTTTCCATTGCCTGCTATTGTAAAATAGACACTCGAGTGGGCTAAAAAGGAATATCAGGAAACATGATTACTGAAAGCTTGTAAGCCTGTCTTCAGCCTATAACTCATTGGAATGCCTAAAAGGGGTTATAGAACTTGTCCAGTGAAATAGGCTTCTTCCAAAGCCTTAGTCATGTATAGAATCTTAGATGGAATCCTGAGCCCCATCCAGAATCTTCTGAAGTGGGATGTTCCCACTTGAAAGGACAAGCAGACCAGCCTGGAGCAGCAAGAAGAACAGAAGATACTTCTTGAAAGAAAGACCAGCAGTAAAAAATCAAAAATCAAAAACAGTAGTCTGAATGGTTATTACAAGGACAAGCAAGTTGTTCACTGGAAATTCATCAAAGCAAGCAATCAAGTTCCTTCAGAACAAGCACCCCTCCAAGAGTGAAACTCAAAGTGAATGCACGAGCAGCCATGTAAGCTTGCTGGTAACCATGTTGGTCTACTGGTGAGTGGAAGTGGGTGGTGGTGGTGGTGGGGGAAGCAACAATGAAGGTATGGCAGAGTTTGACCATGTTCCATCGACTCCTGTTGACCTGGAGATGAGAGAGAAGAGGAAGGGCTGGTTGGTCTGAAGTATGATGAGACCTGGAAAAGGACATAACCATGGAGGGTTAGAGCTGAAAGTGGAGAGTCCAGCTGACATAAAGTGAGGAGGGATGCGCAAGAATTCCCAAACTTGCAGATAGTACCCACTCGACCTAGCTTCGATGGATAGAATATCACAATTGGACTAAAAGAAGATTTAAAATTTTTGATAAAGGAAACAAGTGTAATTTGCTACAATTTTATGAACTTGAACTGTACTTATGGATGGAGTAGCTCAAAATACCAACTGAAAAGGAGTCTTCATCTTACTCCCTCTGTATGCAGGGGTGATAGGTATGATAGGAGTGAGTAATTGTTATCATGACTAATTGCAATTGTCACAACTGTAAAGGTAGAAGTTTTGTAACATAAGGGGGGTGGGGAGTAGGTAATCTTACATTCCAAGAACAGAGTACCCTAGAACCGTCAAGGGAGAAGAGCATGAGCAGAATGTCAGACCCTATCTAGAGAAGCAGCAACACCAGAGATGAGGACATGGAGAGATAGAGCCGCTGAATTCTTTAGATTCATGGAAAGAGAAAGACTGTGTGCTGATGACCAGGAGGCAGGCTTGCAGAATGTGTCCTTTGGTTGTTTAAATGATTATATATATATATTTAAAATTCTATCATGTGACCCCCAGTGTAATTTATATCACTAATGGCATGTTTTCCAACTACTGACCCTTCCTTTTTGTTTCCAAATTATGTTCCAATTGCCAGTAATTGTCAGTGTATTTTGACTGCATGTTTGATCAATTTCAGACTGAAGAAGTTGGTAGAACTGTGCAATTTCTTCATCATTTGTTTTGGTTGTTAGCATGTATATTTTAGTAATATTAATGATCTTACTTATAGGTGTATATATTATCTTACCACAGAGAACATTGTGTTTCAAGAAAAAAATTTTGAAATTCTTTTTTATGATGAATAAGAAGCAACCCCTCTTCTTTTTGTTTTTGTTAGCATAGTAAACCATGTACTTGTCTGATTCAAAATGACCATTTCACTTCAGCCCACTAACATCTAGGATATTACATAGTCCATTACATTTATGATGATTTCCTAAATTTATATTTTGTACATTCCACTTTCTGATTATTAGTAGATGTTTGCAGCTGTTTCTTCTTTTGAGGTATGCCACATCAGCAAATGAAGGTGCATCCATTCCATTAAGATAGACTGCTTTGAGGAGACAGCTCTTCCTCCATGGTATTGAGTGCCTTCTAATCTGAGGAGCTCATCTTCTAGCACTCCATCAGTGTTTTATTGTGATTCATAAGATTTTCAGAGACTAATCCCTGTCCACTGTGGGTGATCCTTCTGATATTTGACACATTAGTGGCATAACTTCACGCACACCACCACAGTATGACAAATCAACAGATGTGCTCTATATAGCACTCTGTATTTGCTTATCCATTGTTCTAAAACAAATCACCCCCAAATTCAGCAGCTTAAGATTATAAATATTTATTATTTCACAATTTCTTATATTGATAGAGTTGGATATCTTTAGCTCAAGAATTCTCATGAGGTTGTAGGTAATCTGTCAACCAGGACTATAGACTCATCTGAAGACATGACTGGGAGATGATCCACTTAAAATCTCACATATGTGGTTGTTGGTAAGATTAATTTCCTCAGAGTTTGTTGGTTTGAGTTATTCATTGACTGTTGTGAAGAAGGCTCCCTTAATTCTTTGATAAGTGTGTCTTTCTACAGGGCAGCTCACACTAAGGTAGCTGACTTCCCTTAGAGTAAGTGAACAATAAAGAAAGAAAAGATGTCCAAGATTGAGAACAATCCTTTGGAAGTGGTATTTCATAATCTCTCCTTTATTCTTTTCCCTAGTAATGGGTCAATTATCCAGCCTAAATTCCAGAGGATAGGATTAGATAAAGGAATGAATACCAAAAGTTGAAGAACTTTGGGGACCATCCTACCATAATAGAGGTTTCCCACCACAATGGAACTAAGTCATTTTTTATTAAAGACTCACAAATTAGAATCTTCTACAATTCTTGAGAATCACCCCTGACAAAAACGAAGCTAAAGTTTGGTCACCCAAGTAGGTAACAAAATGTTAAAACCATTTTACAGCAATTCAAAGATTTATTAGCAGTTGAAATTACATCGAGAGATTCTAATAAGGAAGATGGGAGCATGCTGGCTCTGTAGAATCAACACTAGATTGAGAACCACAAGTTCAGCAGTTCAAGCTCACTAGTTGCACTGTGAGAGAAAGATGAAGCTTTCTGCTCCCACATAGATTTATAGCTGCAGAAATCCTAAACAAGGTTGCTATGAATTGGTACCAACTCCACAGCAATTAACAACAGTAACAACAAAGAAGATAGGAAAAGGATTTATGCATTTGAGTTATGGTATTGACAAAGAATATTTACTATATACCATGGACTGTCAAAAACAAACAAACACACTTGTCTTGGAAGAAGTACAGCCAGAATGCTCCTTAGAAGCAAGGCGCAGAATACTTCATTTCATCTACTTTGAACATGCTATAAGAAGAAACAAATCCCTAGAAATGACATTGTACTTGGTCAAGTAACGGGCCATTGAAAAGGAGCAAGGAGAGAGAGAGAAACAATGAATGATGGTTGACTCAAACCTAATAATTGTGAGGATGGCAGGGGACAAGGCAGTGTTTCCTTCTGTTGTACATAGGGGTTGTCATGAGTCAGAGGTGACTCAATAGTGCCTAACAGCAACAACAGCATATCAAGCATAAAATCTTCTATATAAATAGTAATTTCTCACTTAATAATATATTATTTGAAAATATAAATACATTCAGTATTTCATACTTTCCTTAATACTTTAAATTTTACTTTTCTTTTATAATAATAAAATATATAGACTATATAATGAAAGAGTCCTGGTGTGGTATTGTAGGGTCAGCATTCAACTGATAACCACAAGATTGGTGGTTCAAACCTGCTAGCCTCTCCTTGGAAGCCCTATATAGGTTCGCTGAGTCAGAACTACAATTCCCACTCACAACGACCCTGTATAGGGTTTCCAAGGAGTCACTGGTGGATTTGAACCACCAGCTTTGTGGTTCAAACTGACTATGCTGTCCAGCACTTGTTCTAAAATGTCACAGTAGTGCTCCATAAAGAAGACTGGAGAAGAGTAGAAGCTTAAAAGAATGTGATATTTCATTTGGGAGAGGGTCTGTTTTTAAGAACATCGGCCTTGAGATCAAATAGAGTCTTGTTTGTTACCCAACTCTGCTCCTTACTGCCCCTAAAATTACTTTGGGAATCAAATTAAGCAATTGAATTTCAGATCTATATCTGTGAAATGGCAATCCTACAGGCCAGTTGTAAAGCTTATATGAAATGCAGTAAGAGAGTGATTAATATTGATTTTCTGGCATGTAGTAAATGCTCAATAAACATTAGTGGTTGTTGTTATTGTGATGTAAAAGAATCTTCTTTCCCAACATTTTAGTCTTCACTTAAAGTGTGTTTATATATATGTATATATATTTTAAGTGTGTTTCTATTTTAATGAGTAATTATTCCTATGTAGTCATTCTACCACTCGTTTGTCAGTTTGTCACACTGTGGTGGCCTATGTGTTGCTGTGATGCTAGAAGCTTGGCTACTGGTATTTTAAATATTTAAATATTTTAAATACCAGTAGCCTCACCTACGGGGGATAGGTTTCAGTGGAGCTTCTAGACTAAGAGAGACTAGGAAGAAGGGGAGGTGGACCATTTCTGAATGTTTAACCACTGAAAACCTTATGGATAGTAGCCAGAACGTGTCAGATATAATGCCAGAAAATGAGCACCTCAGGTTGGAAAACACTTAAAATACAACTGGGGAAGAGCTGTCTCTTCAAAGTAGAGTTATGACATGAATGACCTGAATGAAACAGTAATGACATGAATCATTGATGGAATCTTTTGGAACCTTCATTTGCTGATGTAACACAACTTGAAATAGGAAGAAACAACTGTAAACATCCATTGTTAATCAGGACATAGAATGAATAAAGTATGAATCTAGGAAAATAGGCAGTTGTCAAAAGTGAAATGGAATACATAACAAATGATATAATGTGCATTGTTGTTGATATTAAGTACCCTGGAGTCGATTAGACTCAGAGTAACCCTGTAGAGGATTTTCAAGGAGTGACTAGGGGTTTTGAACCACTGATCTCCTGCTTAGCAGTACAGTACTTATCCTATAGCAACATGCCAGGATTCCATTAGTGAGATGAAATGGACTGTTTAGAATCAGCCAGTCATATTGTTTACTATGCTGTGAATGACAACTTGAAGAGGAATGGTGTCACATTCAAAAAGAGCATTTTGAGTTCTATCTTAAAGTAAAATGCTATCTGTGATAGGATATTATCCATACACCTATAAGGAAGACCAATTACTATGACTATTATTCAAGTTTATTCACTAACAACTAAAGCCAATGATGATGAAACTGAAGAATGCAACCAACTTCTTCAATCTGAAATTGCTCAAACGTGTAATCAAGATGCACTGATAATTACTGGTAATTAGAATGTGAAAGTTGGAAACAAGAAGGATTGGTAGTTGCAAATATGACCTTAATCATAAAAACGATGCTAGGAATTATGTGATAGAGTTTTGCAAGATCAATGACTTCTTCATTGCAAATACCTTTTTTCAGTAACATAAAAAGGTGACTATACATGTAGACCTCAGCAGATGAAGTATACAGGAATCAAATTGACTACATCTATGTGAACAGATGATGGAGAAGCTCAATGCCATCAACTCAAATAGGGCCAGAAGTCTATTGTGGAACAGACCGTCAATTCCTCATATGCAAGTTCAGGCTGAAGCTGAAGAAAATTAAAACAACTTTATGAGAGCCAAAATATGACCTTGAGTTATCCCATATGAATTTAGAGACCATCTCAAGAACAGATCTGATGCATTAGATACTAATTACTGAAAAGTACAAGAGTGGAATGACATCAAGAGCATCATACATGAAGAAAGCAAAAGGTCATTAACCAGACAGGAAAGAAAGAAAAGAGCAAAATGGATGTCAGAAGAGACTCTGACACTGATTCTTGGGTGTAGAGAAGCTAAAACAACTGGAAGAACTGAAGAAGTAAAAGACCTGAAGAAAATATTTCAAAGGGCAGCTCAAGAAAACAGATTAAAATAATATAATGAAACATGCACAGACTTGGAATTAGAAAACCAAAAGGGAAGAACATACTTAGCACCTTTTAAGATGAAAGAACTGAAAAAAATTCAAGCGTCAAGTTGTAATATTATAACTATTTCCAAGAGGTAGCATAAAATCAAGAATGGATGGTACTGAAGGAAGAAGTACAAGCTACATTAATGACGCTGGAAAAAAATAAGACTTGAAGATTTGTTGAAGTCAAATGTTTCAACAAACTGATGCAGCACTGGAGGTGCCCACTCATCTATGTCAAGAAATTTTGAGAAATTCATGTTGTGCCCATTCCAAAGAAAGGTGACTCAATAGAACACAAAATCATTGAATAATAGCAATAATATCACATGCAAATAAAATTCAGTTGAAGATACTGTTTTAAAAAGGGAACAACCAGAAATTAAATCTATAGTCAGAAGAGTGTGTGAAAAGAGGGATATTGTTCGTGACATCAGATGGTTCTTGGCTGAAAGC
Source organism: Chrysochloris asiatica (assembly GCF_000296735.1). Lineage (NCBI taxonomy): Eukaryota > Metazoa > Chordata > Mammalia > Afrosoricida > Chrysochloridae > Chrysochloris > Chrysochloris asiatica. The sequence continues at coordinate 27,041,455 of NW_006408519.1, forward strand.
AGAGAATACCTAAAAGATATTTAACTGTGCATTATTGACTATGCCAAGGCATTTGACTGTATGGATCATAACAAACTATGGATAATATTTAGAAGAACGGATATTCTAGAATACTTAATTGTGCTCGTGTGAAACTTACACACAGACCAAGAGGCAATTGTTAAACCAGAACAAGGGAATAGTGGTGGTGGAGGTGGCTGTGTGCCATCAAGATGATTTTGACTCATTGTGAGCCTGGATAGAATTTCTGAGGCTGTAAATCTTCATGGGAGCAGAAAGCCTCATTTTTCTCCTGTGGAGTGGCTGGTAGATTCGAACTGTTCACCTTACGGTTAGCAGCCCAGTCCATAATCCACCACACTACCGAGGCTCCTTTCATCATATTTATTCAATCTTTATGCTGAGCGAATAATCCAAGAAACTAGATTGAAGAATGTGGCATCAGAATTGGAGGAAGATTCATTAACAACCTGAAATATGCAGGTCACACAACATTGCTTGAAGCAAAGAGGAATTAAAATACTTATGAAGATGAAATATTATAGCCTTCGGTATGGATTGCACTTAAATGTTAAGCAAACAAAAATCCTCACAACAGGATCAGTAAATAACATCATGATAAATGGAGAAAAGACTGAAGTCCTCAGAACCTTCATTTGCTTGGATCAACAATAAATCCTCCTGGAAGTAATCATCAAGAAATCAACTGACATAATGTAGTAGGCAGATCTGCTACAAAATACCTCTTTAAAGTTTGTTAAATAGGTTAGTTTGAGGACTAAGGTAGAACTGATCCAAGCCATGGTGTTTTCAATTGCCTCATATGCATGTGAAAATTGGACATTGAAGAATTGATGCATTTGAGTTATTGTATTGAAGAATATTATAAGTCCCATGGATTGTCAGAAGAACAAACAAATCTATGTTGGAAGAAGTACTGTCAGAATGCTCCTTAGAAGTAAGGATCTCATCTCTTGTATTTTGGACATATTATCAGGAGGGACCAGTTCCTGGAGAAGAACATCATCCTTGGAAAGGTGAAGGGTCATTTAAAAACAGGAAGATACCATATAAAATGGATTGACAGAGTGTCAGCCACAATGGGCTCAAACAGCAATTGTGAGGATGGTACATGGCCAGGCAGTGTTTTCTCCTGTTGTGCACAGGGTCACTATGAGCCTGAACTGACTTGATGACACCTGACAACAACAGCAACGTGGAACTATTAAAGCATGTCTTTCAATAATCTTTATTTGCTAAATATTTTGCTTCGGCTCCTGCAGATTTTTAAAAAATCTTTCTAAGCCCTATACAGGGTGGTTATGAGTCAGAACTGAATTGATGGGACTTAACAACAACAATGCATATATTCTTAGGAAATATATAGGATTGTGTTGTTGGTTAAGTGCCATGGAGTCAGTTCCAACTCATAGAGACCCTGTACAGGATTTCCAAGGCTGTAAATCTTTACGGGAGCAGAAAGCCTCATCTTTCTCCCATGGAACAGCTGTTATTTTTGAATTGCTGACCTTGTGGTTCACAGCCCGATTTGTAACCACTACGCTACCATAGCTCCTTAGGATTACATTGCATTAAAAACGAAGAGAAATTTCTCCAGAGAGTCATCATAAAGGAAAATGTTAAAAATATCCAAGGAAAAAGCTGTCAGTTTCCTCTGCCTTCTTGTTATAGCATCCCTTAGTTAAAACTAAGGTAAAACATGAAAACATCAAAAATTAAAATTTTAGCTCAGTACTATAGTCTCAGGGGAAACCATGGTTAATTGGCATAACATAGTACACGAAGACAACGTTCTACATTCTACTTTGTAGTGTATGGGATCTTAAAATCTCATGAGCAGCACTGTCTAAGGTGCAACTATTTGTCTCTCCGTGTGTGAAAGAAAGAAGGTTGATGAAAATAAAGAAGCTTGGAATCAACAAGTCCAATGGACCAATAGAGCTGATGAGTATCAGTCACCACAACCATGGAACCAGAAGAGCTAGATGGTGCCCGGCTACCACTACCAACTGCTCTGAAAGGAATCACATTAGAAGGTCACAGAGAGAGTGGGAGAAACTTTGGAACACAGCTCAAAAGCATAAAAAGAACTGGGCTTACTTGTCACAAAGAGACTGCAGGAGCCTGAGACTATGACTGTTGACCACCCTTCAGTCTGGAATGGAAAGAACCCTAGTGGCCCAATTTTAAGCCAAGCAGTAGACAGCATTAAGTGTGCTCACCATGGAACGATCAATCATTCAAGATGAAAAGGGCAACATTTACCTAAGGACAAAGTTGAGATAGGATGGGAAGGAGGGTGGAATGGATATAGGAACCACAGGAAGGAAGTGGGATAGTTTTGTTGCATGGGGTGATTGTAATCATTGAAATGAAACGAAGTGTATGGCTTGCTGAATGTAAAACAGATGATCTTCTCTGTAAACCTTCACTTAATTCACAATAAAATGTTTTTATAAAAGTTAAAGTTTTACAGTGGATCATGTAAAGCAGTTCAAAATTAGATGTCTTTGATTGTCATCCATCCATTTATTTATGCCTCATTAAAAAAATATTTGGGAGCGTGGTGGCTCTGTTCGATAAACACTGAACTGCTAACTACAACGTTAATGGTTCAAACCCATTAGCTGCTGTTCAAAAACCATATACAGAGTCATTATGAGTCAAATACAACTCAAGGGCACTTAACAGAAACAAAAGACATATAGGAAAGAACCATGACTTTTTTGTTCATTTATATTTTCTGGGCAGAGTTTGCCATTTGGGAAGAACTAAATCTGTCTTGAAACTAAGAGACCAGTCAACCTGAGAATAAAACTTACTTATTGAAGATGTCAGAGCAGAGAGATGGAAAGATATTGGGTCCTTGATTTACATTAGCGCCTACCCTACCACTGTTGTTGTTGTTGTTAAGTGCCATCGAGTCGGTTCCGACCCATAGCGACCCTGTACAGGGTTTCCGAGGGTGTAAATCTTTACGGGAGTAGAAAGCCT
>NW_006408519.1:27053834-27058324 GCF_000296735.1 Chrysochloris asiatica
TTATCTGGTTCCTGTTTGCAGAGGGAAGGCTTTCAATTTCTCTCCATTGAGAGTAATGTAGGTTGTTGGTTTTGTATCTATGCTCTTTATTATGTAGAGGAATTTCCCTTCAATTCCTATTTTGTTGAGTGTTTTTATCAGGAATGGATGCTGGACTTTTCATCCATTAACCCCTCTCCCAGTTCTACACAAGCCCTCTGGGTACACATTCAGTCTTGCTTGCCAACATTTCTAATGCTATCAGCAGTGCAATCAATTCAGCTTCTTGAGCTGAGATCCCAGCAGGAGGGCTATTGACTCTACCTGGTCTTGTAAGATTGCTATGACACACTCTACTATCCAAATACCTTTTTCCATGTGACTACTTCTGTTCATGAATAATGTCTAAGTCCATCAAATATAGTCAAACAGGTCAGGTTGGCTGAAGAATACTTGGTTAATGATTTCTGTACAATCATGGTTCAGCCATCCAGTTGCCACATCAGGTAGGAGGATGGCTGGTTAATTGCCCCATAATTCACAGGGTAATATTCAGATTGTCCAGTAAAATAACCTGGTATTGCCTATCTGTCCTGTTGTGAGCCATAGACATCCCTTCTTTAGTAACAGGGAGATGACTTGATGGGGACGGGGACGAGCTGGCTAGAGTGAGTTTTTCAGCCTCTTTCCTGAGAGGAAATTGGTTTCTGTGGGATGGTCAGTTTCCAGGCTTCAATCAGACCTTGACAGAGGATGCTTGTTGGCTCTCCCCAGAGTTCTGCTAGTCTACACAAGGGGTTTGCCTGATTGTTGATCTCCTCAGCCCAATGTGACTGGTTTTGAGTTTGAATCAGTAATTGCCAGGCATGTTCATGAGGAACCTCCATCTACAGACTTTTGGTTTCCAAAAGCTGTTTGAATACACAATTTTGGAAGCAGGTCCTGGCCCTGTAAGGGGACCATACAGTCATTTTCTCTTCCCCAATGAAGCAGTCTAGGGGTTTCAGGGAGAACTATTCCTCAGGTCTCCCTGAGACCTCAGTTGTCATCACTGAAAGGAACGATAACAGTCTGTTCCCCATTGTTATTTTCAGCTGATGTCCCGCTGGTGGAGGCAATAGGGGTGGCAGAGGTTGATGCCAAATCATGCTGGACCTCATTACTCCTTAACACTGTTAGTCTTCTGTAGACAATGAAGCTTGTTCAACCATCAGTTGAGTTGGATGGCTTTTTCTGCCTGTTCCTCACCTAAGATTTTGGCATTTGTTTTTCCAGTGTCCAGAGTTTTGCAATAAGTACATCGGTCCTTGCCTAAGGTTCTCTTTCCTTTCAGGGGTCCTCCCTGGTGTCCCACAGGCTTACCGCTAGTGGTTTTTTAGGAAGGCAGTTACTGCCTGAGACTTTTTATGCTCTTGGCTGTTAAATACTTTGAAGGTAATGTTCACCAGCCAGGATGGATTTATGCCCATTGTCCTGTCAAATTTCTGCTATTTCTTTCTAATTCCAGAGTGCTTTGGAGATAAAACTCATGTTAACTATTCATGTGTTTGCTGAGTTCTCAGGACCAAGGTCTGTGTACTTACAGTACTATACAGTAAGCCAGGTATATTCATTTTAAAGAATTCAGAGGGGTCCTCATTTGGTCATGTTTGAGTTCTTTTGTATAGGAACTCCCTGTTTCAGACCTATGAGAATGCACCTTTTATAGTGCTCCAGTCCTGGCAGGCTCATTTAGATGTTAATTTGTGTCAGGTAGGGGAATTGCCTTGACTGGGGCAAGGGGCCCATTCAGATTTTTCTCCATGAATGTGTGCTGTTTCATGCCATGACTTATCTCATACCAGCCTTTTTCATCACTGGTCAGGAGCATTGTCAACAGAGCCTAAATATCTATCCTTAGGATGATGGATAGCAAAAATAGTGGTTATTAAATTTGTTATTTTGGTTGGGTCATCCTGGTGTGGCAATGTAGGTCAATGAGCCATACCACCAAGTCCATCTGAACCACAAGGTCAGCAGTTCAAGCCCACCAGCCACTCCTTGGAAAACTTACACAGGGTCACCATGTGTCAGAACTGACCTGACAACACTAAATAACAGCTCAATAGGAAGGATTTGAATTTTTCCTATTTAACAAGTCCAAAATAGAGAAAGCAGTATGTGCCCAGTAATATCCTGCAGCTTGACATTCCGCATCTACATAGGGGCATCTGCAGAGGCGATATTGCCTTGCCACTGTTCTGGGTAGTGCTCTACTGAAATGGGTCAAATACTATGTAATCACTGACAAACCATTGAGTAACACACCCTAACCAAGTTGACACATAACATTAACTATCACAGCATCCTAGGAGGAAAAGCAAAGGTAGGCAGATATGGATATATTGATAGCTTAAAAATAGTTTAGCAACCTTGGAGGTAAGAAAGGAGGGGGTGGGAGATTGCCAGGAAGTAAAGAAGGGGCATTCTATGAAAGGTCTTAATTCCATCTGTTGTGCTGAAGAGCCATATTTAAATGGCATGTGGGTGGTGAGTAAGACAATCAACTTTTCATTTTAGAAATATCCTTCTGTTTCCCATGTGGTAGATGGATCAGATGAAGGCAAAGAGAAAGAAGGGACGATGCAGGACGATGCTTGTGGAATTTTCAGATGACCTAAGACTGGGTGGAGTAGCTACGATAATAGATGTTAGAAGCAAAATTCATAATGATTTCTCCAGGTTTCAATACTTCATCCAACAAATAGGAAGAAGTTCAACTTGGGAAAAACTGTGAAGTTCAGTGTTTGTGTCTTTAAAAAAATCAGTTGAGAAAGTATATTGCCACAAGTTCACACGGCGTTCCTCCAGCCTTGTGGTGTGCTGGGGTGATGTGGGGTGATGGTTCAGCTGACCACAAATTCAACTGGTGGCAACAGTGGACTCAGAAACTGAGCCTTTGGCTTTATCAGAAGAAACAAAATGTCTGACTCTTAGGAGTTAATACTTTCTCTTGTTTGCCAGTCTTCTTTCTTTTGCCTTCTTTCCACTATCGTATCACTTTCATTGTTGTTGTCGTTAAGTACTGTTGCATTGGTTCCAACTCATAGTGACCCTACATAGAGTTTCTGAGGAGTTCTGGTGAACTTGAACCACCCACCTTGTAGTTCAAATGTACCTTGCAGTCTAGTGCATTAACCCTCAGAACCACACCAGGACTCCATATTGTATCACTTTATCAAAAGGCAAACCTCCCAGTTTCTGAAGATCTAAGAACTGGCACCTATTTACCTTTGGATGGATGTCAGGAACAGTGGAGGTTTTTTCTGTGGATACCATTTATGTATTGAACCTCTAGACAAACTTTTCAAATATATTCTAGTGACATGCTTAATGCTGCCTTTCATCACGGACAAACACAACAAAACAACAACAGAGAACCCCCCTGCAGAAACAGCTACAGCTCCTCCTCAAATGCAGTCCTTAGTATAATGCTGGACACAATTCAGGCATTTATTTTGATTTAATTAATTAATTAGAATTACAAGGAACATATCTGTGAAAGAGTCAAAGGGATACAAATTGATGTATATTCCACACAAGGGTTTGACTTGCAATATTGAAGGATTCTGTGGTAAAATGGAATCTTGGCGTGGCACTGTAGAATAAGCACTGGACTTCAAGGTCAATTTGAACTGCATGGTCAGTGATTCAAATCCACCAGCCACACCTTGGAAACCCTATAAGGAGTGCTAGGAGTTGAAACCAAATTGATGGCATTAACAAAACAATGGGAAAAATATTGAATGATACAGAAAACATCAAAAGAAGATGAAAGTAATAGACAAAGTCACTGTACCTAAAAGAAATGGATGATGTTCAACCGTTTCAAGAGAAAGAATATGATCAAAAGCCAATGGTACTGAAGGGAAAAGTCCAAGGTGCACTGAAAGCAATGGCAAAGAACAAGGCTCTGGGAATTGATGGGATGCAAAAAGAAATCACACAACAAACTGATACAGCACTGGAGGCACTCACACTATGCCAAGAAATTTGGAAGATAACTACATGACCAATTCATGTTTGTGTCCATTCCAACAGAATGCGGAATGATATGGCATGCAAGTAAAATTTTGCTAAAGATCACTTAAAAAATGACTGCAACAGTACATTGACAGGGAATTGCCAAAACTTCAAACCAGATGAAGACCTGAATGAGGGATATCATTATGGATCTTGACTGAAAGCAGAAAATATCAGAAAGATGTTTACCTGTGCTTTACTGACTACATTAAGGCTTTTGATTGGGTAGCTTAGGACAAGCTATGGACAACATTGCGGATAATGAATATTCTAAGAGGCAGTCGTTGGAACAGAACAAGGAAATATCAAATGGTTGAAAATTTAAAAAGATGTGTATCAGGGTTCTATTCTTTTACCACACTTATTCAATCTCTATGTTGAGCAAATAATCTGAGAAGCTGGATTATATGAAGCACATGACATCAGATTTGGATGAACATTCATTAACA
>NW_006408519.1:27058424-27065230 GCF_000296735.1 Chrysochloris asiatica
ATAGCGACCCTGTACAGGGTTTCCGAGGGTGTAAATCTTTACGGGAGTAGAAAGCCTCATCTTTCTCCCGCAGAGCGGCTGGTAGTTTCAAACCGCTGACCTTAAGGTTCGCAGCCCGATTCGTAACCACTACGCTACCAGAGCTCCTTGCCACTAGACTCCTCTTATTAGGAAAAATGACTTTCCTTGTTATTTCAGCTAGATTGAGTTTGTTTTCTGTTACTTACAGCCAAAGAACTCTACCAGATAGTTTAAGACGTAGTCCCTTGTTATGTATCATTAGAACTTTTCACAAGCTTTCCATATCTCTTTCTTATGCATGAGATAGGCTTGCATATCTTTTTTTTTTTTTTTTTTTTCAGTATTCAGGAGTTTGTGGTATGGTCATGTGGCTTTCTTTGGCCCAAGAAATATGAGTAAGGATTCAGCACAAGTGACAAAAGAATCTTTGTTGTTGTAACCTCAAAGATATTTGGGTTGTTTATTATTGCAATATAATCTATATGTACCATGCTATAAGAGTAATACATTAACATGCATTTGTTGGTTTATTTATTATCATTCATCTCCAGCATTGGTTTTTAAGCACTCTCAGGCAAAGAATTGCATCTGTTTTGCTTCACATTCAACGTTTTCTGATATATAGTAGATTTTCAATAAATGGGTTTTGACTGGATAAGTCCTCTTAGAAACACAGATCAATAAAAATAATTAGCTTTCAATCTAATTTGAACACATTGCTCCCATTTTTGCTACTTTCAAACCAACTTACATGCGACCCACTTTTTCTGAAATGTATTACATGTAGCTCAGTAATAAAGTCTCAGAAATATTTCCAAGTCCATGTATATATTTGCATTAGCAGAAAAGTCCTGATCGCTAGGAAGGGCAGGGCTAACTGTGGCAGCATTGCAAATACAGTGACCAAGAAAGTGGACTGGATTGTACTTTAAAAATACTAATATAAAACAGCCTTTCAGATTTGTCAATGAGAAGATGAAAGGAAGTAAGTGAAAGCTAAGGAGACTATTTTGAAGTGGATGATTGGCAAAGGGAAATCTATTGAAAACAGAAGACCTTAAACCACACAAAGAAAAAGTGGAATTGGTTTAAAAAGAAAAAAAAAAAACAAAAAACCTAGATGTCAAAATAAAGGATGGCCCAATGCAACAGGTGTATCATTTGGATGATGTGGGATGTGAGGCTGGGTGGGGCTCTGGTGGAATTCTGGGATGCTTCTGAACTTCAGTAGCATTTGAAGTTCCTAACTGTTTTAGGAGAAGGGCAGAACTGGAATGACATTGGCCAGGCTAAGCTATTATCTTATGGGTAAGGTATTCTTTCTGTCATGGGACCTATTCCTATTGTTGTTATGATGGTGGCAGTTTGGAAGCTCTAAGTGCTCTCTTCCTGGAACGAATAACAGTTATGTGCTGTGGAGTTGAACTTTCAAGTGATGATTCTCCTTGTACCCTCTCTTAGTTATCTGTTATTAGACAACAAATTACCACAATTTAGTACTTGAAACAACATGTATTTATAATATCACAGCTTCTGTGGGTCAAGAATCTGAGCCTAACCCACTTCACAGTCTCTCAAGAGATTACAGTTAAGGGATTGGCTGGGATTAAGGTCTCATCTGAAGGCTCAGTTGAGGAAGGATCTATTTTTACTTGGCTGTTTCTAGGGTTAGGTTCCTTTTGGGTTGGTAGATTGAGAGTCTAAGCATCTAGTTGACTATTAACTGGACACCACGCTGAGTAGTTGTGTGAACTTCTCTAACATAGCAATGTACTTCATCAGAGCCAGCGAGGAAGAGTATAAATAGAGACACTGCATTCTTCCACCTTTCAAATCTCATGCAAATTCTCTAGTGAAGAACCCCAATTTAGAAACATACATGATAGGGTATTTTGAAAATTGTAATCAGAATTTAGTTATACAGACTCAGTACAAAGTCCCCACAATAGACTTAGAATTACTTTGGAAACCTTAAATATCTACAAAGGTTGGTATTAATAACGAAACAGACTGGGTTTAAGGAAGAGAGCACATGACCCTTCTAAAGAAGGCAGGGCTTTTTTGAGGGGTGGGGTAGGGACAAATATGGAAAAGGAAGGGGATCAATACTTTTCTTTTTGCTTTATGGAAACCCTTTATGTTTTGTGGGAATTAATCAAAATGCATGCACTTGTTTTTCTCTCTGAGTTTTAATGTTTCTTTCTTTTTTTTTTTTGGCTTTTTTATGGTTGTTGCTTTATAGAGTGAAGATTTTGTTTTTTTTTATTTTTGTCAATTTTATTGATCTTTCATTGTATGACTTCTGTTTTGGGCATTACTTGGAATATATGTTTCAACTCCAAAAAAAAAAAAAAAAAATCGAAGTTGTTTTCGGCACAAGAGAAGTGCAGGAGGTACTTGGTTCCAGTTTATACTAGACCAGACTCAGCAAGTTTCTTGTTGCTTACTGAGATCAGTTTTGTAAGATCTTTTGTTTTTTGCCCCCAAAGAAAATCAGAATATAGATTTACACATGAAATATCTCAATTTTAAATACCAGCAACTAATTCAAATAGATTTTTTAAAACTAAGTAGGACAAGAAACCTTTGGGCTTATTTCTAGTGCACATCCTCCAATCATCCTTCAAATTTTTGTTTAATGTTTTCTATGTGTCAGATGCTCATCTAACAACTGACAGAGATGAAAAAACCAAGATTTCTATGCTTTCTCAAACAAACAAACAAACCTAGTCTATTTTGACTCCCAGTGACCCTATAAGACAGAGGACTGCCCAGTGAGTTTCCAAGGGATTTTCAAACTGCAGATCTTTTGGTTAGCAGCCCAATGCTCAGACCAGGGCCCTCTCTTGTCTTTACCAAAACCCAATTCAACCTACTGCCATCAAGTTGGATTCTGGCTCATAGAGGCCCATTAAAATGTTTCTGAGATGAAATCTGTATGGAAGCAGACAGCCTTGTATTTCTCCTTTGAAGTGGCTGGTGGTTTTGTACTATCAACCTTGTGATTAGCAGCTCTCATGTAACCCACAGTATCACTGGGCTCCTTTTTCTGTCCTTTAACCCACTGCCATTGATTCTGACTCATAGCAAACTGTTGGGTTTCTGAGGAGCAGCTGGTGAGCTTGAATCCCTGTCCTAGCAATTCGAACTCACTTTGCAGTCCAATGCATTAACCCACAATGTCATACCTCATAAATGCATGTACAGGTTTTTAGACAAATAATGGCAGGGTGATAAATTAACACTTAACAACAGCCTCCTCTTTCTCCTGCAGAGCTGATGGTGAGTTCAAACTGCTAACTTTGTGGTTAGCAGTTCAGTGTTTATCCTACAGGATCCCATACCTCCTGCCCTTTATGTTGTTGTTTATGTTGTTGTTAAGTATCATCGAGTTGATTCTGACCCATAGTGACTCAGTATAAGGTTTCTGAGGAGCGGCTGGTGGATTTGAACTGCCGACCTTGCAGTTAAAATTAACTTTGCAGTCCAGCGCATTAACCCAGAGCATGACACTCAACAAGTGAATACACAGATTTTCAGATGATAATGACAGGGTGATAAATTTCACAGTGGAACCCAGAGGCCTCCTGGTGGGATAATGTGCTGGACTGCAAGGTTGTTTTAAACTACGAGGAAGGCAGGTTAAGCTCACCAGCCACTCCTCAGAAACCCTATGCAGGGTCTCAATGAGTCAGAGTTGACTCCATGGCACTTAGCAACATGGGAGCCCAGAAGAGTAGTCTCTGGTGGGGATTAGAGAAGCCTTCATGTGTGAGTGGATATTTGAGGTATTTCTTTGGAGAATGCAGAAGAGGTAAGAGTAAGGGACTTTCAAGTACTAAGAACAACCAGTTGTTGTTAAGTGCCATGTTAAGTACTCACAGTGACCGTGTATAGAGTTTCTGAAGAGCGGCTGGTGAGTTTGAACTTATGACCTTGTGGCTGTCAGTCCAGCATCACACCAGGAGTCCAAGAGCAACCTAGACATTTTGAAATGCTTCATTTGTTTGAGTCTTCCTTTATACTTGATTTTGTAAGCTTGATGCTTATCAGAAACCCTCCATGAAGTAGCAAAGAGTACAATAGCTTGTTTGTGGTTGTGGTTGTGGTTGTTAAGTGCCATCCAGTAGGTATAAATATGATGTGGTATCAGATCCCATAGTCAGAGCACCCCAACCCTTCTGAGGCGCCACTCCTTCTCTAGCTGCTGGGTGATTGTACTGTGTCTCAGTCCACTATGAACATGACAGTATTCCAGAGAGGGAGAGAACCAGGAACTGCCTGCATTTTGTTTTACCCCTGGGGGATGAGTTTATCAAACCTTTATTGAAAATCGGTTCACATGGAAGTAGGGGAAAGAATGGAGCCCTGGTGTGGCAGTGTAGGATAAGCACTGGACTGCCAAAGGAAAGGTCTGAGGTTCCAACCCACCAGCTGATCCTCCTCGGAAACCCTATACGAGCTCACTATGATTGGGAATTGACTGGATGACACTCAATAAGAGGGAGGGAAATTGAGAGTCCTAATGGCGCAGCCAGGGCGGGGCAGTGCGTGTCCGTGTGTAGCGAGTGTGGGCCGGTATACGCGCCGGGTGTGCGTGTGCGAGGCGCACCCCCTTCCCTGCCCACCAGCTCTCTATCTGTCCCTCTCTTTTCCTGTGTCTCTGGCTATGTCTTTCCAACTTGTTTGTCTTTATCTTAGTGTCTCTGTGTACGTCTCCTTTTGTTTCTCTTAGTGTCTCTTAAGTGATTATCTCAGAATGTCACTGGGTATCCCTTTCTGACCACCGGGGGACGTGCGGTCGCGGCCAGGGGTGCGCAGCTTCGGATCGGCGCTAGGGGATGCGGCAATTAGGGCCGTCACAGGCCGGGACTGGAGCCCTGTTGTTGCGGCTCCTGAGCAGACACAGACTGCCCCAGCCCCCAGCCATGGAGAGGGACGAGGGGGTAGAAGCAAAAAGAGAAGTCATCATAATTAATGAATGTCATAATTAACCCTAATTATGTATGATTGTTACTCCTGCGGGAGTCACAATGAATAAATTATTCCCCAGTGAAGGCAGGCGGAGCCCAGACTCCTGACGCTGACGGGTAAGGCGGGAGGCCACTGCTCACATTCCGTCTCCTACCCCCAATCTGCCCACTCCCCTCCCAAGTTCTAGGTGCTTTCCCATGACCTACGAGAAGTTCTGGTAGCGTAGTGGTTACGAATCGGGCTGCGAACCTTAAGGTCAGCGGTTCGAAACTACCAGCCGCTCCGCGGGAGAAAGATGAGGCTTCCTACTCCCGTAAAGATTTACACCCTCGGAAACCCTGTACAGGGTCGGAAACCCTGTACAGGGTCGCTATGGGTCGGAACCGACTCGACGGCACTCAACAACAACAACAATGGCGCAGTTAAGTGCCTGACTGCTAAACAAAATGTCATAGGTCAAAAGAACTCATGAGCCACTTTCAGGACAAAGATGTGGCAGTTTGTTCACTTAAAGATTGTTGTTTTTGGGTGTTAGCCTGTTCTGACTCAAAGTGACTCTATTTACACAGAACTACACAAAGGCTCCAGTCCTGGTGTGGGGCTGCGGGTTAATGCCCCAGACTGCAAGGTTGGTGGTTAAAGCTTACCAGCTGCTCTTCAGAAACTCCATGACCCTTGGAATCCCTACCCCCTATGGGGTCAATATGAGTCAGAACTGACTACATGGCACATATGCATTTAGTGACAACAACAGTGCCAACCCATGGCTGTCATGTGTATTCCAATTCATAGCAACCATAGAATTGCCCCATGGTTTCCAAGGCTGTAATCAGTAAAAAAGAGGAAAACTCCTTAACACTTAATAACAACAATGAGCTATCTAAGGAAACCTAGTGAACCCTGGCAGCTCAAACCAACCTTTCCTTCCAGCGCATGATCCTACAGTGCCACACCAGGATTCCACTTATATGCTCTTTAATATTATGTAAATTTGCCCTCTCTTTAAAATAATTGAACCAACACCTGCCTACTCACAACAAATTCTTCATCACTTGGTGCATGTGTAGTTTTGAAATCATTGGAAAGTCTTTGAGTCTTGTCTTTGGACTAAAGTAAGTTTGCATGAAAAACATATATACCTGTTCTGACTCACCTACATATTCCACTTAAGACACAGTTACTGGAACTTGACTTATACTTATGAATGTAGTAGCTCAAAATGTCAACTGAGAGGGAAGGAGTCTCCACATCAAAGTCATATAGCCATTTTAGATTCAAGAGTGTAACAGTGGCTCTGGGTCTTATTTCCCTTAAGCGATCTTCCTTTCTCTAAAGCATTTAGTCTGTTTTGTAAACCTTTATCTATTTTCTCTTGGATCGTATGAGTGAGACTAATATCCCTAGACAGTTGATTTACATGGTGGGCAGAGCAAAAAAAGGTAACAATTCCTATTAGTGCAGTGATTCTTGACATGAGAGCAAAGACACATGGCACATTTAAGGGCCAGGCACCGCAATGATTTGCCTAACTTCTGAAAACTTTAACAGGCATTAAAACCTACGATGGTTGATGGACAATTGCAAAATCAATAACATCTATTAACTCCCTATTCCCCACGCCCGACAAGCAAAGCAGCAGAATGTCTCTGGGTTTCACCAGTTCTCTAAGGGTTAAACAGTTCTTAAAGTCTTCTTTGCTGTGGAAACGGCTGGCTGGCTCCTTGGTGCTCTTGCCGGGGGCGCCTCAATGGAGATGCAGATGACATCCCTCTTTCAGGTGGGTCTTCGGTGAATGCTGGCTCCCTCAGGCA
>NW_006408519.1:27071519-27074943 GCF_000296735.1 Chrysochloris asiatica
ATTTGGATGAACATTCATTAACAACCTGTAATATGCACCACACTTATTCAATCTCTATGTTGAGCAAATAATCTGAGAAGCTGGATTATATGAAGAACATGGCATCAGAATTTGATGAACATTCATTAACAACCTGTGATAAGCATGATAACAATCATGCTTCCTGAAAGTGAAGAGAACTTAAAATAATTACTGATTAAGATCAAAGATCACAGCCTTCAGTACAGGTTGTACCTCAATGTAATGAAAACAAGAATCTTCTCCACTGGATTAATAAGTAATGTCATGATAAATGGAGAAAAGTTTTAAGTTGTCAAAGACTTCATTTTACTTGAATTTACTATCAACACTCATGGAAGCAGCAGTCAAGAAAACAAAAGACATATTACATTAGGCAAATCTGCTATACAAGACCTCTTTAAAGTGTTCAAGAGTAAAGGTGTCAGTTTTAAGACTAAGGTGCACCTGATCCAAGCCATGGTATTTCAATACCCTCACATGTGAAAGTTGAACAATAAGTAAGGAAGACCATAGAAGAATTGATGCATTTGAGCATGGTGTTAGAAAATAATATTAAAAGTACCATGGACAAACATATCTGTGTTGGAAGAAGTAGCACCAAAATGTTCCTTAGAAGCCAGGATGGAGAGACTATGTCTCTCATACTTTGGATATATTATCATGATGGAAGAGTCCCTGGAGTAGATCATCATGTTAGGTAAAATGGAGGTTCAGAGAAGAAGAGGAAGGCCCTCAATAAGATGGATTGGCACTAGCAATTAATCCATACCTACCGATAATTACACTGAATGTAAATGGATTAAATGAACCTGTTAAAAGATGGAGAGTGACAAAATGAATAAAAAAACAAGATCCTTCAATTTGCTGTCTGCAAGAGACACATCTCACACACAGAGACAAAAACAGATTAAAAGTCCAAGGATGGAAAAAAATATACCAAGCCAATTGCAATAAAAAACGAACAAGAGTGGCAGTACTAATCACTGATAAAATAAACTTTAAGGCAAAAACCACCATAATAGATAAACATGGACATTATCTCATGATTAAAAGGACAATTGAACAAGATGACATAACCATAATATCTATGCTCCCAATGAAAGAGCTCCACAATATATAAAGCAATCTCTAATAGATTTGAAGATAGAAATAGATGAATCTACAATAATAGTGGGTGATTTTAATACACCGTGTCCAAAAATGGATAGAATAACCAGAAAGAAACTTGACAAAGACACAGAAGAACTAAACAACACAATCAGTCAACTGGACCTAATAGATGTGTACAGAGCAGTCAACCCAACAACTGCACAATACAAATTCTTTTCCAGTGCACATAGAATATTCTCCAGAATAGACCATGTCTTAGGCCACAAAACAAATCTCCATAAATTTACAAATATCAGAATACTACAAAGCATCTTCTCAGACCACAATGCTATCAAATTAGAAATCAACAATAGGACGACTAAGGAAATCAAGTTAAATACATGGAAACTGAATAACACCCTGCTGAAAAGTAATTGGGTACTAGAATACATTAAATGTGAATTCATAAAGTTCCTAGAAACAAATGAGAACGAAAACAAAACATACCAAATCTTTGGGACACGATGAAAGCAGTGCTGAGAGAACAATTTATTGAAATAAACACACACCTCCAAAAAGAAGAAAGAAACAAAATTAACACTTTAACACAACATCTACAACAATTAGAAACAGACCAACAGAGGGAACCTACAGCCACCAAAAGAAATGAAATAATAAAGATTAGAGCAGAAATCAATGAGACAGATAACAGAAAAACTATAAAAAGAATCAACAGGACAAGAAGCTGGTCTTTGAAAGGATTAACAAAATTCACAGACCATTGGCAAACCTAACAAAAGAAAAGAGGGAGAAGACACAAATAACATGCATTAGAAACCACATGGGTGATGTCACAACGGAACCTAAGGAAATCAAAAAGATAATAACAGAATAACTATGAAAGTTGTACTCCAAAAAATTTGAAAACTTAGAAGAGATGGATACAATTTTTGATAAACACGACCTACCTAAACTTACACATAGTGAAGTAGAAAACCTGAACAGACCCATAACAAAAGAAGAAATTGACCAGGTCATCAAAAGGCTCCCAACCAAAAAAAGTCCAGGCCCAGATGGCTTCACTGATGAGTTCAACCAAACATTCAGGGAAGAGCTGTCACCAATTCTACTCAAATTATTCCAGAAAATACATGAGGATGAAAAACTTCCTAATACACATTAGGAAGCAAGCATAACCCTCACACCCAAACCAGGGAAGGACATCACTAAGAAAGAAAATAATAGACCAATATCCCTCATGAACATAGATACAAAAATTCTCAACAACATCCTAGCCAACAGAATCAAGCAAGCAAAACATCAAAAAGATAATACATCATGATCAAGTGGGATTCATATCAGGGATGCAAGGATGGTTCAACATTAGAAAAACGATCAACCATATAAATAAGAAAAAAGAAAAGAACTACATGACCATATTGATTGATGCAGAAAAGGCATTTGACAAAATCCAATATCTAGTCCTGATAAAAACACTCAGCAAAATAGGAACAGAAGGGAAATTCCTCTACATAATTCAGAGCATATATTACAAAACCAACAGCCTACAACACTCTCAATGGAGAGAAGCTGAAAGCCTTCCCTGTGTGAACAGGAATCAGAGAAGGATGCCTTTTGTCACCTCTCCTATTCAATATTGTTCTGGAAGTCTTAACAAGAGCTATACGGCAAGACAGGGAAATTAAAGGCATCCAAATTGGCAAAGAGGAAATAAAAACCTCTCTATTTGCAAATCCTATACATAGAAAACCCCAAAGAGTCCATAACAAAGCTACTAGACATCATTAGAAGATTCAGCAAAGTGGCAGGATATAAAATAAACATACAAAAATCAGTTGGATTCCTCTATACCAAAAATGACAGCATTGAAAAGAACATTAGGAAAGCAACACCATTAATAACAGCCACCCAATGGATGAAATATCTAGGAATAAATGTAACCAGAGAAACGAAGAACTTATACAAAGAAAACTACAAAACACTACTACAAGAAACCAAAAGTCCTACAAAAATGGAAGAACGTACCATACTCCTGAATAGGAAGACTTAACATTGTAAAAATGTCAATACTGCCCAAAGCAATTTACACATATAATGCAATCCCAATCCAGATTTCAACAATATTCTTCAAAGAGATAGAAAAAACAATTACAGTCACAACATACCAAGAGAATGAAAATACAAGAAGAACATGGAAACATTAAAACTATGAGGAAACTCACAAGAAAGAACACAAAAATCATTTACTCAACAAAGGAGGACACACAGAACAAAGAAGCAGCAACACCACACA
>NW_006408519.1:27081506-27085264 GCF_000296735.1 Chrysochloris asiatica
ACAAGCTTTCAAGAGGAAACCTAGATCTAGATGACGTGGAGGAAGACAGAATCTCCACTGAGTAGTATCCAATCTGTCTAGGCGGGGCTGATGAAAGGAGATGCAGATAGGTCTCTTGTGATATTATAGTGAATAATTGTTATCAGGACTGATTGTGAGAGTTGGGAATGTAAAAGTAGACTTTTGTCACAAGGAGGGGAGTGATTAACTTTGTAGTCTAGGAGTGAAGGTCCCTGGGATCATCAAGGGAGAAGAGCGGAGAGTGGAACCCTACTCAGAGAAGTAGTGACACCAGAGATGGAGGCAGAGATGATGACATGGAGCGATGGAGTAGCTTGGGACTTTAGACCCAGAGGGAGAGGGGCTTTGTGCTGATGACCGAGGTTAGGCTTGCAGGGTATACCCTTTGGTTGTTTGATGATGCATAGAGGGTATTGTAACCATGGCAATGAAAGGATATACAATAGGATGAATGTAAAACTAATGTTATCCTATGTAAACCAACACATAATTCAGAATAAAACATTAAAAAAAGACAAAGTCTAATGTAATACCATCAAAGTTTAAATAAAATGACAATTTGTGGAACTTTGTTGTGGCACTGTAGCATCAACAATGGACTGCTAGCCACAGGTTATCAGCTAAAACCCACCAGCTGCCTTTGAAAACCCTATATAGGGTCGCTATAAATCAGAACCAATTAGAAGGCAAACAACAACAACAGCATATTAATAAGGTATTTGTACAAATTGCTCAGAATAAAAACAAAACAAACAAAAACCTCACAAAATCGGACCTCAATGGCTAAGTACAAAAACATTCATCAATAATTTTTAATGAATACAGCAATATATTTGTAAATCAAAAAGTCTTTGAAAAGACAAGAAAGAAAGTAAAGACCAAAATGGATGTCAGAAAGAGACTTTGAACCCTGCTCTTGAGCACAGAGAAGCTAAAGCAACTAGAAGAAATAGGAAATAAAAGAGCTGAATAGAAAAAGTCAAGTATTATAAGGAAACTGCAAAGACCTCTAGTTAGAAAACTAAAAGGGAAGAACAAACTCAGTGTTTCTCAAGTTGAAATATTTGAAGAAAAATTCAACTCTTGCTTTACAATATTGATGGAATCTTTGGACAAAGCATTGAACGATGCAGGAAGCATCAAAAGAAGATGGAAGGAATTTACAGAGTCACTATACTGAAAATAACTGGTCAAATCTCAATCATTTCAAGAGGTAGCACATGAATAAGAGCCAATGATATTGAAGGAAGACGTTCAAGTAGCTCTGAAAGCACTGACAAAAAAAGATTCCAGGAATTAGGGAATACACATAGAAATGTTTCAACAAGCTGATGTAGTGCTGGAGGTACCCACTCGCCCGTGCCAATAAATTTGGAAGACAGCTACCTGACCAACCAATCAGAAGAGAACATTATTTGTGTCCATTCCAAAGAAAGGTGGTTCAAGGAACTGTGAAAATAATCTATCATTAATTTCACATGCAAGTAAAATTTTACTGACGCTAATTGGTGCAGTGGTTACGAATCGGGCTGTGAACCGTAAGGTCAGCAGTTCGAAACTACCAGCTGATCCGCGGGAGAAAGATGAGGCGTTCTGCTCCCGTAAAGATTTACAGCCTCGGAAACCCTGTACAGGGTCGCTATGAGTCGGAACCGAATCCACGGCACATAACAACAACAACAACAATTCAAAAAGAGTCCTGGTGTGGCACTGTGGGTTAAGGCACTGGACTGCAAAGTCAGCTTGAACCACAAGGTCGGCAGTTCAAACTCACCAGCCACTCCTTGGAAACCCTATACAGGGTCACTATGGGTGAGAACCAACTTGATGGCACTTCACAACAACAACAACTCAAAAATGGGTGCAGTAATATATTGACAAGGAAACGCCAGAAATTCAAGTTGGATTCAGATGAGCACATGGAATGAGGAATATAATTGCAGACTTCAGATGGATCTTGGCTAAAAGCAGAGAATACCAGAAAGATGTTTACTTGTGCTTAATTGTGTATGCAAAGGCATTAAACTGTGTGAATCATAACAAACTATGGACAACATTATAAAGAATGGTTATTCCAGAGCACCTAATTGTGCTTACATGAATCTTGTAAAATAGACCAAGCGTTATTTGTCTGAGGAGAACAAGGGGATACTGAATGCTTTAAAATCAGGAAAGGTGTGTGCCAATGTTGTATCATTTCACCATACTTACTCAATCTGTATACTGAGCAAATAGAGCAGCTGGATTGTATGAAGAAGAACATACATCAGGATTGGAAGAACACACACTAACAACCTGAGATATGCAGATGATATAATTTTGCTTGCTGGAAGTTAAGAGGACTTAAAATGCTTATGAATATCAAAGACTACAGTCTTCAGTATGGATTGCACCTCACTGTAAACAAAACAAAACAAAAATCGTCACAACTGGACCAATAAGTAATATCATGATAAATGGAGGAAAAATTGAAGTTCTTATAGACTTCATTTTGCTTGGATCCACAGCAACACTTATGCAAGCAGCAACCAAGAAATGAAATGGCGTGTTGAATTAGGCAAATACGCAAAGTATAAGACCTCTTTAAAGTGTTCAAGAGCAAAGATGTCAGTTTGAATACTAAGGGGCACCTGGCCCAAGCCATGGTGTTTTCAATGCTTTCTATGAATGTGGAAGCTGGATAATGAATAAGGAAGACCATAGAAGAAGCGATGCATTTGAATTATGATGTTTTAGAAGAATATTGAAAGTTCCATTTCATTTTTGACAACTTCCAATTTTCCCAGATTCATACTTCGTACATTCCATGTTCCGATTTTGAACGGATGTTTACAGCTGTTTCTCTTCATTTTGAGTTGTGGCCCATCAGCAAATGAAGGTTCTGTGTGCTTTTCTCCCCTGAGCTTAACTCTATTCACATCATCATGGTCAACTCTACTTTGAGGAGGCATTTTTTTCCCAGTTGCATTCTGAGTGCCTTCCCCCGCTTCCGGTTCTGTATCTGACAGTGTTTCTCTGCTATTCATAGAGCTTTCAGTGACTAGCAATTAAGAAGTAGTTCGTCACTCTTTCTTCCTAGTCTGTCTTTGTCTGGAAGCTCATCTGAAACCTGTCCACCCTGGGTGACCCTTCTGGTTATTTAAAATACTGGTGGCATAGCCCTCAGAATCACAGCAACTCACAAGCCACCACAGCATGACAGACAGATGAGTGGTGGCCAATATATATCATGAATCCTGTCTTCTGACCTAGTGCTTAAGGGCAACCTGAAGAATAATGGTCTCTTGTTTTTAGTAACAAAATTGGAATAATGTAATTGTCTAATGATGGCAAAAACATTTAAACAAACAAACAAAAAATGGTATGTTAATTTGATGAATATCATGCAAGTCTTAAAAATTAAAATTATAACTACTGTATATAGGACAGTGTTTAATATGATTTCATATTATATATTATTTTATTTAAAAATACTTTAGAGTAGAAAATAGAGTTGATTGCTAATGAAAATGTCAATGGCTCAAACCCACTAGTTGCTCTGTTTCCATAAAGTTTTATAGCCTCAGAAACCCTATGGGGGCAGTTACACTCTGTTCTAAAAAATTGCTATGAGTCAATAACAGTGGGCTTGGATTTTTGGGTCAATTATATTGAATTATAAATAATCATAATAGAGATGAAGATTGGCAGGGAACTTGAGAAAGAAAATTTATGTCTGATTAGGATAGTAAGATTAA